>NC_064816.1:63568518-63856385 GCF_023721935.1 Panthera uncia | reverse complement strand
AAACACTTCTTAATTCTCAAAGCCAGTTTCTTTATTCAATTTTACCAAGGTTTCTTCAAGTAGCATTTGATTACAATTCTTATTCTTTCAAGGTATCTATTCTTCCAAGGTTTTTACCTTCTAAGTATTGCTTCATTTTTTTCCAATTCATTAATACCTATTTTAATTTCCCTTAGAATCATTTTTTTTATATTGACGCCTTGTTCATTCTCCTGTTTCTTTCTCCAAAATGTCTCTGGTAAGACATACTGGATTCCAAGAAAATAGATAATTTCAAATAAGTTAAGCAACTGGCACCTATGTAGCTAAAGAACAAAAACCATAAAAAAAGAGAGAAAATGAAATTAATAACAAACTAAACATAATACAGGTAGTAAAAACTACACGAGAACAGTGACAAAGTAAATCAGTTATCTAAGTTGGGGAGAAACACAATGGAAACTATTTTAAAGAATAAAAATAAAAATAAAACTCAATTCCTTTTCCTAAATATCACCAAGCTAACTTTTTGGAATATTTTTTCCTTTTTCTTGCCCTACACGCCCATGCATACAATTTTGAGCCCACATACAGATAGATGTAGTTCCTGCATTATCTTTTGACATCATGACATGAAAGATGATCCTATATATTTAAAAATTATTTGAGAATTTAATTTTAGCAGTGTTCAGTATGCTAATGCACGCATATATCATTGTTTGTGGCTGAGCTTCTGTGGGTAAGATATTTATGTAATTTCCAAATTGTTCTATTATAAATGATGATACATGTCCTGGATATAATTTTAACATGATTTTTTTTTTCAGGATAAATTTGGTTAAGTGAACTTGCTAACTCAAGCATGAATATGTTTGTTTTTTTTTTAAGTTTGTTTATTTATTTTGAGAAAGACAGAGACAGTATGAGTGGGGGAGGGATAGAGAGAGGAAAGAGAGAATCCCAAGCAGGCTGTGCACTGTCAGCACAGAGCCCGATGTGGGGCTTGAACCCAGGAACCACGAGATCATGACCTGAGCTGAAACTGAGTCAGACACTTAACCAACTGAGCCACCCAGGCGCCCCGGCATAAATATGGCTTAGACTTCCTATCCATGTAGCCAGATGTTCTCAGTGTAACTCATAACAATTCACAATCTCTCAGCCATCTAAAAGGCAAGATCACATTACTTCAAATTATTTTTTGGTTTTTCTGTCTGTAATGGTCTCCAATACTCAGATCTCACTGGAAATGAGAACCGAGAAAAATGCAGCATTATTGCGTGCTTTAGAGCATTATTTAGCTCCTGACAATTTGCAGGAGATCCAAACGGAGCTGAGGATTTGCAGGACGGGGATGCTTCAAGTTCATCTCCGAGATGGATAGTAGACAATCCATGAGGGTAGAAAGAAGGAGCAGTTAGCATGACAGAGGAGGGGAACGTCTTCTGCAAAGAACAGACGGCATTCCTTTGTTTTGTGTTGCTTGTTCTTAATAAAGAAAACTGAGCATGTCTGAAGAACTCGGTTGAGAAAATGAGTATCATACAATGTAGTTGAAAGGGGAGAAGAGGCTCATTAACTGAACAGAATTGTCGAAGTGGCAGGAATCACTGGGTCAAGGAAACACAGAGAAATGTAACCCTCGGACCACAAGTCCTTCTTCTAGGAGTGGGAAAAAAAAGGAATAGACATTCTTTTTTAAAGTTTGTTTATTTTGAGAGAGAGAGAGAGAGAGAGAGGAGGAGCAGAGACAGGGAGAGAGAAAGAATCCCAAGCAGGCTCTGTGTTGTCAGCGCAGGGCCTGATGCAGGGCTTGAACTCACAAACCGTGAGATCATGACCTGAGCCGAAGTTGGATGCTTAATGGACTGAGCCACCCAGGTGCCCCCAGAAATTTTGAATTAGAAAACTTTATGGAGCCTCATGTAACGTAGCTGTAGTTTTCTTGTCACAGGAAAAGCCTAGTGTCTACCAATTTATCAAAGATACTGGGGCAGGGGGGCGGGAGGACCTGGTAAAGCAGGGGAAATCTTGTGGCTGCTGAAGGCAAGAGCAAGTCGGTGGCCATGTTAGGTAGTAGGGATAGACACACTAAAATAAAGTTAAATGATTTTTTTTATTTAAATTCATTTAATGTTTATTTTTGAGAGAGAGAGAGGGAGAGAGAGAGAGAGACAGGGAGAGAGAGAGGGAGAAAGGAAGAGAGGGCAGAAGCAGAGAGAAAGGGAGACACAGAATCCAAGGCAGGCTCCAGGTTCCGAGCTGCCAGCACAGAGCCCCACGCGGGGCTCGAACTCATAAACCACGAGACCATGACCTGAGCCGAAGTTGGATGCTTAACTGACTGAGCCACCCAGGCAACCCCACGTTACATAATTTTTTAAATAATGATTTTGGTTTCAATAGACAGTGTTATTTTATTGGTGGCCTTTTAAAATAGCTATTTTTTTTACACATAATTTAAAACTGTTAATCCTGGTATAGTTAACACGCAGTTATATTAGTTTCGGGTGCACAGGGTAGTGATTCAACACTTGCATCCAACAGCAGGGCTCATCAGGACAGGCGCCCTTCGTAATCCCCTTCACCCACTGCATCCAAGCCCCACCCACATCCCCTCTGGTAACCATCAGTTTCCTCTGTAGAGATCAGAGTCAGTTTCTTGGTTTGCCTCTCTCTCTCTCTCTTTCTCTTTCTTTCTTTCTCTCTTTCACTAAACAATTATTTTAAAATATATTTGTAACATTTTTCTAAAAACTAAACCAGTGTATTCTATGTACATTAAATCAGATGATTTTTTTTTAAGTTTTTTTTTTTTTAATATATGAAATTTACTGTCAAATTGGTTTCCATACAACACCCAGTGCTCATCCCAAAAGGTGCCCTCCTCAATACCCATCACCCACCCTGCCCTCCCTCCCACCCCCCATCAACCCTCAGTTTGTTCTCAGTTTTTAACAGTCTCTTATGCTTTGGCTCTGCGAGCCAGATGATTTTTTTAAAAACCTTGTTTATATTGATTTTTCTGAACATGTTCTTTAGAACCGAAAAAGAATGATTTTTCTTGGTATGTGGCTACGTAAGTCAGTTTCTTACAGATATAGAAAGATGCATAGCTATAGATACAGACATAGACATGGCTATAGATACAGTTATAAACACCACATCGCTGGTATTTTCTAAATTCTATACCGTATCATTTCAATTTCATAATTATAATTTCGTAAAATTTTCTGCAGTTTTCTTCAAAGTTGCATTAGACAGCTAATATACTTTAAATTGTTGACATGTTCAATTGAGTCTTTTTGGTAAAATGTAATATGTTGGACTGAGAAAATACACTTTCTATAAGCTTACAGCAAATTCGGGTGTTGGGCTATCACTTTCAATTATAACGTTTTCTTTTAATTACAATTTGTAAGTGTTCCAGGCAAAATCTCATTGTAGATGCTGTCTTTTCTTTTCCTTCTTTTTAATTTCTTTTTGCCTGCAATCGAATTAAACTTTCAACAAGTGTCCTTTTATAACTAAAATCTCATTAAAGATTTGTTTCCGTCACTCTTTTGAATATTTATTCAAATTGAAATGCTGCCCGCTGATAGTTTTTCTCATTGGAACAACTGCAGTGCAGCCTGTCGATTTATCCAATTAAAGATTGGAGCTCCATCCGGAAAAATATTCCCACAATTCAAGATATTCAAAGTGTAATTCTGCATTTACAATTAGATGTTGTAAACTGTTGATGTTTTATAGTTTCTCCTGTGCTTCTGCGAAAAGAAGTCTCAATATCTTATTGTTTACAAACTGTGCTTTTAAAACCGCAATATTCCAAAGCTTTTAAAGCTAAATATGCTGCCACCCATTGAACGCTTCAGTTAAGGAACCAATGAACATTTTTTTTAAGTTTCTTTATTTTTGAGAAAGAGATACAGCGTGCGCACACGTGCAAACGTGAACAGGGGAGGGCAGAGAGAGGGAGACACAGAATCCGAAGCAGGCTTCATGCTGTGAGCACAGAGCCCGATGTGGGGCTCGAACTTATGCCTGTGAGACCATGACCTGGGCTGAAATCAGAAGTCGGCCACTAAACCGGATGAGCCACCCAGGGGCCTCTCAGTGAACTTTTAAAACAGATTTATTGTGATATGATTCACATATTCACACAATTCATGCACGTGAACCATACCATCGAACGTTTTTTAAGCATATCCAGAATTTTGCAGCCATCACCACAGCCAAATTTAGAACATTTGTGCTACCCCCAAAAGAATCCCCTTACCCATTAGCAGTTGAAGCTCATGGCCCACAGCTGTCCCTACTCCAGGCAACCATACTTTCTGTCTCTATAGATTGTCTATTCTGACATTTCATGAAATTCTACAATATGTGCTCTTTTCTCACTCTCTTCTCCCGCTTAGGATGATATTTTCAATGTTCATTCCTATGGTAACATGCACGAATAGTTTATTAACTTATTGTCAAGTAATGTTCGATCCATTGTTGAATACACGGGATTTCGTTTATCCGTTTGCTAGTTGATAGGCATTTGTATGGTTTCCATTTTTTAGCTTTAAGGAATTACAGTACTAGCAAAATTTGCGTACAAGGTTTACATGGGCCTATAACTAGGAGTGGAATTGCTGGGCCATATGGTAAGTATATAGCTTTAAAAACAATTTTATGAGGGGGGCACCTGGGTGACTCAGTCGGTTAAGCGTCCGACTTTGGCCCAGGTCATGATCTCACGGTTCGTGGGATTGAGCCCTGTGTCGGGCTCTGTGCTGACAGCTCGGAGCCTGGAGCCTGCTTCCGATTCTGTGTCTCCCTCCGTCTCTGCCCCTGCCCAGCTCACGCTTGCTCTCTCTCTCTTTCTCTCTCCCTCTCTCTATCAAAAATAAATAAATTTTTAAAATTTTAAATAAAAAATAATAAACACAATTTTATGGTAAGTATGGAGCTTTTGAGTAAGTTCCAGACTTTCCAAAAGAAACTTTTCATATTGTCATCAGCTGTGTATGAGGATTCTAATTCTCCCGCATCCTTGCCAACCATTAGCATCATGCCATCTTTTGGTTATTGCCATCCTGGTGGGCATAAAAGTGACATCTCGTGGTGTTTGTAATTCGCATTTCCCTGGTGGCTCTCAGGCTGAGCATCTTTTCATGGTTCATCTGACACCTTCTGGATACCCACTTTGAAAAATGCCTATATGTGTATTTTGTCGATTTTCAACAGGATGATTCATCTTTTTATTATTGAGTTGTAATTTATGTACTCTGGATACAAGTCAGATAAAATATACGATCTGCAAATATTTTCTATCATTCTGTGACTTGTCTTTTCACAAACCCAACAGTCTTGAAGTTTGATGAAGTCTGTGATCTTGTTTCTTACTTGCACTTCTGGGTTCATGTCTAAGATGGCTTGCCTAACTCAAAGTCACAACCATTTATTCCTGTGTTTTCTCCTAAGCATGTTATGGTTTTAGACCCTGTTTAGAGCTACGATCCATTTGGTGTAAGGAAGGTGTCCGTCTTCGTCCTTTGGCAGGTGGGTAGGTATAGTATCATATCAGGTTATGAAGAAAGAGATTTGTACCAAATATTCATTGGATTCAGGCTGTTCCAGTGGGGGGCACAACCTTGGAAAAGGCAGCTGCTTTTTGGCCGAGAGCAGTTTCTCGAGAGGCTCTCATCTGTGAGCTGCCAGCTGTTGGCTGTCAGGAGACAAGATTATTGCCAACTGTAAAAATAAGTGCCTCAGTCCTGAAGGCAGGTCTGATTCCACGGCAGCCCATGACCTATGCCACGTGGATTCATTTCATTCTTATAATCATTTATCCCATTTAGAAATGAATCGTCTAGAATCCCGATGGGTCCGTTTTCCTGGGGAAACGGACAAGAGCAAAAGTAGTGGGCGAACTGTAGCTCCTGACATAGCTATTTTCCGAGTTGCGACTAGAATTTCTCAAATCTCCTTTCTACTCCCATTCTCCCTTGCCCTTATTCTTAGCTGCAACATCGGCTGCGGCAGGTGACTTACCCGTTGGGTTGACCCAGATTCTCAACTTGAAAGAGTTTTCGCTCCTAGTCACCGTGTCCTTCTTAAGCTGTGGCTTCTGCTCTTGTCAATTTACCATTTATTTGGGCGGGTGAGGGCCAAGAAATACCCAAATTTAATTTAAAAATTTTTAATTTTTATGTATTTTTGAGAGAGACAGACAGACAGACAGAGAGCCAGCGGGGGAGGGGCAGAGAAAGAAGGAGACACAGAATCTGAAGCAAGTTCCAGACTCAGAACTGTCAGCACAGAGCCTGAGGCGGGCCTCGAACCCACCGACCATGAGATCATGACCTCAGCCAAAGTCTGATGCTTAGCCAATTGAGCCACGCAGGTGCCCCTGATTTTTTTTTCCTGACAAAGTAGCCCAACCCGCTTTACTTCATGTTCTTACCAAATATTGCATGGAGGGATCTCCCCAAATCCTCGCAAAAGCACACACATGGCGAAGTTACTTACCTCCTTTTCACTGCCAGTGTATTTTGGTTTTTGCTTCCTTGATGGTTTCTCAATGGAACCATACTCTCTGCTCCTTCAGATCCCCACACACTGGCGATGCTCTTGGCGGGGGAGGGGCAGAATCCCACCAAGATGGGCAGAACAGTTGCACCGGAGGTGCAAGGCTTCACCGTCTTTCTGCTCCGTTTTGAGCATGTGGACGCTTGATCGGCAATGAGTCTGTGTTCCAGATGTGACGGAGGGATGTTTTCCCTGCCATGCACAAGACAGCAGACATTCAGCTCCAGAGGTAATCTGGTCAGCATGGCGGGTCTAGACGCTCTTCCATAGTGAGCAGAAATCAACCGTATGAGGAAAAAAATCTCTGTGTGTATTTGGTACCCCGTGGTCTTTCACCATTGCGGGGTGGGGGGGGGGGGGAGAAATACTTTCACGAGGTTTTCAACTTACCACTTAAGTGAGGCTCTTATTTCAGTAATGATTTACTTCAGCTTAAATACAGTAAAGGACAGACAATTCGGCATACTTTCTGAATGATATAAACCAGGTATTCCTAAATCTTGTCCTTTAAACTTTCGAAAAGTGTGTTGAGTCTAACCATTGGGGCAAAGAGTTGAAGCTTACCAAGACGTACCTCTCTTCTAATTACTGTATGTATTTGCTGATTGGTTGATGAATTGATTTTGGCTCCCCGTATGTTTGCTGGCCAGAATTGCATAGCATTCCATTCTTGATCCATTCTTGTTTCCATTCTTGATCTATTCTTGTTCAAGGTTAATACCTACTTTGGTAAGTTTGAAAAAAAACTGGAAGCTGTGGTCTGTTTTAGGGCCCACGAGTCAGGTAACATGAAGAAAAGTGATAAAAATTTAGAAGATTCGGGGAAGAAGGTCATGCCTCTAGTATTCAAAGGAGTGATTCCCTTTGCAGACACAAAGGGGGAGAGAGACAGAGGGAGGGAGAGGAAGAGAGAGAAGAAAAATTAGGAAAGAAGTTGAAAGAAGCAAATAGAGGTAAAATCCTCATCATACTTGAGGTAATGTAAGTTTAAATATCAAAAATGTATTTATCTTGTTATTTTTATATCATTTTAAAATATTGTGTAGAGGGGCACCAGTCTGTTAAATGTCCTACTTTGGCTGAGGTCATGATCTCACAGTTCGTGAGTTCGAGCCCCTCATCAGGCTCTGTGCTAACAGCTCAGAGCTGGAGCCTGCCTCGGATTCTCCCTCCCTCTTTCTCTCTCTCTCTCTCTCTCTCTCTCTCTCTCTATCCCTCTCAAAAATAAATAAGCATTATTTTTTTTTAATTTGAAAAAATAAAATATTATTGTAGATACCCCAGGACAAAAAAAAACAGTACTATTCCGGGTTAGATGAAGCAGTTAACAAAACTAGACTTGAGCAAAAAGTTGATTTTATTCCTCACATATACAATGTATTCACTTGTTAAATATTTTAGGTGTAAAGTTTAGAGCCCACAAAAGTATACTCAACACATAAAATTCGTGAGGGAAAACAAACCTACTCTGATGTTTTCTTCTTTCTTGTACTTTCTTCAGATTCCCATTTCATTGGTTTTGTCATTTGCATATTAAAAAGCTGTGTATAAATTTTCTGCCTTGTTCTTTGCTATATGCATGGAACCAAAATTCCTTCTTAGTAATGGTTTATATTTTTTCTATGGATTTTTAAATCCTTATGCAGTGCTGTTCAGTCTCAACAGTACATTATAATTTCTTCTTTAGTCAGTAATTCAGAAGGTTAATTTTATTTTCTATTTCTTAGTTTTTTTATTTGTATTATGTGATCGTAGGTAATTTTTGTACTGTTTTCTGATACTATTGAATTGTGTGTAGAAATTATCCATATGTTTTCTATGTTTTGGGCTTTTTTGAGCCTTCCTTAGTGTTAGGATGTGGTAAATTTTGTAAATGTTCTAATTTATTCGCTTGCCATTGCTTCCTACAGCCTCTTGTTTCCTTCTTTGATCAAATTCCCTTCTACTGAAGTACATAGTTCACAGTTCTTTTAGCAAATGTCCACAGGAGGAAAAAAGTCTTTGAGTAGTTATTTGTCTGAAAATTACCTTTAATTTAACTGAACACATGAAAGAGAAATTAATGAGCAAAGAATAGAGAATCTTCAGTAATTAGTTTTTTTCCTCCATGCTTTGGTGATAGTCCTTTGACGTCTCTGTGGTTTCTCGCTCTTGAGAGGTCTGCTTAATTTTTTCTTTCTTAAAAGACTTTCAAGAGTCAATTTCCTCTTTTCTTTCACTTTCTTTGAAAGATTTTTGTCTCTGTTTTTGATGTTCTTCAGCTTCTTCCTTAGGATACATTTTATTTATCCTTCCTCGGGTCTTAATATATTTCTTCAGTCTGAACATCATGCGTTTTATCAAGTTTGCAAGAATGTACCATTTTTCTCCTGTTGAATATCGCCTCCACCCCCCCCCCCCCCCCGGCCCCTTATCTCCATCCCAGGATCCATCAAAGATAGGTTAGAACTTCACCTCCTCTTTCCTATTTCTCTGAACTTCTTTCATACTTTTTGTATCTTTATCTCTTTGTGCTCTATTTTGGTAATTATCTAATACTTAACGTTCAGTTCACTGATTATCTCAGAAGCATTGACAAGACCATGATTTCATGCTATTGATTCAATTGATCTACTTATTTATTTTTTTATTTTGTTTAATATTTATTTATTTTTGAGAGAGAAACAGAGCATGAGCAGGGGAGGAGCAGAGAGAGGGAGACACAGAATCCGAAGCAGGCTCCAGGCTCCAAGCTGTCAGCCCAGAGCCCGACGTGGGACTCGAACTCACGATTCACAAGATCATGACCTGAGCCGAAGTTGGAGGCTTAACCAACTGAGCCACCCAGGCGCCCCCCTTTAAGGTTCTTTTTATGAACAAAAGTCGCATCTTTATTTTTGGTGTGGTACTATGTACCAGTCTCTATTTTTGTTGCAAATGATTTTTGTATCACATTATGAAATGCTTTTGTGATCAAACCCCCATGCCTGGGAGTTTAGGAGATGTTTCGATATCATATTTCTTTCCCTCTCTTTTATAGCCAAGCCCTTTAATCTTACTGCAAAATCAGATAGACATACACAGGTATGTGTATACCTCATTTGAAAGTTTACTTTTGTGACAACCATTTCTCTAAATCCTCCTTTCCTGCTGCTGATTACTTTTTTTTTTTTACTTTTTTAATGTTTTTATTTATTTTTGAGAGAGAGAGAGAGAGAGAGAGAGACAGCATGAGTGGGGGAGGGGCAGGGGAGGGAGACGCAGAATCCAAAATAGGCTCCAGGGTCTGAGCTGTCAGCACAGAACCCGACACGGGCCCAAAATCAAGAACCCGTGAGCTCATGACCTGAGCCAAAGTCGGATGCTTAACAGACTGAGCCACCCAGGCACCCCTGCTGATTACTGTTTTGAGTTTTGAAGGCTCACCTGCTTTTCTCTCTTACTTTACCTTCACGTTCCTTGAAGAAGTGGACGAAGGTGTCCCTTAAGATGGAAAAAACCCATATCTCAAGTTTCTTCATTTAAATTTAGGCTAAAGTCTCTGCCCATGCCAGATAACATTGCAGGTGGCCCTGGGATTAAATACCGGCAGACATCAAGGTCTATATTGTTTTACAATGGGGATTGATTCCTAGGAAGACACGTACTAGACTTTTTTTTTTCCAAATCGTGAGTTTCTAAAGCCTAGCTTCATAAAATTAACATTAAATATTCTTATATCATAAAGAAAGTATGAGATGTCTTCAGTTAGATATCTAAACAGCTTTTATGAAGTGAGATTTATAACATGACAGTGAGTTACACACGTAGTTTTGGTTACTTTTTTTATGATTTCATAAGCACTAAGAACCTTGTAGTCATTTTAGAGAAAAACTCTATAAAGGAAGTCAATGCTGTTCAATGCAAATAGCGTAGTGCCCTTTGGATAATATTTCTTATCTTAGTATTTGCCACATTATTTTTATTGTTAAAGAGAATTGGTTGGATTTCATATTCTGATTTTAGGTAACATAGTTTTACTGATATTAAACATATTCTTGGGAATGGTTAATCACCAAGATCCAGGACATTAAAAAAAAAAAAATTCTATTCTTATCTAGAAGGAATGCTTTAACTGAGTTGAATTTACACACATACACACACACACACACACACACACACACACACATATACTCTTGAATGCATCAGTTTTATTTTTAGCCTGTGGTAGATATGCAGCAAGATTGTGTTTGGATTAGAATCCCAAAATTTGCATTAAAAAACAACTTGTTTTGCACCTGCGTGCTCCCCTAGAGTAATTTAATGTTATAATTTTTGACAAGATAATTCCATCTTTTCTGTGGCTGACTGTGCAGTAGGCTGCGGGGACAAAATAAATGGGAACCTACAATGGGGGAGGAAAAAATATATTTATACAAGATGAGTTGAGCACAGAAGGCAGAAAAGCCTTAATTGGAAAAGGATGGCAACGCGAAATATGAAATCCCAATCACAATCTTGTCTTTCCCGCACTTGTAGAGGTCTGTCCTGTGTGTGTATGGTGTGTTTGCGTGTGTGCACAAACTGCTTTGCACGCTTTGCAAAAAAGTGACTTAGCCATTGGAGGAATATTCTGTAGCAGCGGTTTAGAACAACAAAAAAAGTATGCTGCCATCTCTTTTGAGAGCACTTAGGAACAGTGGATTAAAACATACGCTTCCTGCTTCCAGGGAACTCAAGAGATAAAAGGTTAACTTCAGCTGTTGTAGTGCAAGAAGCAGAATTTATAGGCAGGCACACTGATTCTCACTTCTCCTATTCCCGTTTGCTGTTTAAAAATTCGTTTTCTTTCCTCTGTTGTATTTTTACACAAATTCCAGGGGAGTCCCCAGTCCATCCGGGAGAGCATGAGTCACAGTACCTTTCTCTCAACTGAACAAGGATGTCGTTTTCCAACAGCAGATGGGTTTAGATAACCCCAAATGAGCAGAAGAATGGTGTTTCCGTGACTGTGGAATAACTTTTATTTTCCCCTTTCAGAGCTCCAGGCTCTGAGCTGTCAGCACAGAGCCCCAGCGGGGCTCAAACTGGCCAACCTGAGATCATGACCTGGGCCAAGGTCAGACACTCAACCAACTAAGCCACCCAGGCACCCCTCCCCAGTTTTATTTTGAGCCTGAAAGTCAATAAAGAAGAATTTGAATCTCCCTAAGAGCACTGATTAGTTTTAGCTTGCAGAAAGTATTATTTATTTCCCAAAAATGGAGACAACGGGGAATTGACATATATCATGGATGTTTATATATCTGTTTATATATCTGGAAACCAAGTAATTGTTTCCACGTCGTGGTCAAACAATGAGCACAAGCTGAAGTCACATGATCACAACTTATTGAAGCGTATCAAAATAAAGCAGAGTGTGAATGTATTGATTTTTCATGTGATCAAGGGGAAGCAAAGACACAAGTATTGATACACAACCCAGTGTGTAAAGTACTCTAAAGGAGAGATCACACGAATGTCATGCGAAGACTACGTATGTTAATGACTTGTTCCCGTTTGCTGTGCCCAGTGACACGTCCTTTGGTATGTGGTCAATAATGGCGAAGGGATCCTCTACCGGGTGGTTTGTCATTAGTTTAATATATATATGCTTAATATATATAATATAGCATAATATATAATATACATATATATAAAGCAACTGTAATTTACCTTGTGAATTGTAGAATAAGCTAAATTTGCATAGAAACCTAGGAAACAGTAAAAAAAAAAATGACGTAAGTTTAAGTTTCCTTTGAGCATAATAGACCCCCTTAGTAAATTACTGGCCATGGGACAAAGTATCGAAGCAAAAGAATTCAGCACTTGCTCTCCTCCACTGCGGCAATGTAAACATGGGCTTTGAGGTTCTTCCCACTAAGCTGTGGAATTTCTCTCTCATCGCTTTGACACTGAATGACTTTGTGACCCGTGATTGCTTGTGACTGCTTCGATTGGTTGGGAACGACAGGAATGAAGCATGCACTTTTGAGGATACCTCATACAATAAATACCATATGTCTTCCTCGTATATCTCAGGGGATGTCGCTCTGGAAGGAGGTGGTTACCGCGATGCCATGCTGAGTCTGTACGTGGCCACTTCTCTCCACTTCCACTCCTAGCTGAGCTCTGCGTCGACAGGTGACATCGTGTCAGTGCCGAGAAATGAGCATCTGGGTCCGTCCTAGTTCAGGTCTCAGACGCCTGGCAGTCCCGGCCCACATGTGACTGAAACGACATGGGAGGTCCCAGGAAAGGACTTCCCAGCTAAGCTCTTTTTAAATTCCTCACTGAAGAAATTATAAACGAAGTAAAATGGTTATTTTAAGCCTTCTTAGTATAAGTAGGAACACCTTATTAGCTTGTGAGACTTGTATTTATACTTGTTATTACGTCTGAGAGAAGCAGAACTTCAGGTAAGAATATAACTGTGTTTTACTTCTTTTATTTTTTTTTAATAATAATATGAACCCCCCTAGACTGTTGTAAGAATCAAATGGGATAGGGGTGCCTGGGTGGCTCAGTCGGTTGGGCATCTGACTGTGGCTTAGGTCATGATCTCACGTCTCGGCTCATGAGTTCGAGCCCCGCGTCCGGCTCTGTGCTGACAGCTTGGAGCCTGCATCCTGCTTTGGATTCTGTGTCTCCCCCTCTCTCTGCCTCTCCCCTGATCATGCTGTTTCTCTCTCTCTCTCTCCAAAGTAAATATATATATATATATATATATATATATTTTTTTTTTTTTTTTTTTTAAAGAATCAAATGGGATAGAAATCAATAGAAAGTACAACAAGGCAACACTGTATGGGAGATTCATCAGAACCCCTAACCTCTGTAATGCTGTGCGATGTCCTGACCAGATGCACAGCAAAATTACTGCTTCATATTTAGAGATGGGAGGTATTTTGCGTCTGATATCCCTTCTCATCCTGAAGGCCTGTGAGCCTGCATTTCATTGTGGGTGCGTGGCTTTGATTCTGTCCTTGGAATTTTTGGAACAAAGGAGAAATGAAAAATTCAAGTTTATCTATTTTTTTTTCTGCTTTCATTAATACCGTTAAGGAAGGTGATAATACAGTGAAAACAACTTTCTCTTCTACCAGCTAAGACAGAGCCTTTCAGTTAATGAGTACGGGCAGTGCTCTTTGTAAACATTTACTGTGATGTTTTCCAACATAGACAAAAAGTTAATGGCACCCTTTCCTCTGCCATCAACTACAATGGTCCACTCCAAATGTGGTTCTCTAACTTTTTCATTCAGAAAAAAGTTATGAAATGAGAAATAAAAACCACATTGTAATAATTTAAACCACACTCTAAGGGAGAGGATAAAAAGATAAAGGAAAAAAAACTCATTATTTAAAATAATCTTATTCCAATTTTAACCATATTATTCATCAACAGGTAAGATGGCATTCATCTTAATGTACTCTGAGATGGAATTTTTTTTTTTTCTGAAGTTGGTAGAAAATGGATCAGCTCTCAGTTTTTCTGTGACTGGGTTTATAAGAACACACAGGAACAGATTTTCTGTTTGCTTCCCCGTACGATCAGGTATACACTAACCGCACATATAAAGCACAGAAGTTACCCTCCAAAGAGCCTAAAGCATTAGCAAAACACATTGTTTTTCCCAATGGCATGTTTCGACAAGGAAATGTACTTGTAAAGTGTTAGCGTAAAGAACAGAAATTCACTTATAGGCGTATTTGTGGTACCAAATACAAGCTTTTAAAATGTCGTGTAGATTACTGTTTTATTAGCAAGAAGCCCCTACTAGGAAGATAACAGAGTGTACCCTGTCTCAGAACCAGATGGTCGAAGTTCCTCCTGGGAAATGGAAGCAAGTGAAGGAAAAGTCACAGTGGGAAGGGCTCGGTGAAGCTCAAACAACCTTTTAAAGAAACTTCGACCTCTTCACGGAAAAAGGCAGAGGAGAAAACGTCTACCTGGTGTGATGCTCACAAAACAAAGGGGGATCTCTATTGACCGTCATATGTATCTTACTACGGAATCGGCTCGCCATGACCTGACATGTTGGAATGCTAAGAGTCAGCTTGGACCACAATACACTCAGCTAATTTTCAAATCTGATGATGCGATTATGAAAATTGAAAAAGTAGCCGAATTGATAGAAGCCTAGTGAGAAATGTATCTAAATTAAGATGGCACCTGGTATATTTCAAAAACGGTTATACAGTCAGATCCAGGTACCTAAAGAAAGAGTATTCATCTTTCTGGGCGCCTGGGTGGCTCAGTCGGTTGGACGTCCAACTTTGGCTGAAGTCGTGATCCCACGGTTCGTGGGTTCGAGCCCCGCAGTAGGCTCTGTGCTGACAGCTTGGAGCCTGGATCCTACTTTGGATTCTGTGTCTCCCTCTCTCTCTGCCCTTCCCCCACTTGTGCTCTGTCTCTCTCTCTCTCAGAAATAAATATACATTTAAAAAAAAAAAGAATATTCATCTTTTAAAATTCAGTTCAAATGCCAGCTCCTCTGGGAAGCTCTCTTCACCTGAAAACAAACACTCTAGACAGTCCTATTGTGCCGATTAATTGCATGATACTTCTTACTTAATAATTATAACTTCTTTTCTACTTAAAAAAAAACGTTCATCATATAATTGCACTGATTCATCAGAACTCTGTTTCTCAGCTTGTTTTAAAAAACAAGTTTCTCAGTTTCTTTGTGTCAACCATCACCTCTGTAATACAGTTTATTTCATCTCCTTTGAATAGGCTCCAGCTAATAGGATGTTGAGCTTATTTGGCCTACATTCGTGTCATGAACGCATAAATGAATTAAAATGATTTGTGAAAGTACACACCTTCTCCCCCACCCGGGTATTGTGACATTCTAACTGAACGGAGCAGTGGAGAGTAGTTGAATGCGTCAGATTAGTAGATCAACACAAAATGCACGTTTGTCGCCTGTGCAGAGAGACCGACACAGCTAGAGGCCCAGACAGAAGATGGTAGATGATAGTAAGATAGACAGATAGATACATAGATACATGCATAGATTGAGATTGATGATAGACAGACAGGTAAATGATAGATGACAGATAGATAGATAGATGATAGATAATAGAGGCAAAACTTTAATTTATAATGAAAGCAACACCATGGAAAAAAAACATCAGCCCACACATATTCTGAAAAAAAAAATTCTTAATAGAGGCCATGGCCAAAAACTATGTTCAATTATATTTGAAAGAGTTGTAAGTGTTATTGTTGCTAATTACAATTCTCATATGACTATAGAAAAAAGGAAACTAGGAGGATATTTAAAAAAAAACAATGAAAGGATATTGGAGAACTAATACAAATCATAGTACTTGCGACCACAAATATCAGTGGATTAATCGAAAAGGAGATCAACTATTCACTCTTCCAGAACATGCACACAGTGAAAGCGAAAGAGAAAGCAAGGTGAAAAAAAGTAAATATTGACAAAAGATGTAGTTGGCAAATACAAAGACTAAAACAACATAGATGAGCATATTTGGACGTGAATGCATAGGTGTTTTAACCAGATAAAGCAATAAATGCTGATAAAGAAATAGGAACAGACTGATCTAATTAAGTATATGAAGAGAAAGAAGGAGATAGAAGACGTTTAATGGGAGAAACAGCACATTGGTTTCTGAAGTTTCTTGCTTTGTTCAAATCCCAGTTCTTCATTGAATTCCCACATGACTCGGGCAAATGATCCGAATCCTTTTTGTCCGTTTTCTCTTTGATCAGATAGAATTGATACATATTCTTAATACGTATTCATTACTTAATAAATGTTAGCCAATCACCTATCTATCTATCTATCTATCTAGCTCATCTGTGTGTGTATGTGTGTGTGTCCTTCTCAAGAATATACTCAACCATTAACAGTGTTTACCTCTTGACGTTGGGACTTGAATATCTCATTCTCCATGTATATCTGAATATTTCAACACTCTCTGTGTATTGCTTTTTAAATAATTGTGAAAATTTTGAGGAAACTTTCTAAATCCAAGAATTTATTTTTTTTATTTCTAATTATTTTCCTTATGGAGTAGCTGTAAAGATTAGGAAGAAAAAGCATTAAAAAATACTTAGAAAGTCAATTTATTTTGCTGTATGGTTAGAAAGGTCAGGTGCACTTGTATAGAACTTTGTACTTTCTTTGAATTTCCATACTTTAAACGCTAGTGCATTTTCCTCCAGGACAGAAATCAGTTTTTTGGGTTAGTCTGTAGGATTTCATAAAAGATGTGCCTGGGATTTCATTGTTCCTTGTTACATTTCAGAACTATTCATCCTTTGCACATACGTTAAAGTTCAAAAGTCTGTAAAGCAAGCATATAATATTTTCCATTAACTTGTTCCTGAGATCTCTTGAAGTTCTATATATGCAAAGTCTTCCTGTCTCTACTTTCTGTGTTCCACAAAATGTGATTAGAAATACGTGAAGGGCCTGACCGTATTTCCAGGCCAGCCAAACCACTAGGATTAATGAAGTGCATTTCTTGGAAGAAATGGAGACCAGATGTACTTTTCACTGTCAAAGAAAGCAGAGCATTCTAGATGGAATCTGGAAATGCTTTTCGTATCTTTTATGTTGCAATGTTAGAGAATATTATTTTAAGGCAAAAGTTGCAACAATAATGATATTTTCAGCTCTTAATTTTGCGTGTAAAACTGTGATGAAATTATAGAAAGATTAAAAGACGAATATTTTGATAGATACAGGAATATGCTATTTTATGTCAATAAATATGTATAAACTTTTAAGTAATAATGTCAGAATAATGGATATAATATCATAATGTTAAAGTGAGATGGTAGGTTTACTCACAGCTACATTAGTATTTGAATCAAATGAAATAAAATTAAGACTCAAAGATTGTCAAACGGGTTATAAAAAATCAAATTTACAATGCCACTTTACATATATGGAGTTAGATATGTTGAAAATAAAAGAATAGGGGGGACTATATGAATACACCATTAAAAGTAGACTTTTTAAAGCAAAAACATTTTGCAATGGAAGAGAAACATTTTTAAATGATTAAATTATCAGCTTAGAAAAATGATAATTCTAAATGTTTAATATAGTAGTATAACTTTAAAATAATATACCTTTAAATAAAAAAATATAACAATACTAATATAACAAGGTAGGTAATATAACAAAATCAAAAGCCCCATAATCTACAGATTATAGAAATAAAAGATAAATAGGTACATTCACAACCATGAAAAAAGATTAAATTAGCATAAAAAGTAAGGAAATAGAAGATTTGAAAGGAATTTAAAACTTAATTGATAAATATCAAATTGTACATGTCAAAAAGCAGAATACACATTCTTATGGGGTGCACATTGGCCATTTGACAAAATATATTATATTCTGGGCAAAAAAGCAGGCTTCAGTTAATTTGAAAACTTTAAAATCCATCTGTTCATATTTGACCTCTGTGGAATTAAAATAGAAATCACTCTCAAAACAGAACTAATTTTTTTTCCAAATGTATGCAAAATAATCTATACACTTCAATAATTCTTGAGTTAGGAAGTCATAGTAAATATCAGGTAATATTTGAGATGAATAACAATGAAAATAAAACAAGTCAATATTTGTGAAATGCCTTTAAAGCAGTGCTTAGAGGCTCAATTGTTTGGAGGACATGTAGTGGGGAAAAAAAGAGAGAAAGGGAGACAAACCAAGAAACAGACTCTTAACTGCAGAGAACAAACTGATGGTTACAAGAGAGAAGGTGGGTAGGTGGCTGGGTTAAATAGGGGACAGGGATTAAGGAGTGCACTGGTCAGAGATGAGCACCAGGTGTTGTATCGAATTGTTGAATCACTATATTGTACACCTGTAACTAATGTAACACTGTATGTTAACTATACTGGAATTAGAATTAAAAACTTAATAATGATGCGGTGCCTGGGTGGCTCAGTCGGTTAAGCATGACTTCGGCTCGGGTCATGATCTCACGGTTCGTGAGTGCAAGCCCTGCATCGGGCTCTGTGCTAACAGCTCTAGCCTGGAGCCTGCTTCGGATTCTGTGTCTCCCTCACTCTCTGCCCCTCCCGGCTCATGCTCTGTCTCTCCCTCTCTCAAAAATAAATAAACATTAAAAAAATTTTTCATAAAAAACTTAATAATGCTTTTTTTTTAAAAGGAGCTAATACAGGGACAGTAAGAATATGGAAATTCCAAAAACAAAGAAGCAAAGATACAAAAATAAGAATCTAATAGCAAGGTATTTTTTAAAAAGACATAGAAAGCAGAAAAGAGACATAGAATGAAAAGGGACAATAATTAGTTGGATCCTTTGACAAGGTGAATCAAATTGAGAAGCCCAGAGCAAGAATGAAGGAAATGAGGAAACACTAGTTATCATCGCTCTGAATATTAAACATCATAAACAGATAATCAGATGATACTAGGAACAATCTTATGCTAATTTTAGATACAATTTTTGAAAACCAAAATTTTCCCAAATTAGCATGTGAGTAATTAGAAAAGCTGAGTCATCCTTAAAGATATTGAATCAATGAAAAACATTTTCATCAGAAAAGTTCAGGTAGGTCTGATAGTTCCTTTGGTGAATTCTTCCAAACGTTTAAGAAAAAAAAATAACAATCTTACACAAATTCTTCTAGAGAATAAAAATAAAAATAGCTACTCTCCAACTCATTAATGAGGTCAGATTAATTCTAAAATTTGAAACAGACATATTAATTCTAAAATTTGAAACAGATATCAAAAGACAGGAACACTCCAGGTCATTATCTTTCTAAACTTGGATGCAAAAAAAGTCGGGAAAGATAGCCTATTGGATCAAAAAAGCATTATGAAAACTAAAATATTATCATGTAAAGATGTACCCCAGGAATTCAAGGTTAGTATAATATACCAAAATAATTAATACAGTTCACCAATTTAAGCAAATAGAGGCAAAAAACATGTTTATGTCAATCGATGCAGAAAAAAATTATTTGATCAAATTTCTAAAATTCACAATAAAATAACTAAGCAAAGTATGAATAGAAAAAAAATCCCTTTTTTGATAAAAGCAAACCACACAAAACCTTCTACAGCTATCCAACAGACTCATGAAACAATGCTCAACATCACTATCATCAGGGAAATTCAAATCAAAACCATCATGGGATATCACCTCACACCTGTCAGAATGACTAGAATTAAAATGAAAAGTGATGGTGAGGATGTGGAGAAAAGGAACTCATGTGCACTGTTGGTGGGACTTATCTGGTGCAGCCACTGTGGAAAACAATTAAAAATAGAATAACCAGGGGCGCCTGGCTGACCCAGTCCATACAGCATGAAATTCTCAATTCAGAGTTATGAGTCAAGTTCACCTTGGGCATGGAGTCTACTTTAAAAAATTTTTTTTTAAACTGACTTACCATATGATCGAGTAATTCTACAACTGGGTATTTACACAAGAAAACAAAAACACTAATCTGAAAAGATATACACACTATCTTTATTGCAGCATTATTTACAATAGTCAAGACATGGAAGCAGCCCATGTCCATGGATAGATGAACAGATAGATGAACAGATAAAAATTTAAAGATAAATATAAAGATAAATATTATATATTTATATTTATATCTATTGATATTTATAATGAAATATTACTCAGCCATAAAAAAACAATGAGATCTTACCATTTGCAACATGAATGGATCTAGAGGGTATAATGCTAAGTGAAATATGTCAGTCAGAGAAAGACATATACCACATGATTTCACTCATATGTGGAATTTAAGAAAACAGATGAACGAAAAATCAAAAAAAGGAGGGTACAAAAAAACCGTAGACTCTTAAATACAGAGAATAAACTGATGGTTTCCAGAGGGAAGGTGAGGGGGGATGGGTGAAATAGGTGATGGGGATTAAGAACACACTTATCCTGATGAGCGCTGAGTAATGTATAGAACTGCTGAATCATTACGTTGTTTAACTGAAACAAATATAACACTGTATGCTAAGTATACTTCAGTAATAAAAAAAAAAAGAGAAAGAAAAAATAAGACTGTATAATGAAAGAAAAGCCATTTACACGAACCCAAGTGCAATTTTTCATACGACGACTGTCATTTAAAAAAATTTAATGTTTTATTTTTGAGGGGAGAGAGAGAGAGAAGGGAGAGAGAGAGGACAAGCAGGGGAGGGGCAGAGTGAGAGGGGTCACAGAATCTAAGACATGTTCCAGACTCTGAGCTGTCAGCAAAGAGCCTGACTTGGGGCTCAAACTCACAACCTGCAAGATCATGACCTGAGACGAAGTTGGATGCTTAACCGACTGAACCACCCAGGCGCCGCAACTATGTCATGTTATTTTATTTTATTTTATTTTATTTTATTTTATTTTATTTATTTTGAGAAAGAGCATGAACAAGGGAGGGGCAGAGAGAAGGAGAGAGAAAATCCTAAGCAGACTTCATGCTATCAGTGTGGACTCTGACGTGGGGCTTGAACTCACGAACCATGAGATCATGACCTCGGCCAAAATCCAGTCACAAGCTTAACCACCTGAGCTTCCCAGGCATCCCAGACAACCATGTTATTTTGAAGAAAATGTAGTTTGATGAAATATATTTCCTCATCTTTATGATAATTGTCATAATTATGATACTTTCTAAATAATGTCATTTTAATAGTTCTTTGCATTTATATTGAATATAGATAATTATAGATTCTATATCATACAAGGTTTTGCTTTACTCTATTAATATTGACATCATTTTCTTCAATTTTACCCTTTTCTATGAATGTATTTGTAAAACCAATTGATACAGAAAAAAATCCTTCTGGAACTAATATTATACCAAATATCAAAACAATAAGTATTTTCCCCTGAATTTGAGAACAAGACAAGACGTCCACTATCACTGCTTATATTTAATATTGTTTTGAAAGTTCCACCTGATTCAATATGGCAAGTTCAAGATGCAAAACTGGAGAACTTTAAATAAAGCAGATATTTTTCACAGATGATACTCTTTGTGCATATGGAAAAGTGCAAAATGATATACAAATCTACAAGTTAGTACACATGCTATGTGATTTTACAAGTTTGCCAGATATGGAGTCAACATACTAATATATATTGCATTCCTATGATGAAAATAATATATTTCAACATGTCATTTACAATAGTATCAAAAAAAAAAGCAACCACTTGGGGATAAATCTAATGTATAATTTATAATCCATCCATATTGAAAACTATACATCATTGAAAGAAATTAAAGAAGACCTAAATAAATAGAGAAATATATTATGTTCATAGGATAAAGACACAGTATTGCAATTCAACATCTCTTCAAACTGATCTATTGATTCATTGCAATTCCTACCTAGACAAATCCAGCAGATGTGTGTGTGTGTGTGTATGTGTGTGTGTGTGTGTGTGTGTGTGCATCTGTGCGTGTGAGTGTGTGTAAATTGATGAGCTGCTTCTTAAATATGTATAAAAAAACAAAAGTGATCTATAGTAGGAAGGGCAAAATGGATGAACAAAACATAAAGACTCAGTTTCCCATGTATCAACTCTTACTACAAAGCTTAACTAACCAAGGAAGTGTGGTGTTGTTGAAAATATAGACAAAAAATGAAACAGCATACAGAGTAGACTTACAGTTGTTTAGTTATTTGATATAAGATAAAAACTTCACTGCATTTCAGCAGGGGGACGAATAGTCTTCAATAATTGATGTCAAGGCAGTTGGGTATCCAGATGGAAGAAAAACAAATCATAAACCTTAACTTTTAGCACATAAAATAATTTATTTGAAAGAAATCACCAACCCTAAACAACCAAGCTTCTAAAAGAAAGCATAGGAAAATTTTCTCATGAAATTGAGAGAAGCAATGATTTTTAAAGAGGATAGAAAAGAAGTCTACCACATTTCTTAACTGTAAATTGCACTGGATGAAAATTAAGACTTGTTCAACAAAGTACCTCTAAGAAAGAAAAATTACTAGAAGCCATAAATTCAAAGAAGGTATCCACACTCCATATCTACATATCTGATAAAAGGATGCATATAGACTCTAGAAAGGACTCCTACAAGTAATTTGTAAAGACAGATAACCACATTCAAAAAAGCGAGAGAAAAAACTCGAAAACTCTTGAATAGGCAGTCCATAACGAGACTATCAAAATGTTGAATGAATAAATGCGAAGACGCGCACCTTAAACAGTTTGCAGAGAAATGCGAAGTAAACACTGTTAAATATCATGATACACCAAATAAAATAAGTAAAACTAAAAACACTGCCCTTACCAAGTGCTGCTGTGAAAATAGAGCCACTGGAAATCTCTTCCACTGAAGATAAAAGATTAAATTGGAAAATATTTTTTCAGTACCCAGCATAGCTAAGTGTATGTACACCCCATGACTGTGAAAGTCAACTTCCAGATATGTAGCTATAAAAACATCAGGGTTTATGTCCACTGAAAAGTATGCGGAAGGATATTCATAGCAGCTTTAGTTGTTGTAGCTTCTGGAAATTGGCAACCGGAAAATGGTATATAAATAGAGGTATATGTGTTCAAAGAAATTCAGTGCACAAATAGACAAAACAACCTGATATATGTAGCAATTCCTCTTTAAACACTACATAAACCCAGTATCTATCTATCATCTATCTATCTATCTATCTATCTATCTATCTATCATCTATCTAATCTATCATCTATCATATCTATCTATCTATCTATCTATCTATCGGCTATCTATTATCTATCATCTGTTTATATATGTGCATGTACATATCTATATCAAGATTGATTGATTGATTTTATCACCCACTTATTTGAAGGGGTTATTACTCCTAACATGAACTTTCAACTAGAAGACCAAATACAGAGAAGAAACCTTTCCCCTTAGATCATGTACAGGTCATAGAAATTTCAAAAGGGAAAGAACTCTCAAATCATTCCAAACTACTTCTGGTGGAATTGGGTACTCCTTACCCACTGCCAACAGTTACTTCGAGAAAAATCAATATTTGACAGAAATCTGATATGGAGACAAAAATAAAAAAAAACCTTGTGGAGAATTATTGTTTTTTTTTCCTTTATCTAACCTCAATTCTTGATATCAGTTAATGAATGAAACTTGTCAGAAAATCACATTTAATCAATAGATCTAAATAATCTCTTTTTCTAAGTACATTAATAGTTTTAGAAATGAGGTTTTGCATAAATACAAAGCTTTTAAATATTCTACCCAGTGAAAATATTCCAAGGTTGCCAGTATTGCAGTATATATTACATGAAAAGTGATTTGTGCCAAACACAACTGTCCTTATTTGGGGAGCATCATCATAAAATGATATTTCCTCAATTTACTTCATTTATGATAAAGAGGAGGCATAATCCAAGGATAAAAACTCTGGCTTTTCTCACTGGTCTTAATGAATATTCTTAATAATGGTGACATCTTACTTGAAAGGCCAGATAGATTCAGGGTCCACAATCTTATCCCTGGAAGTGCTATTTTAGGGATGTCGCTGTATCTCCATCTATTTGTGATAAATCAGAGAATTCTAGAATGCTCTGTGAAGGGCCCTTAACACTTCTAACTTTTCATTTAACAAATGAGGAAATGAACCAATGAATGTAAGTGTATTTCAAAAGGTTTTGTTTTCTTTTTTTTTTAAGTTTATTTATTTATTTTGAGAAAGAGAGAGAGAGTGAGTGGGTGTGTGTGTGTGTACGTGTGTGTGTGCCGACGAGTGGGGAAGGGTAGACAGAGAGGGAGAGAGAGAGAACCCCAAGCAGGCTCCATGCTGCCTGCTTGGAGCCCCACGTGGGGCTCAGTCTGATGAACCAAGAGATCACCACTTGATCCGAAATGAAGAGTGGGACGCTCAACCAACTGAGCCATGCAGGCATCTCATGCAGTGCTCTAGTAGAGACCCCCAAATTGTGGGTCTTTTGGAAGAGTCATGGTAGAAACGAAAGACCCATTTTCTTTTTAAGTACGTCTCAGAGCCAGTTAGTTTTTTCTTCTGCAGGAATTGAGCAAACCCATTCCATAAAGAAAACAAAGCAATTTCAAGTAATGAAAAGGACCTAGGAAAGACAAATTTCTTCTTCAGCTTTAAAGTGCTAAATTATATCATAGTATTGGTATTGTTGTCTATGACGATAATCAAGGTAGCTTTATCCCTTCAGGTTAGAGTTGTGAACAATGTCATAGAACAGATCTTTCGAAATTAGAGCCAATGTCTCCATCCTTCTACAGGTGTGCTTTGGTTAGAAGAGGTCACAGAAAGAAGAGAACAGTCCTTACAGAACAAGAAGTGTGGGAGAAGCTTCTGGGCAATAAAGATGTAGAGGAAAGACCAACCTGGGTTTTTACCTGGCCACAGGTAATAATATAAATTATAAATATTATATATATATATATATGATATTTTTAAGTTTATTTCTTTATTTGGAGAGAGAGCACAAAGGGAGGTAGGGGCAGAGAGAGAGAATCTCCAGTAGTCTCCGCTCTGTCGGTGCAGAGCCAATGCGGGGCTCGAACCTATGAACCATGAGACCCGAGCTGGAGTCGGAAGCTTAACCAGCTGAGCCATCCAGGCGCCCTTAGAGATACAGTCTCTCATGCCACGAGCACAGCCGTTTTCACCCCTATATCAGGTTACAGGCTGGGGTACAGTCGTGGAGGCACACTTTGCTGTACTTACAGCTATGGCTGTTACGTTTCTTGAGGAATCTGTGTGAATATGTTCATGTACATTCATCATTATTGACCCTCTGAAATACAGCATCATTTGCAGAGGTCACAAGAAAGCATACACGGAGGGGATCATTGTGTTCACTTTGGAAATTTCCATTTTAAAGTTCCCTAAGCTGATTTGAAAACTCAAAATGCTTGGATTTCCCTGCAGTTTAGTAATTGTCATTAAGCGATATAAATGGTGTCTGTATGTTATCACAGTCTCTGTCTGAAGGCAGATACATACACACAAGAAGCCTGATTAAACTTCACCGAGTTGCTTGGTGATTTTTTTTTTTCTTTTTTTTTTGGTGGAGAAAGGGACATCCTCTCCTGAAACTATTTTTCCCTATATTCTGGAGTTAGTCAAGCCTTGAAAAAAATTCTCTCATTAAATACTAAAAACAGCCTTACGGGGGAGCGATTACTATCCTCAGTTTACAAATGAGAAACAGATATCTGTTTCCTGAACACTTGACTACAAGCCAGGCAGCTAGTGGGGATTTGAATTTTTTTTAAACGTTTATTTATTTTTGAGACAGAGAGAGACAGAGCATGAATGGGGGAGGGTCAGAGAGAGAGAGAGGGAGACACAGAATGGGAAACAGGCTCCAGGCTCTGAGCTGTCAGCACAGAGCCCGACGTGGGGCTCGAACTCACAAACTGTGAGATCATGACCTGAGCCGAAGTTGGATGCTCAACCGACTGAGCCACCCAGGCGCCCCAGGGATTTGAACCAGAGTTCCTTCCCAGGAGATCTGACTACAAGCTGAGCCCAAGATGCCCATCGCTATTTGGGACTGTGACACCACGGTAGGCTCAAAAGCAAAACAAATATGAGTTTTACCCAATACTGCCGCATCAGGCATCAAACCGAGACAGGCTTGCGATGCTTGGGGTCCACCATTCGATAGTTCATTGTCCCTACCAGAACGTGAATTCCGATGACCACTTGGGTCTCTGTGACTCTCCACGTGCTGTGCATTCAGGGCTGGCCAAGCTCTTCTGATGGGTATGTCCTTCTTTACATTTACTGAGACCACCCTTCAATCTTCATTCGCACGTCGCTGACCAGAGAGTTGGTCTGTCCCTTTTTATGACTATCTTTCTGCTTTAATCCATGCTGGTGATTTGTTGTGTGAACTCTCACCAGCCAAACGTGTGTCTCAATTCTTGCTGGTCCCTTGATGTAGTTCCATTTCCTGCCCCTGGACTCAGCCTCCGGAGCCAACGTGGGAGCGGAGGTGTGAGCCCGGGTGGGGGAGGGGTGTCCAAAGTTCAAAGGCATGGGCTACTTGATACAGTGATTAAGCTTTATTTTCTGATTCATTTGGAACGTGATTTTTTAAGAATACGGTATCAATCATCCGAAAGCTACTATTTGATGCATCCGGCATATGTTACCTGGCCTTATCACAGGTATGATCTCATCTGTTCTCCTCACAAATTTTGAGAGAGGTATTGTCATCACCGTTTGCTGAGGATGGGAAGGTCAGATGAGCCTTGAGGGACCGTGAGCTGCCTTTTTCGAAAGCTGGATAACCTCGGGGTAAATTTGAGTCTTTCTGAACTGGTCTTCTCTTCGACACAATGGGCATAATATGGTCATACGGAGTTGTTGACAGAATGTAGTCAAATACGGCTGTAAAGGGCCTAACGTATTCTAGTAAAAGAAAACTTGGCACATAGTATATGCTGAAGATATGGTAGCTTTGTTAACAACATCATCAAATTAAGTCTATTATCCTATTTAACAGAGGAAGACAAAAATTCAGGTCCACTGCTCCTAACCCACTATGCTTTGTGCTGTGCTCCTGTGGTCCTTCCTCAAGTGAAAGATTCTGATATTTTAGACATTTAAATTTTAGAGTCACTATTAAATGGTACTTTGATAGTTGTATATTTTTAGGTTTCTCTATAATTAACAAATCTTGCGACGCATCATTCAATCTGAATTATCCCACAATGAGAACATCCCCAGTCTCTGCGAGTGTTTTCATTAACTTTGTTAATGACCCTGCCCCTAAATTTCTACAGAGAATGCGGTCTTGATGAGCAGTGATTTCATCTCGACCTAATAAAAATGATTCTGGAAGAGGTTGTTAGATTTTAAGGTCATGCAATGACTCTCCATAACCTACTTTTTTGTTCACTACAAGTAATTTTGAAAACATATCATTCTCAACAACACAATCTATTAGTAACTGCCTGGCATTCCTTGAAATTGCAATTCAGTCTGATGTGACAAGCCTTCCTTTGAATAATGGGTTTTTAAGCTGGTTGGTGTATATTCATGTATAACTGCTATCTTTATGAATATCTAGTGGATGCTATTTGCATTCAATAATGTTCTACACATGGACGGGTATTTACTGTTCTTTCCTTTGGTGTTTCCTTAAGCATTATTTGGAAAATACTAAGACTTTATTAGCTTGAAAAATGATCTGTGCTCGCAGTGATTTAGTGAGAAAAAAAGTTTCTTCTTTTCTGAAAATGCTTTGGATAATAAACTTGATATTCCTTAGGAACAAAGCATTCAAAATATGGCATGCTAAATAAGGGTTGGAGAGCAGTTGGAAGATATTTTTAAAAACCCATTTGAAGTCCACAGCATTCAAAGTCAGACTTAATTAAATTGGATTTATCATTCAGAAAATGGAAGTAATTCTAGCATATTGCATTATTCAACACTTTGTACCCTGTACCGTTATTGCTGAACATATCAACTTTGGGCTGCCATGAAATTCACGGTGTATATATGTGTGCGTTTAAAAAAAAATAACCATGTATCAACTATTTTAACCAGCTAGGAAAATAATACATTTGGAAATATTTCTCTTCTAGGGCATAAGAGTTTCATTTTCATTGTAAAGATCTTTTTTTTTTTTTGTCTTTTTCATGGGAATAATTGAAAATTTAATGTAGCAAGGATGACTAATTGAATAAATACCTTTATTCCTTTTGAAAAAAGTGGGTCACACATCTTTTAGCGATGGACTAGTTATTGCCTTTCTAAAGCATGACCTAGGGGTGCCGGGTTGGCTCAGTTGGGTAAGCATCTAACTTCGGCTCAGGTCATGATTTCACTGTTTGTGAGTCTGAGCCCCACATCAGGCTCTGTGCTGACAGCGCAGAGCCTGGAGCCTGCTTTGAATTCTGTGTGTGTGTGTGTGTGTGTGTGTGTGTGTGTGTGTGTCTGCCCCTCCCCTGCCCACACTCTGTCTGTTTATTTTTAAATAAACATTTTAAAAAATGTTTAAAGCATGACCTTTTCCTAAATCCAAGTTCTTAAGGAGTCTTTGACTTTGAACTGACAGACAACAAGTTTTCCACAAACCATTAATCTTGTGAAATAAAAGGGTGATGGGGACAAGGATGAAGCACAAGGATGGGGCTTTGGGAGAGCCGACCAATCCAGGGATGGAGAAGTGAAGGCGGGTTGGGAGCAGGGCAGCTGTACAGCTGCCTGGGCATGATGGGATTATACTGTCCACCTGGACTCTTCTCATCCCACCCACTCCCAACCCCCAGGCTGAGCAAGAGAATCCTACCTTGCCCAGATAGCAGAAGGCAGACATCTTGCAGTGACGTCATTCAACATTAGGAAAAGTTGCCAGCCAGCATTGATAAAGTGAGACACAGTCAAGTCTCTAGGACTCTGGGGCAGGAGAGTGGAAGGTATTCCCCTCTCGGCCTTCATGGAAGACATCTATCTCCATGCCTCTGGAAAAAGGGGGAAAATTGGACTTCACACTCAAAGCCACACTTGCATTGATTTTGAAAAATAATGATGTTTCTTACACGTAAATGCCATTAAGCAATGCATACTGCCAACATATTCCAAGGAATTCTGCAACTGGGAAAGGGAAATCCACAGAATCTCTTATTCCCTGCACGCCCTCATATGGACTTCATGTTTCCATAAGGCCGTAATAAGGAGATGCTCACTGGAACAGAGAAAACACAGGCCACAAATAAACACGATGTGTAGTTGACAGTGCTTTATTTTCAAGGAATTGAAACTGCATGGTAGCCCGAGGTATTGAAAAAGCTACGCTTGTATTTAATGTCTAGAATAGTTTTTGAACACAAACGATTGCATCATTTCAATTCCTAGGACTCAGTGTTTTATTTACTGTTGTTTCAGAGTTTCCTTGAGATGTTTTAGGCACACTTAATTAAGATATCTTTCAAACGGCTCTGGTTTTAATTTCCCCAGTCGTCGGATAGGAGGACTCTTGGTGTTTGCCTCAGTGTATATAAGTCATTCCCGGTATTAACCTTCACATTTGCCTGCAATCCTTCAGCTCCAGTTCTGCTTGGAAACCCCATTTAGCACTGGGTTTTAAGGCTTCCTTGTACTTATTCACTTTTGTGTCTGTCTGGGCCCTCAAAAGAGGTTATAACAAACAAAGAAACAAACAAAGAAACTTGAATAAGCCACACTTTTCTGTCATCAGTTCCTACCTGGTTTTTTTATATATATAATTTTTTAATGTTTATTTATTTTTTAAGAGAGAGAGAGAGAGAGCGTGTGCACGGGAGGGACAGAGAGAGAGGGAGACACAGAATCCAAAGCAGGCTCCAGGCTCTGAGCCATCAGCACAGATCCTGATGTGGGGCTCGAACTCGTGAACCCTGAGATCATGTCCTGAGCTGAAGTCCGACTTAACAGACTGAGCTACCCGGGCGCCCTCAGTTCCTACCTGTTTTGCTGCCACCTGGTTCATCTGTATCACTTGCCTCGGGCTGACTTACTCCAGCCCTGGGTGGCCCTGGGTTGTGATTTCTCCTGTTGGAGACTCTCTTCAACGATGACTCCGGCAGCAGCTTCCTTCTTGCCACATGCCTAGATCAGTGAGGTGAGTTTTCTGGGTTTTTTTCATCCACAGTAGAAGTGTTGATTTCCAGACCTTGGCCCGGATCCCAGTTCCTGGTGCCTGCCGGGAAGGAGCCCATTTCCTCAAATCTACCCCATTCATTCTTCTTTCAGGGCATTTAGCTTTAACTGTGAAATTACCATGAATCTCCACTTGCCGATCATCTGGAAATTGCCCCTTCCTCACCTCCCACATTAATCATCCATCCGGGTCAATGTATGCAATAGGACAGCACCGAAGCTGGGGGAAATACTCCTCTGTCTCGTCATCGTAAATGATCAGAGGATCTATAAAGAAACTTTGCACCTACTTAAACTGGCAACGCTTCAGATTTCTCTGCTCACAAATTGTCTCTGCTTTGCAGGTTAGGGTCATGGTTGAGGTCAGAGTTAAGAAACTCTCTTTTTGTTTTCTTTGTTGTATGACAAATTAGAGCTAAGAAATGATCTCTCTTTTAAACTTTTGCTTGGAAAACTGTGAGCTTGACACAGTTTTCCGGGGAGAATATCTTTGGCTAATATCAGCATTCGTGTATAATTATGGCTCAAGTTAAATTGACTGCTTCACTTAGGGTCAGTGTATAATGATTCATTTTACAGATTCTCAAATTTGTTGGCATAGTGTTGTACATATGTCATTACATTAAAAAAATGTTCTCTGTAACTGTGGTTATTTTCTCATTTCTATTTTTTAATTTTTTTCATAAACAATTTCAATTTTCTTTTCCATTTTGTGACAACAATTAGCTTTTACTTCAAAGTGTATATTGTTTTCTTTGTTCTTTTCTCTAAATATTGCTATGTAATACTGACATAAGCATTAAAAGCACACACTAAATAATACCAAATAAAAATATGGAAGTAATAACATAAAAGCTTCATCTGTAATGTATATGCAAACCTGTACTTATTTTTTTATTTTTTTAATGTTTGTATTTATTTTTTTAATTTTTTTAATGTTTATTTATATTTGAGAGAGAGAGAGACAGAGACAGACAGTGCGTGAGCAGGGGAGGGTCAAAGAGAGGGAGACACAGAATCTGAAGCAGGCTCCAAGGTCTGAGCCATCAGCACAGAGCCTGATGAGGGGCTCAAACTCACGAACTGTGAGATCATGACCTGAGCCGAAGTTGGACACTTAACCGACTGAGCCACCCAGGCACCCCAAACCTGTACTTATTTTTAATCTAATTTGTCTTTTTTTTTTTGAACAGACATATTAAAGCCACTTCTTCTCATTAATGATTTCTCAATTTCTCAACTTTTCTCTAGATTGTTCTATCTGTGATTGGAAGTTCTGACATTGAAGACATTAAAGCTTCTGATTATGACATCATCTTGTGGGGGGAAAAGCTTTCATCAATATGAAATATATTTACCCATTCCCTTTATTGCTTTTAACCTTCCATTACACTTTCTCTATATTAATTTAGATATATTTACTCTCATTGTTGCTTTGCTTTTGTACGTCTTTTCCATTATTCTGCTTTACCTTGCTGTAGGATTTACAGTATATCCCAGATATACAGAAAATAGTTAAAATGTTTATTTTTATCAAAATCAATGAGTATATTTTAAAAGTGGGATTAATGTAGCCACATACTACAGTTAGCATATCCTTCCTGATATTTTATACTTTATGTCTCATTTGACATCCATTTCATTCGTTGTTTCTGCTGGTTTGAGCTTATTGATAATTATCAACCCTGTTTCCCAATATTATTTCAGAAATAATACATATTTGTCGGTTTTACTAGTGTTTTACCCTTAAATATTAACACATATAAAGATATTGAATTATTTCTAGATATAATCAAACCTTATAATCTCTTTTAAAAATATACAGCATATAAGTTTATACTCCCAGTCACTTGCCTAAATGACTATACTCCTAGCCACTTGTGACTAAATCACATAAAGTTGTCATTTCAAATTTCTATCTGATGTTTGTATGCTTGTATGCATTCATTAATAGTTCTTTTTTGTTATTTGTTTTTTTTCTTTTAAGAGAGCAAGAGAGAGTGAGTGTGAATGGGGCTAGAGAGGCAAGAGGAGAGATAGAAAGAATCTTAAGCAGGTTCCATGCTAAGTGCAGAGCCTAACACAGGACTCAATCCCACAACCCTCAGATCATGACCTAAGCTGAAACCAAGAGTTGGACGCTCAACCAACTGAGCCATCCAAGTGCCCCTCAATTACTAGTTCTACAGACAAGGTGGGGTTATATGTATGTATGTGATATGCATTTAGTCTGAAGTTCATGTCTTCAGGTAGGTGTATTATCTATGTCATGTGTGCTTTGTGTTATGTTACATCTTTGCTCTATGTGAGCCATTCAATTGTCATAATGGTAACAAAAATAGTCACAATTACTAATTGTCTTTGCTCCTGTATCTATTTGGCTGCTCTGTTCATCCACTGAAGTTTATTTTATTTTTTATTATTTTTTAAATGTTTGTTTATTTATTTTGAGAGAAAGAGAGACAGCATGTGAGTGGGAGAGGGGCAAAGAGGGAGGGAGAGAATCCCAAGCAAGAACTGCACCATCAGGACAGAGACCAACATGGGGCTTGATCTCATCATGATCATGACCTGAGTCGAAATCAAGTGTCAGACACCCAACTGACTGAGCTACCCAGGCACCCCTGAAGTTTTGTTTTGTTTTGTTTAATCAAAAGATTAAGTTTGTAGTGTGCATTTTTTTTTTTAAATTTCGGTTCAAATCTCTTCAAGTATACAGCACGGATTATTTTTAAGATACAAGGTTTAATCATAGCAGGGTCTTCTGTTTCCTTTTATCAAATCTGTTTCTTCAGGTATTAGCTCTTCTCCATATTGAGTTTGGTGTCCCTCTCATGGTGCTGCTTTTACTCGAATACTGGGTGATGTGTGGTGATCTGCTCAACTTTGTATTGAAGAATCACTATTTAGCTCCATGTTATGTTCACTTATCCTTCTCCCAATGTTTATCATTGGGCTGTGAAGTAGGTTATATTGACTTCTTCTGTGCTGGGCTGACACACTTTCTGCCTGGGGAGTGAGTACCGACCTGTCTTTGCAGTCCTGTGCATTTATAGTCCCTCTACCTTTGCTTTACTATGCAGACAAAAGCCACTGTGCAGCCTCAGTGGTGAGGAGGCTAACAGACTTCTGTACTGTAAATTGATTTTCCTCAATCCCAAAAAGTCTCAAATGTCTTTTCAGCATCTTTCAACTCTCTGAGCTCGCTACTCCTTGACCTCACTCCCACGGTGGCAGACTTTTTTCTGTATGTGTTTTTGTCTACAAGTACCGTTTTGTTCTTGCTATTTTTCCTTGAGGTCTGATACCCTCTACTTTCCACCTTCAGAAATGTCTGGAATGCCGCATTTTTCAAAATGCAGAGAAAACTTTCAAGAATATTTGAATCTATTGCTGATTTAGGAAATTAAAGCCAAGTACAAAATTAGAAAATTATAATATGGTTGTGAGAGAAGAATAACTGGCTTCAAGATATTTGTTGGGGGGCGCCTGGGTGGCTCAGTCAGTTAAGTGCCCGACTTGGGCTCAGGTCATGATCTCACGGTTCGTGGGTTCGAGCCCCGCATTGGGCTCTCTGCTGACAGCTTAAATCATGGAGCCTGCTTCGAATTCTGTGTCTCCCTCTCTCTCTGTTCCTCCCCCCGCTCATGCTCGCTCTCTCTCTCTCTCTCTCCTTCAAAAATACATAAAAATATTTTTAAAAATTTTAAAAAAGATATTTGTTGGTATGTTTCTCTCTGAAAATACTATGATTGGATATACTTATTTTGAGAATAACATTAGGCAACCTTAAAAATTCTCTCAAACGTCACATGTGGCAAAGAGTTCCATTGAATGGAGTAAATAGGACCAGGGACAGCTAATTAAATGCCTATGAAAATGTTAGCAGAGCCCTGCAAGGACCACCCTTCGCAAGATAATGGATGGAAGTGAATAGCAGTTCTAGCTGCAGACCCATGATGTTGACAGTTAATAACGTATCTCAAAGCCCAGATCATGGAAACATTTTTTTTAATAAATAATTGAAACATTTCAAGTATTTTCTATGTGGATTGATTAATCGCCTGTTCTCTCTTTTTGAACCTCCTGTCCATGAGCACAGCCGTGACAAAGTGATGCATTTCCGCACAAAAGCAGAAGGAATCTCAATCAAGAGGTTGAGAGGAATAAACATCAGTGTTCCTCTTACGGGTCCTTCCCTCCTGAAAGTTCAGCAAAGGAAAATCTCCACTGAAATGAGAACCAGTTAAAGCTTCGGCTCTCCTCTGGGTGGTTTAGTCTGATTTGATTCCACGTATGTTTCAATAGAGAATAAACATACAGGACTACTCAAATTATATAAATCAAACATGACAAATATGAAGAAAATTTTTAAAAAATTCACTTCAGACTATTTACACTTCCTTCATCCACAGACCAAGGATATAATACTAAACAATGGCTCTACTAAAACACAGTAACTAGGTAATTATAATAAAATTTCCTAATGTGAATTTATACATTTATATTTTATAGAGACAATGGCTCTCTATGTCCATTTCTACAAGGGCCAGCTTATTGCACCAAGTAATACATAGAGTTAACTGGCCTTAAATTCACTTTGTCCAGTGCATCAAAATTTTACGGAATATTATAAGTTAACATCAACACACTTTTGACTTCTCTGATAGATGGAAGCATAAAAAGATGCCTATCATGTATTTAACTTTTCTCTGCATTGGCATAATACTATTTTGGAATTATGGTCAATTATTTTCTATTCTAAACAGAAAGACAAGCTGAGTAATATACAACCAAACACACTAATAGAATGGATAAACTGTGGTATGGTCTTAAAATGGAAAACCAAAGAGCAATGAGAATGAATGAATGAATGAATGAATCTCACAAACACATGTGCAGTGAAAGAAGCCAGGCATAAAGGAAAACAAAACAAAAACCTATATGTTTCCCTACATTATAAGGTGAATGATGGGAAAAATTAATCTATAATTTTGGAAGTCAAGACAGTGGGCGCCTTACAGGTACTAATCTGAAGGTTGACCAAAGGGAGATTTGGTAATCCGATAACCTTTGGTATCTTCATCAGGAAGATGAACACATATGTATACATTATGAGAAAGTCATTGTTGTCTTTGAATTAAATGATTCCTTTAAAAAATGCTACCAGAGAGCCCCTGGGTGGCTCAGTTGGTTGAGTGTCCACATCTTGGTTTTGGCTCAGGTCATGATCACAGGGTTATGGGATTAAGCCCTATATTAGGCTCTACGCTGAGTGTGGAGCCTGCTTAAAATTCTCTTTCACTCTCTCTCTCTCTCTGCCCCTCTCCCCAGGTTGCACACTCTCTCTCTCTAAAATTTAAAACATTTTTTTTAATGTTACCAGAAAGCAAAAACCAAATAACTGCACAAAAATAACAGCAAGAGTAATTGTAACTTGTCAACCCCAGAGGCCACCTATGGCAATGAAAAAAAAATGGAGAATAAGGAAAAACCATCCCCCTAAAATGAGATCCTAATTTAGAATTCCACAACCACCTAACCCATTATCCAAAGTACTAATGAGTTAGGAAAATAATAAGAAATTTTAAATTCCTGTAAATATACTGAAATTAATAGTGAAGAAAATGTATATTTTTTAATTTAAAAAGGGGGGGGGAGAAAGAAACAAAAGTAAGCAAATCATTGGTTACTTAGTGGTACATATAAGAATGTATTAATTATATCCAGCAATTATAAAAAAAAATTGGAAGCTTAAAAACATATTGTACAAGAAGAGTAGTCAAAAGTAATAGGAACACGAGGAAGAAGAATTCTCCTAAAATTTTCTAGGAAGCTCATGTTTCTCTGAGAAAATAGGAATATCAATTAACTTCAGACTAGGTTAAAATTAAATATATATATATATATATATATACACACACACACACACACACACACACACTCTCTCTCTCTAAGAAGAAATAATAAACAGAAATAGAGCATATGTTAAACCAAGAGAAGAGAAATCAAAATAAAGAAAACAGATGGCTGTGGACTGAATTGTTTTCCCCCTCACACGCAGCAACCCCTCCCCTGCCCTACCAAATTCACATGTTGCAGCCCTAACCCTGATGTGCGGGAGTTAGGAGGTGGGGCCTCTAATTAATATAATTAACAGATTAAAATTGAACAGCAAGAGAGGGTCTAGATAGTGATGTCGTGGTCACCTGGTGACCAGAACTCACTTTTTTTCTTTTTTAATGTTTATGTGTTTATTTTTGAGAGCGCTCATGCACATGCGTGTGAGACAGCAAGAGCGAGAGAGAGAGAGAGAGAGAAAGAGAGGGAGTGAGGGAGGGAGTTGGAGGGGCAAAGAGAGAGGGAGAGAAAGAATCCCAAGCAGGCTCTGTGCTGTCCATGTGGAGCCTGATGTGGGGCTTGATCTCACATCTGTGAGTTCACGACCAGAGCCGAAACCGAGAGTCAGACACTTAAACAACTGAGCCACCCAGGTGCCCCCAGAACTCACTGTCTCAATATCATTCTCCTGTAAGAGGGACCGTTGTGTCTTGGAGAAAAGGGCTGATTCTAGGGTTAGGACAGGGGAAATGCAACGTGAACTGGCAACGGCTAATAGTGCAAAAATAAGAACATATGTGACAACAGGAAGTCTGCATGTCAAAAAGATGTAGGAGCCTACCTGATGGAGTTCCTCATGGTCAAAGCTAAACCAATGTGAACAACAAAATACACGGAAACAGTACAGAATTACAACCCAAGGAAATAATCATGATCTTACAGTGATACAAACAAATAATTGAATACATAAATAAATGGGGGAGAAAGAACAAAATTGCTTTACAGAAGCATTCCACAACATGCATGGAAATACGCTCCCCCACTCCAGGAGATAAGCTGAATCATCTTTCCCAAACCCTGCATTTAGCGAGGCTGGGTTGCTTCCAATAAACGGAGTACGGAAAGTGAAAAATAATAATTTCTCAGTGGAGAAACCTTAACCAAGGGATCAATTTAACATCATCCGTGATAAGTTACAGTGTCATCACACATCTTCTGAGATCAGGCACTTTGTAGTATTCTTTTTCACAACCCATAACCATAGTCCAATGATGAGAAAAAAATGCAGGGACAATCTATAAAATATTTCCAAAACTGTCAAGGTGGCAAAAAGTCAGATTGAGAAACCATCACAGAGAGTCTGGATTCATAATGACTGAGTGTAGTGTGGTATCCTAGATTGGAATGTGGTACAGAAAGAGGACATTAGTGGGAAAATGAGTCAGGTTTGAACAGAGTCTAGATTTTAGATCATAGTAACATACCCACGTTATTTGTTTAGCTTAGAAATATTTACCTTCGTACTGGAAGATATTAATATTAGGGGAACTGGGTATGAGGGATGACAGAAACTCTCAGTGTTATCTGTGGCATCTCCACATTGTTCCAAAATATAAAAGCTTACTATAAAAGTTGAACAACGAAATGTTCTTAGGCAAAAAAAAAAAAAGAAAAAGAAAAGAAGAAAGAAAGAAAGAAAGAAAGAAAACACTTTTTCAACTTATTAACACACACCTAATCAAGATAACATCCCTTATTTAACAAGGAGTAAAAAGGAAAATTCCAAACCAGAGAAAGATATTTTCTAAACCCCCCACATCAAACGTAAGGATAATTAACCAAAAATTAAAACTGTATAATATAAAAAAAACACTATAAAAATTAGAAAAAGTAATAGTTGGTAGGATATACATAGAGGATTTTATTTATTTACTTGTTTGTTTTTAAATATTTATTTTAAGAGAGAGGGAGGGAGAGCACAAGCAGGGGAGGGGCGGAGAGAGAAGAGAGAGAATCCCAAGCAGGCTCCATGTTTTCAGCATAGAGCCCAATGAAGGGCTTGATCCCATGAGCATTGAGATCATGACTTAAGAGGAAAACAAGAGGCAAATACTTAGCCAACTGAGCCCCGCCCCCAGCCTCCCCTAGAACATTTTAAAAATCGTTATAAAGCTATAAACAACCAAATTCATAGGAAGCTAGGCAAAATATATCAAAAAGGAAATTCATAGGAAACTACAACGCGATTAAATTTGCCAAACGATGTTCTCACTAGCGATTGTTGAACTGTGCACTAAAGCAGATGGTATTAGTTTACCCTATTATAATGGCAAAAAATTAAAGACCAACAAGCATAGCATGGATGTGAGAAAACGTGTCTGTGCAAGTTTGGTTGGAGTTTAAACTGAATGGAATCGCTTTAGCCGGCGACAGTCCAGACCTAACTGTGTAACGTAACGTGCTACATGCTCCAACAGTGGGTACCCTGAGCGTTTGTACTGGAGGATGTCTTATCTCGATGCCAGTGGAGACGGAGGCACCCCTGTTTTATTTGCTGTTCTGCCACATTAAAAACAAGCTAAATCAGTATGGAATGGAAGTGAGAAAACTAAATTACTCTTTGCATACGCTTATGATGGAGCTCTATCAGCTGCTCAAATGATTGCACTCCATTGCGTATATGAGATTATATAAATGTGATAAGGCACAAAAAGAAAGTTCCAGAATGAGTACAATATGTTATGTTGTAAATATTAAGAAACATGGAATCATTAATGTGCACTTCACTGATACACCAAGGGGCAAAAGTAAATGCATTTTCAAAAAATCAGAAGTTAATGTATAGAATAATAGTTGATAATATCTTCGTGATGAGGTCAGGCTTTTTCATGTTAATCTTTGAAGTTTTCCGAATTTTGGACACATTTTGAAAATTAAAAAAAAATAAAAGTACTTTTGTGCCGTCTGACTTACTCTCCTTTTCTCGTCTCTATACACTTTCCTTTCTTTGAAACTCCACTGAGCAACACAAACGTGTTATACAGAGAAATATATATTTATTATAGAAAATATTGTCTTGAGTATACATAAAAATAGCTACTTTCTGCATTTCAACTTTCACATTAAATACAAATAATAAAATATTCCTTTAGTTACAGGTCCCTTATCATTGCTATAAAATAGATCCGATTATTATCTCTTTTCTCTTTATTGTATAAAATCAGACCTTGGTTTGCAGAAATACGACTTATTTTCAAAGTCTCCTTTAATTCTTCCATATTTTACTGACCGTAAAACTCCTGAGCTGATGGTATCCTTTCCAATCACTTCTCTTTTTGCTCTTGGTCTCCTGCCAGCAGGTGATGGATTGTGTTAGTTGCCACGGTCAAGTGGTTGCCCATAGGGAAAAAATAATAATTCATTACACTTGCAACAATCATCCCAGTCCGATATCACCACTTAAATTGTTGTTTCAACCACACTAGCTCAGCTTTGTGTACAAGAGTGACACCTTTGGATATAGGGCTCAATGACACCAATGCCCAGAGCATCAACAAATTAAGTAGTATAAAACATGGGCAAGTTATGGGAAAGGTGGTCATAAAAGCATGAAACTTCTGGAATTCAGATGAACACCCTCTGTATGGAGTTTCTATATGTATAATTTTTATCATTATTTTTAAAGTATCTGTCTATCTATCTATCTATTTCAATTTTTGTGAGAGAGAGAGAGAGAAAATATGACCAGGGGAGGGGCAAAGAGAGAGAGAGAATCCCAAGCAGGCTCTGTGCTGACAGCACAGAGCCGGATGCAGGGCTCGATCTCATGAACCATGCAATCAAGACCTGAGCTGAGACGCTTACCCGACTGAGTCACTCAGGCGCTCCTATCATCATTTTTTAAAAATAAATTCTTGGGGCGCCTGGGTGGCTCGGCCGGGTAAGCGGCCGACTTCAGCTCAGGTCATGATCTCACGGACGGTGAGTTCGAGCCCCGCGTCAGGCTCTGTGCTGATGGCTCAGAGCCTGGAGACTGCTTCCGATTCTGTGTCTCCCTCTCTCTCTGCCCCTCCCCTGTTCATGCTCTGTCTCTCTCTGTCTCAAAAATAAACAAATGTTAAAAAAATTTTTTTTTTAAATAAAAAAAATAAATAAATTCTTGCGTGTTATAGATACCAAACAGGATGTTTCCCACCCCGCCCCCCCCCACCTCTGACAGCTAAGGTTTTGAAGACGATGGTCCCTGGTAGAATAGAAACAATCAGAGAACTGAGGCCATGCTCTGAACCTGGACCACAGCGCCCCAGTCGCTTGTGTGACCTTGAACAGACATTTGCATCTCAGGCCTAGTTTCTGTCTCATCAATTGAAAACTGGGGATCGCGGATACATGATTGCTATTGTTCTTTTGTTAATTGCATGTGATTCTCCCACACTCTGATTTTGAATTTAATGAATGTAAATGAGGAGCTGAGTATAATAAAGTGCTGGCAGACATTTTTTTCCAGCTCTCTAATAGTTTATTTTCATTAAAGAAATCCCACTTGTGATCACCTAAACCAATTTCATTGACCTGCAATCTGTGGCAAATTCAGTTTGAAGAACATTCTCCTGAAGATTAAGTTTCAGGCCCCCTTGCATGGTCACTGGCTCTATCGTCAAATGAACGCTGCTGACCTTTTTAGTTTTATCTGCAGGATCTTAGACACCAGCCCCGTCTGCAGCATCGTCCCACGTACACGCATACATGTGCCAACATGCACACACATGCACACACAAACATGCTTCCGTTTCTTTAATTCTTTATTTCTGCGCATGGGATTCCTTCTCCCTGGAGTTTCCTTTTACTTGAACACTTGGGTGAATGAATCATTCTTAACGTTTTCTTTGTCATTTCCCAGAAGTAGAGGGGTTGGGATGAAACAGACAAAGCTGGTTATCAGCTACTTAGAAACATCTTTCTGTTTTGATCATTTTTCCTCTGGGAATAAATTATATTAGGGCCCTCCCAAGGTGTTGTGATTACGTTGAGCACAAAATAATCAATCACAACAGTACTTTGTATTGTCAACCGGTATTTTCTCAGAAAAATCTTTTCATTCTTTAAAGTCATTTAACTAGGTAAGACGATGTCACTGAATCATCGGCCTACAAATAAAGACAGGGGAAAATATACCAGTGAATGATTTCCACCCCTACTCACTATCTCCCACCACAGGCTGAGGGAAGGAATCCATTGAGAAGCTGGTCTGTTTTGCTGGAAGGAGAGCGGAAGGACTTTTGAATGTTCTGGTATAGTGCCAGGCTAACAGCCGTTGTTGAACATGGCTACCCACATGTAACCCACCTGTAACACACATGCCCTGAGCTCCAGCCCTTAATCCCTGCCCCTGGAAAAGCTTCATTTCTTCCTTTTTTTTTTTTTTTAATGTTTATTTATTTATTTTGAGCCAGAGAGAGAGCAGGGGAGAGGCAAAGAGAGAAGGAGAGAGAGACTCCCAAGCAGGCTCTGTACAGTGAGCCCAGAGCCCAATGCAGGGCTCGAACCCATGAACTGAGAGATCATGTCCTGAGCTGAAACTAAGAGTCATACACTTAACCAACGGAACCACCCAGGTGCCCCAACTGTAACTTTTCATGCCGCGTACACAGCCCAGGCAAGGCCATCTGTGACATGTTGTCTTTCCCTTCTGCCTGCCATTGGGAGTGTGGGACGCTTGCCTTCACTCTAGGGTTTACGTGCCTGAGAGAGAAAATGTGGCTAATCTCCCATCTTTCTGTCTCCCCTCCATGTGGCTGGCCACCTGATATTTCCGCGACACTCACTACTCTCTTGTAAACTCATGCTCGTTCATGTGTGACTCAAGGGTTTTGTTTGTGTGTTTGTCTTTAATTTTTTTAATGTGTATTTATTTTTTGAGAGAAAGAGAGAGACAGAGCACAAGTGAAGGAGGGGCAGAGAGAGAGAGAGGGAGACACAGAATCCGAAGCAGGCTCCAGGCTCCGAGCTGCCAGCACAGAGCCCGACTCGGGGCTCAAACTCATGAGCTGGGAAATCATGACCTGAGCCAAAGTCAGGCGCTTAACTGACTGAGCCACCCGGGCGCCCCATCAAGTTTTAAATCCAGAAAAAGAATAGCAACTTCTATTTTGACCTTAGGCCCAGGGCAGTGTGTTCTCTGGTCTGTGGACTGTGGGGTAGTGGCACAGATAAACCAAAGGGTCAATTGTTTTCCATCAGGCTACTGAATATTTGGGCACACTAGTCAATCACATCTTTGGATGGGCCGTGGGGCAAGTGAAATGCCCTCCTTGTCCCTTAGACTGGATGTGACTCAGTGCCGTGTAGGAACTATAAACCCCTCACTTGTGTACTCAACAACCCATCACAGACAGCACCCATCGGATTTCATGAATACCAGCCGTGCTGTATTGCATGGAATGCACAGAGAACAGGTTCTTTGAAATCTCATCCGAAATGCAAATGCCCTGTTACCCCCGGTTTTCAGTCGCTGCTTATCTTCAATGACCTTCTTAGCTTTGCTGCACCCTGCAGACACAAATCGCACACACGGAGGGTAAAATCCTACGTGTGGAGGTGGGTGAGGGCAGATCTCCATTATCTCTGCCCTTGAAAACCTTGTTAGGATCGTCGTAAAAAGTACAGGGTGGCGGCTCAGATATACTGTGGATACAGAAGCCAGACCAGGCGATGATCAAAAGCGTTGGTGGGGAAAGAGTGATCTGGCTGATGCCATGAAACATCCAAGCTTCTCTTTACTGACCAACAATCATCCTCGGAAAAAACCCTGCATCTCGTCACCTAAATGAATGTGTCTGTGGCAGACTAGACTGAAAGAGCCCTTGATTAAAATCTAGCCTCTCTTTGAAGGATGAGTAATGGCAAAATAACAATTAGGAGGAAAACAAGGGAAGCTCATATTGTGCTTTGCACAGTCTCCATTAGGAACGCTTCTTCTGATAACTTTTGCCAAGGCAATAAATTGCTCACTAGGACTGCATGCCAATTAAGGATTGATTGAGAACAGCATCACTGAGTACAATTTTCAATAATCATTAGAGACCTTGATTATTTGAAGGATTTTTTCTATGTTCATAAATCTTCCTACTGATAAATTTATTTAAAAAAAATTCTCCCAGAAATACTTTGGTACAATCGGTTAAACTCATGCATTTATTTTTTAAGGTGTGTGTGTTCCCTGTTTGTACGTATGAATGTACAACATTGCAAAAAACATATCCCTTGGAATATGAGTGCCTCCAAAAATATTACTGGGTATTTTACTTAAAAAATATGTTTCTGTAGGGGCGCCTGGGTGGCTCAGTCGGTTAAACGTCCACCTGCAGCTCAGGTCATGGTCTCATGGTCCGTGAGTTTGAGCCCCGCTCAACGGGGCTGACGGCTCAGAGCCTGGAGCCTGCTTCGGATTCTGTGTCTCCCTCTCTCTCTGCCCCTCCCCTGCTCATGTTCTGTCTCTCTCTGTTTCAAAAATAAATAAAAACAACAACAACAAAAATATATATATATATATGTTTTTATATACAGTAAATTGGTAAATGTTATGTTTTTTAAAAAGTTAAACCATTCTATTTACTTCAGAATGACCCGTTTCTTCACATGATGAGTCTTGCTGGGGGTGATAAAGCATGGGACGATTCAAAAAATTATTTTCCCAGAGATCATTTTACCATAGTAACACCCAGCAGCATCTAAAATGGTGGAAATGGTGACCCCCAAACGCCCATGTCCTAATCCCTGAATCTTGTGACTGTTACCTTATTTGGAACAAGGTTCTCTGTAGATGTAATTAATTTCAGGATCTGGAGAAGGGAGGGCCATCCAGGACCCTCCAAGCGGGTTTTACACCCAATGGCAAGCATCCTTACAAGATGGGCACACCGAGAAGACACGGGAAGAGAAAGCCACATGAAGATAAAGAGTGATGGGGGTAGTCACAAGCTAGGGAATGCAAACAGCCACCGGAAGCTGGACGAGGCAAAAATGATAATTTCCTTCAGCCTCCACTTTGACTTTGGCCTCCTGACCTCTAAAATTAGAGTAGAATCATTTGGTTTTTTTTGGTCTTAAGCCCCCCACTCTGTGATAGTTGGTTCCAGAAGCTGTAGGAGCAGCTTCTATGTTAAATACCACTGGACAAGTTCATGTATTTTTCTTTGATTTTTTTTAAATTTTGTTTTAAATACCTCTCCCAAGCGTCCATGCACTCTCCTTCCCCAACCTGTGCACAACACCACAGGCAACTTTTAGTCAACCTTGGTTGATTATTATTCTTTTATTGAGGTCTAATTTACATACAATATTATATTAGTTTCAGGTGTACAACATAATGACTTGATAAATGCATATATTGTGAAGTGATCACCACAATAAATCTAGTTAACATCTGCCACCATGCATAGTTACAGATTTTTTTCTCTTGCGATATCTACACTCTTAACAACCTTCAGATATGTCATAAAATATTAACTATAGCCACGGTGCTGTATGCTACACCCCAATGACCTTTTTAGTTTATAACTGGAAATTTGTACCTTTTGACCTCCCATCACACACTTCACTCACTCTCCACCCACTGTGGCAACCACCAATCAGCTCTCTGTATGCATGAGCTTTTCTTTTCTTTCTTTCTGGTTTTTTTTTTTGTTTGTTTGTTTGTTTTTTTTTTTTTTAAGGATTCCATATCTAAATGAGATCAAATACTATTTGTCTTTCTCTGAATTATTTTGCTTAGCATGATGCTTTCAAGGTTCATCCATGTTGTCGCCAATGACATGACTCCATTCTTTATGGCTGGATAATATTACTACATATATATTATATATGTGTATATATACATATATACCCATAGAAACACACGTACACATACCACAGTTTCTTTATCCATTCATTCAGCAATGGACACTTAGATTGTCTCCATATTTCAACTACTGTAAAAAACACTGCAATCAACATGAGGGTGCCTGTATCTTTTTGAATTAAGTGTCATTGTTTTCTTTAGATGTATACCCAGAAGTGGGATTTCTACATCATATAGCTCTATTTTTAATATTTTGGAAAGCCCACACTGTTCTCCACAGTGGTAGTCCAGTTTACGGTCCCACCAACAGTACACAAAGATTGCCGTCTCTCCGCATCCCTGCTAAAGCTTGTTATTTCTTGTCTTTTTGATCGAAGCCATGCTGACAGGTGTGAGATATCGTATATATATATAATATCTATGGGAAATATTACTGTAGACACAGTTAAACAGAGAGACTTATTTTAAAATTGATTCAATATGTCATTTTTCTTTAAAGGGTTGCATATATACTTTAATAAGATATCAAATCTTAAAAATATTAACCCTTTCCAGATTTTATTCAATATTTCCTATTGATTTCTATATATGTAACATAGTTACCTAACTATATACATATATGTGTATGCATATATACATATGAATATAAATGTATGTAAAACTACATATGCACACACACATATGTATATAAATATATATATGTAATTTCTATCCATAACTCTGCTAACAAATGTTTACCTGAAGAACTTTTATTTACTTATTTTATTTTCAGAATAATAGGGCAGATACAAAGCTTAATGTTCAGATAATGGAATATCCGAATATCCTAACAGGGTAGGTAAAATTGTGACTATTTTTAACAGAAGTATAGCAGTGTTTTAAATGTTTATTTTATTTATTTTGAGAGAGAGTGAGAGAGCGAGCAGGGGAGGGGCAGAGAGAGAGAGCTGGAGAGAGAGAATCCTAAGCAGGGTCCCCACCGTCAGTGCAGAGCCCAACGTGGGGCTCAAACCCATGAACTGTGAGATCATAACCTGAGCCGAAATCAAGAGTAGGACGCTTAGCCGGCTAGGCACCCCATGGATAGCAGTTTAAAACGTATTTCTTAATTTAAAACAAAACCAAAAAAAAAACAGTCTTTTTTAAGTCGCAGGGAAAATTTTTACACCATTACCTACTTGGAAAAGGCATTCCTTTTCTTAAAACACAAATTGCTATAAAGCCTTCGATGCTGCCTGCAGCATTTGTGCACAGGACAACCATAGGATAAAAATAGTGTTAGCAATAAACCATGGCAGAGTTTACAGAGTGCCCTTCTGTATTATGGCTCTTGCATACATAAAACGGAGTCCTTCTAAAATATCTGCAAGACGTTTCCATCCCCACTTTCAGATCAGAAGTCAGAGCTTCCGAAACGTTAAATAATTGTCCTACATTTACACATCTTCTATGTGCCCAAGCAGGGCTTTACCCTCCCGTCTTATACCAAGATATTACGCAAAGCCTTCCCAAATCTGCATTCCTCTCTCCTTTGCTCTTTGGGAAAGACAGGTGTTCTCACACTGAAAGTACAGACAGGTTTTGGCGATGGTTATTTACATCCAAAAGAGCAGAAGAAATTAGTAAGACACATTTACCTTTTTTAACCCACGGGGGGGTGGGGGGTGGGGAAGCATGTTTATAAACTGAAATTTAAGTGTGTAATTTCTATGACCGGAATGCTCTTGGGAATACTCTTAGAAAGAATTTTTCTGGTAGCTGCTCCCAGTACTCTGTCCATTATTCACTGTTGCTCAGACTGGCTGAGAAGACTTTCTCCAGACGTGGGATGCAATGCAGAGAGTGCACATTTGACCAAAATGAAATACTATCTTTTGTTTTAAAAAGCAACACGTAAATAAACTACTTTCTGTTTAATACAGTACTCAAACAGGGGCACCTGGGTGGCTCAGCCAGTTAAGCATCTGACTCTGGATTTCAGCCCAGGCCATGATCTCAGTGTTTTCGAGATCAGCCCCACGTCAGGCTCTGCACTGACAGCAAGAAGCCTGCTTGAGACTCTCTCCCTCTTTCTCTGCCCCTCCCCTGCTCATGTTCTCTCTCTCTTTCCCAAAATAAATAAATAACATATATATATATATATATATATACTTACATATATATTTTTTTGTTTTATTTAATGCTTATTTATTTTTGAGAGACAGAGACAGAGTGTGAGCAGGGGAGGGGCAGAGAGAGAGGGAGACACAGAATACCAAACAGGCTCCAGGATCTAAGCTGTCAGCACAGAGCCCGACGCGGGGCTTAACTCGTCAGCTGTGAGATCATGACCTGAGCCAAAGTCTAACTCTTAAGCCACTGAGCCACCCTAGATAGATCTTTCTAAAAGTTGTGAAACTCTGGCCAACCTGTGTAATGAGTAAATGTTGCATTCTGCGCTTTTGTTTCCAATTGGTTAAAGGGAACAATTAGTCCCCAGGTCATATGATTGTCGTGAGGGGTGAGTAAGTAACATGCGATAAATTAACCAATACTGTGCTGAGAGGTAATACAGGTGCGATTACTGTTACCATCTTTCCAGAATCGGCAAAACCTTGTATACGAAATCCAACAACACTGACTACATCTCCACTTTGCAGAAAGGATCTAGGCTTTCTTCATTGTTGGCTTTTGTACGTACTAACCTAGCCCATATTTCTTGAAATATTCTTAGGACTTGAGTTCATGATACCACACTGCTGTGTTTGATTTACTTCTTTACCCACTGTTTCTAACTCTGTTTTACAGGCTTCTCTTCCTTCATCCAGGCTGTTCATGTGGAATTGTCACCACTACACTCTCCTAAGCTCGCTCCCTAGGTTATTTTATGCATATACCATATCCGCGTGACAGTGGCCTTCTATTAGGCATTGTCTATCAGGGAGAACATCAGAGAAGATGAAGCAAGTTTAATTGGATATGTGCCTTTGCACCTTAAGGCTTTTTTTTTTTTTTTTAATTTTTTTTCAACGTTTTTTATTTATTTTGGGGACAGAGAGAGACAGAGCATGAACGGGGGAGGGGCAGAGAGAGAGGGAGACACAGAATCGGAAACAGGCTCCAGGCTCCGAGCCATCAGCCCAGAGCCTGACGCGGGGCTCGAACTCACGGACCGCGAGATCGTGACCAGGCTGAAGTCGGACGCTTAACCGACTGCGCCACCCAGGCGCCCCTGCACCTTAAGGCTTTAAGGTCACCTCAAGTGTAACTGAGGAAACAAGTTCACAATATTCTTCCTCCCTTATAATCAGTGCCTCCTCCAATGGTTCTGTGTCCGTATCTAGCACCCATATCCATCACATATGAATATGGCGGAAATATGGGAACCATCAGTAATACATTTTCCTTTACACTCTCATTTCTTTCTTTCTTAAAGAAAAAAAAAATTAAGAGAGAAAAAGTTTGAAGCGGGGGAGAGGGGCAGAGAGAGAGGAGAATCTTTTTTTTTTTTTTTTTTTTTATTTTTGAGACAGAGAGAGACAGAGCGTGAACAGGGGAGGGGCAGAGAGAGAGGGAGACACAGAATCCAAACAGGCTCCAGGCTCTGAGCGGTCAGCACAGAGCCCGACGCGGGGCTCGAACTCACAGACGGGGAGATCATGACCTGAGCTGATGTCGGACGCTTAACCGACCGAGCCACCCAGGCACCCCAGAGAATCTTAACCAGGCTCCGTGCGCATCACGGAGCCCTTCACGGGGCTCAATCCCGACGCCCTGGGATCATGACCTGAGCCGAAATCAAGAGTCAGATGCTCAACCGAAAGAGTCACGCAGGTACCCCTACGCTGTCTCATTCCAAGCTGATTAAAGGTATGCCACTTTCATTAACTCTCAAAATATCTTGTTAATCTCTCCACTTCACCCCGTTTTCATTGCTGTCAGCTTAATACACGTGATGACATTTTCTCACTATATTACGTCAAAAGCTTCTTCCAAGGGGTCTGTGCCTCATCCCTTCCCACGTTCCCCGCAGTGCAGGGAGAGTGATCTTTCCATAATGCAAATTTGATTGCGTGGGTTTGGTTTTATTTACATTCTCCAATACTTCCCCAAAGTCTTACTATTGCCTTTGTGTCCAGCATGGTTTGCTCACCTTGAGGCCCAGTCTACACCAATTTCTCTCCTCTCTTTTTGCTCAGGATATTTGCATTGCTTTTCCTTTCGTTAATGAAATGCCCCCTCATCAATCACACCTCAAGGCAATCTCACCTTTTAAAGGAAACCTCTCCGGAAATTCAGGCTAAGTCAGTTCCCCTGTCACATAATCTCATGGCACCCTCTATCTCCTCTGCATGGCTTTTTAAACTGTTAGTCATTATTTATGCATGCTTATTTTAGTAGTGCTCTATCTGACCTAAGAAAATTCCAGCAATGCAGGCAAAATATTTATTTTTGGCCAGCATTTTTTTACAAGTGTCTTGGGCAATTTAAATACATATAAATTAACTGCTTACTGAAATAATGAGTGAATTCCATGAAAAAATGATAATTCTTCCAAGTGAGCTATTGCTCAGATCAGATGTTTCAAAACTCAGCCCAAAAGGCGGTCTATTCATAATGTCTCATGAAGAGGTCCCTTCTTCTCCCTTCATTTCTGGCAGAATTAATTTCTCCCCCTACAAGTTCCTATTAGTGTTGATTGGTACCATTTTAAATTTTTCTATAGAAAACTACATGCCTATTTTCAGGTCTTATAAAGGAGTTGGTGAAGAAGACAGAGATGGTCATTACTTTCTGGGAGCCCGAGTTGAGAAAATGCCTTTATTGCCAACATCGTGATTTTGTATATTTGATTTTCTCCCTCTCCCTCTGAATATTCTCCATTTAGAGAGAGAGTGGAGCCGGAGAGAGGGATAGTTCATGGAAGATATCTCAAGAAGTCATAAGGTGTTAGTCTCGAAAAGTAAGGCAACGTCTTGTTTTGAGAAAAAAACAAAACAGAGTCAAGCCCAAGGACGTTGATGGTCTGGGCCCAAGTTGAGCACCAATTAAAAGAAGGAAGTGAAAGAGTTTCTTCAACTTCCTGTATTTTTCTCTCTTCCCTTCAGGTCTCAGCTTCCATACTCACTGAATCTATGGTACTTCTCGTGGATATGGTCCTTGTCCATGTTTTGACTGTTTTCTTTATTTTAATGACTGGTAGAAAAAGAATCTTTGGGAAAACTTGGCAAATACTTGTGTGAGTTTTAGTTGACACAGATTTATTTATTTGTACCTCGGGTTCCACTGCTTGTCTTCCGACCTGATTTTCAGCCACTCATAATTCCTTCCTTTGGCTCAGAGATGGAAATGCGGAGGGTGAGATATTCTCAGCTGGTAATGAACTTCTGCAAACCCTCCAGGCAGCCCTCAAGATCCAAAGGCGCACAATCAGGCTTCTACTACAGCCAGTGAGTGTGGAATCTTTATTTCAAAAGAAGAAAGGAAAGAAAAAAAAAAGACATTTGTCTTCTAAAAGGGCACAATATCAAAAATACGCACAATATCAAAAAATAACAACTACCTCTAAAAAAAAGACACTTGTCCTATAAAAGGGGTTACACAATATCAAAAAAATAACAACAACTACCTCTGTGGTAAGGACTACAATAGAACTTTTGGTAAATTAAAAAAAAAGCTTTGCTCTGCCTTGGTTTAGGAAGAAGAAGAAATCCGTAACAGGAAACACTGACATTCAGGATGAGAACAAAGTATCAACCCTTCAGCAGGGTTAGAATCTTAGCCCCAAGACATACATCTATACTCTTTCTTTGTGAGTGTGTGCTAAAAAAGGAAATATACCCAGTCTTTGTCCGTGGTTCCTGGCACAGAACTCTTCAGCCACACTTTGAGCACTTCTGAGTTTAGGCTGACAAGGGCCCCTAGATAGCCTCAGGATGGGGCTGGCCACCAACAGAAAAGACCAAATGAATTAAAAGATTGGAACTTTCAACGACACTCACCAACTTCTGGGAAGAGGACGAGAGGCTACCGATGAAGCTTCATTAAAACTCTTGAACAAGAAGACGTGATGAGCTTCCGGTTTGGCGAATATGCCAACAGGCTGGGAGGGTGGTGGCCTGGAGTGCCATGGTGACAGGAGGTCCTGTGCTCAGGTCCCCTGCAGATCATGCCCTGGGTATTGCTTCACCTGTCTGCTCACTGGTATCCTTTATGCCCTTTATACTCAACTAGTCAATATAAGTAAATAGTTCTCTGAGTTCTGTGAGCTGCTGTAGCAAATTAATTGGAGCTGAGAAAGGCTTTATAGGAATCTCCGCAAATATAACTAGTTGATCGGAAGCACAGGTAGAAATGCAGACTGGTGTCTAAAGTGCGTTGGAGGCCCTCTTGTAGAACCCTTAACCTGAGAATCTGACGCCCTCTCCACGTAGACGGCGCGGAGTTGAGTTAGTTGTTTGGTGGTGTTGAAACACACACACACACACACACACACACACACACACACACTGGAACGTGTCAATCCCAATCTCTTTGCATTGCTTACAAAATGTCATATCCGAAACATCAACAAGTACTTAGCTAAGAAAGTTTCAACTTACTATTAAATAAGTTACTATGACTTGTTTGTTGTTATTTTTTGGAAGGATAGAAACCATGCTTTCACGCAAATACGGAGTGAATGATACAAATTACATTTTTTTTAACGTTTTTATTTATTTTTGAGACAGAGAGAGACAGAGCATGAACGGGGGAGGGGCAGAGAGAGAGCGAGACACAGAATTGGAAGCAGGCTCCAGGCTCTGAGCCATCAGCCCAGAGCCCGACGCGGGGCTCGAACTCACAGACCGCGAGATCGTGACCTGAGCTAAAGTCGGACGCTTAACCGACTGAGACACCCAGGCGCCCCACAAATTACATTTTTTAAATACAGAGGTAAATTCTCTCAGACTTCTGTTTCCCTTCATGAAAGAACACAAGACCTTGTTCTATAATAAACAGACTTGGAACTGGAAAAAAAAAAATCTGTGACAGAAGTGTTTTTAAGTGCTGGCTGAAATGCTTTGGAGGACTGTAGCCCCTGAGGGGAGAATTCACATGAAAAGTACTAGGACCACCAGAAAGGAACAGAAAGTTACCAACTGTTTGCTGAGCAGGGCAAAGATCCCGATAAACTAAAACAGCAGAAAGCAGAGTCCACTGCAGCCCAGGCTGTAGGAATCTGGTGTGTATTAGACAAGAGATCCCCTGAAACCTTTCCTTTACAAAAGTCATGTTCACATCACTGTGTCCAGGGCAAGCCACCCTGTCTGCAAGGTACGCGGACGGCAGCTGCTACTGCGTGAAGGAGGCAGTAGACTTAAGTGTAACGCTAAGATTATGGGAGATCTCTGTAACACCTTACGGACACTCACAGAAACATCCAGAAACTAGAAATGCAGTCTGGACCGCACCCTAGAGTGAAATCTGAACCAGACCCACCCTAACCAGACCTAAAGTCAAGGTGTGGAAAAATCCCTGGGAAGAGAATTTTTGGGGTTTGCATCCCTTAAAGTTAGAAGAGCTTGGAAAACCCTTAGGATTTTCTACAGATCTTCATTAACCAAGCACAAAATCAAATTTACACAAATTTAGAGTGATCAGATGTAATGGACGTGTCTGCTGAAACAAGAATCAACACTTTTCAAGAAAAACAGGATTTGGACTCTCTAAATTGATTGTGTTACCCAAAATATCCAATCCTTTTTAAATTTTTTTTCCAAATGTTTATTTAGTTTTGAGAGAGAGAGAGAGAGAGAGAGAGACCGAGCTTGAGTGGGGGAGGGGCAGAGAAAGAGGGAGACACACAATGCAAAGCAAGCTCCAGGCTCCGAGCTGTCAGCACACAGCCTGACACGGGGCTAGAACCCACGAACTCTGAGATCATGACTTCAGTCGGAGCTGGACGCTTAACCCACTGAGCCACCTAGGTGCCCCTAATCCTTTTTTTTAAATCACCAGAATTACAAAGAAAAAAGAAAATGTAATTAATTCATGGTCATGGCAGGGTTGGGGGGGGGGGGGGGGGGGGGGAGCATTCAATACAATGAAAACTCTAAGTTCCCAGAAGTTGAACTTTACAAACACAAAGAAGTGATTATAAATGTTTTAAAGAACAATAATAAAATATAGTTTTAATAAGTGAATATACAGGAAGTCTCATCAGAGTTACAGGGGCTGTAAAAAAAGAATCAAATTGAAATGTGTAGAACTGAAAATTACAATTCCTGAAATGAAACAGCTCTTGAATGGTTCCGGCAGGAGGTGGGGAATAGAATGAGGGGGAACCACTTCCATAAGGAAAAAGAAAGGCCACAGGATGGTTGCCCTGGGAAGCTGAGTCTGCTATAGAAACTAGCTGGCAGAGTAGTTCTTGGGGAATGCTCTTGGGATTGATATACATAGAAGGGAAGAGAAGGAAGCAAGACTGGAGAGAGTGAGACTTGAGATTGCCATTCAGTCCCCAGAAAACCCTCTGCTGATTCCCTGGCAGAGCCGGGGAGCCGGGGATGGTACCCCAAAGCTCCTACATTTGAGGTGGGAGTGCGGAACCTTAGCATCCTTTGGTTGACCAGTCAGCACATTCTGGCTGCCTTTGGAAGAAGCAATGACCTTGAGCAAGGTAGTTTTCTTCATCGGTGTCACTTTCCAGGAGATCCTTCATCCCCTAGATATCTGAGCCTCTGGTCAGATGTTTCTTCGAAATCTAATACAGACGTGCCAGGAGAGGCCAAAATAACCCACCTAAATGCTAGATGTGCTCCTCCCTGCCCCCACAGCAGACTGTCTCATCCTGATGATCAAGTCGATTCCACCTGCCACGATGGTAACTCTTTGCTTACTTAGTCCCCTGACATGAAGAGCCTGGGTGCCCAGAACTGTAGCTGTAGCTTGTAGTACAAGGGGGCTTTTACAGTGGTCCTCATGGATGTGTTTTCCCTTCACTAACCAAGAAGTACAAACATGCAAAACACAGAGCTGTGGATATGGAAAGTACAAATTCCCAAACAGATCATCGAAGTGATGGTTAGTAGAGAGATTTCTACTTTGACCTCTTGCTTCCTGGACCCAAGCATCCTGCTTGTTGGGGAAGCACAAATTCTCATAAAGATTTGCCCTCAAGCTGGAGTGTCCGTTATGCCTTTATGGAGACCATTCCGTTATTTTATCAAGGTGACAGCGGTGGTTATTTTATTAAAAAAAAAAAAAAATAGCGGATACTGTGGTCGCGTCCCCAATATCCTTGCATTTCATGATATTTTATGGAATCCTGAGCCAGTGGATCAAGCCTTTGTAATTCCTAGGATAGGCCTACTGACTGAGGTTCCATGGATACTAAAGGCAAACCCATACCTGGAGCACATGACTCTTCCTGCCACAAAATGAACGACTCTCCTTCCAGCTCGGAAAGGGCCCAATGTAGCCATGTTGGAAGCTGGTTGAGCTCTCAGGGAGTGGGTCCATATTTTAGAAAACCTAGTTTCTACCGCTGGCAGGTTATACCATTGAGCTGTCAGATTGGTAAGGGGGCTGTCTCCAACCCCGCCACCCTGGTTCACTTTCATATGCCAGTCATGCCCACACAAGGGTGGTTAATGACAGAGGCCGGCTGTCAATGTGGACAAGTCGCCTCAGTCACCACCTTACCTCTTGCCTCGTCTGTAATGGAGGCTCTCGGTTCTGTTGCAGCATACCCCCCATTGGTGATGGAGAGCCACTACTGAACTTCTCAGCACTTCCCGCCCCCTCTAAATAGCATGGTTCTTATTGCTCTGCTCAGCGGTGTACCTCTTAGGCTCTCCTGTGGGGCACAGGAGGGTTTTCTGGCTTATTATATCTCCACTCTAATATTTTTTTACAACTCAGAGCTTTTTAACCCTTTTCCCACTAACTGGAAGACGTTCTGGAATCCCCACCCACCTCAGGATGGGCCATCACTCTTTCCATGCTTCCAAGAGTCGGTCATCAGAGTAGCCCGTTTGCACATGTGCTTGCTCGCGTGCAAAGGCCTGTATCTCAGCAGAGTGCTCCCATATTGAGAAACTCTATTTTAGAGAAATTTCCAGTTTGCCCTTCTTGATCCAGCACCCTCATATGTATTGTAGGGGTTCAGGATATGTCACTCCAAAATATGCCGCTTTGGCATGTTGATTATTTTGCTTCGATGTGCTTGAGAAACAGCCGGTACAAGAAGGACACTCAGATCTTCCTTTTTCTCCCTAAAAGCAGGAATTAAATCTTCCTGGTGAAAGGTAACTTCCCTGTACTGAAGGATATAAGGTATCTTTATCAGCAGAGGCCGGGGGATTTAGGGCCAGGAAAGCTGTATAAAGAAACCTTGTTATTTCTTCACCATTTGGCTGCCGCTGGCTGGCTCAAAACCCTCAGTCTTGTCAATTCCTCACAAATGTATTGTTTCTTTGTCTAAAAGGTATAAAAGCTTCCTGTTCCGGCCACTTTTTTCAAGCCTCATACCTTTGTGGGAACCCATACGTACATATGTAGTAGAATTTTTCTCCTGTGAATCTGTTTTTTTATTATGGGGAATTTCAGCCTAGAATGGTAGAGGGAAAATTATTTTTCCTCCCCTACAGTATTCTCCCAGATCCTGCCAGCATTTGCAAACTAGGTCTTTCAACTCCTTCACAGTACATACCTTTTCCTCCGTTAGCAAGCCCAGCATATTACCAGTTTTATGGACCTAAATGCCACGAGAAAAGGTAGAAAGAGAATCTATGGTACGTACATGTCGTCTTGTAAGACAGAGGCCTCTCATCAAGCGATGGGCAGTTCCTGACCTTACTAGGAAGTATTCCCTTAATCTGGAGGAACAGGTCACTTTTTGCAAGATCAGAGGGTTCAACGGGATCCGGGACACATGAAATTTGGAGGCATCAGCCTGAATGTCCTAATTCTTCATCCTAGAATCCATTCTTTCCCAACTGGGGTTCTGTACTTGGTGTGGCAGAATGGCCTTGGTTGTGAGTCTCTCTTCTTCAAAGCTCAGCTACTTTAGCCGTGAAGCTCCAGGTCTGGTGTGAGCTTCCTGTGCAGTGAGTGAGGCCCTCCCGCTGCCCCATTTAGTGTGAAATTGCCGACTGATCATTCTCAAACTTAATGGCACCCAACTTAATCCCATTATGTTTACGGTTGCGATTTATCCCAAATTTCTCAAACGCTGGATTGTGCCACCAAACACAGTCCTTGTCCATGATTTAACACTGCAGTTCATAACTAGTGAATGTTTTAGCTGCTGCACGCTGACCTTGGGTCAAGGACTCTATGTTCCACTTGCCACCAGGGGGGTTTCGTTGCCAGCTGGATGCCACCTGAATCCAGTTCTCAAATTCCATTTCAGCCTCTCCTTGATTGGACAATTCCTGGCACCAACTGTCAAGATTCAGGACCCAAGGCAGCAAACTCTGAGATTGAAATCAGCATGCAGTATATTTATTAGGGAGTGAGATTGGGGTCAACCCCTTGGAAGAGGTGGAAGGTGTCGGCAGAGGGAGAAATTAGGTTGCGGAGCAGCCCTCAAAATGACCTGAGGCACCCCTTGGGGAGCTCTAGTACTGAGGTGTCCCTGGGAATTGTCTGGGGTTGGGGTGGAACATGTGAATCTTTGCCTCCCATGTTGATGTGGCATTGAATACCGGTTCCTGGTGAACAGCACTGTGAGCTTAGAATTGTGAATCCCAAAGAAAGCTGTACCTGAAGGTAGCATCTAACAGCACACCCAGAAGGTGAGGACCTAAGTCTTTGATTCCTGATCTGAGGGACCATGACAGCTTGTAGCCTGGAGTCCCTCATTCTGTCACGGTGCCTAGGGCTGGCATCTTCCGTATGGCAGATGTGGACACTAGCTTCGATAACAATTATGCCATTTTCATTTTGTATTTCCCCAAGGAATGTAGCACAAATGCATCTTGGGCTTGTCTTCCCACCTCCCCACCCCTCCGAAGAGAATGTTATTGTTTCTAGAAGAGTTTACATTGCAATATGGAGCCGAGGTGTGGAGGTTATCATGCCTCATCTGTCTTTGCATCTTCCACAATTCCTCTTTATTGGAGAAGAACGCTAGCCATTCTGTTTTCACAGTTTACGTGCCGTCATGTGAGCAGATTAGCCTGCAAAGGCCAGAGTGCACCCTGATCAAAGACCAGTGAACAGTACAGTTGATACTTCTGAAGAGATAGCCTCATTCAGCAGCAAAAACCTTTCTACTTACCTAAATTGCATTTAGAGGGCGTGACTGCGCTCTCCGTTCAAGCTTAACACCGACTTAAGAAGAGCCCACTTCTGAATAAATAAAATTTATGAGTTTCTAAATAATCATAATAAAACCATGATTATCTGCAATGCTGCTTATTGGACACGTAACACAACAAAAACTAGAATGTAACCTTGGATTTCGTATTCCGAACGGGACTGTTTTTCCTGCTTGCTTTCGAGCTTGCTACATGTGAAGTGTGCATGGCAATGATATTCAGCAAAGGAATTGCAGCCCATTGCCAGCCCCGTCCTCTCTTTAGTGATGGTGGAAGGTACAGTTAGTGCCCCAGCACACAACAGTGACATTAACCCAATCACCTACAGTTGTCCCCCACTCAAAAGCCTGCAGTGGTGGCCCCTTGTTCGAGAACTGCAGTGATGGGAGCGCCCGGGAGGGCTCAGTTGGTTAAGCCTCCAACTCTCGGTTTTGGCTCAGGTCACGATCTCACGGTTTCATGAGTTCGCGTCCCACGTCAGGCTCTGCGCTGGCAAGCCTGCTTGGGATTCTCTCTCCCTCGCTCTCTGCCCCTCCCCCATTTGTGCTGTCTCTGTCTCTTTCAAATAAATAAATACAGTTGAAAAGAAAAGAAAAGAAAAGAACTGCAGTGACAAGCAATATCTGACTCCCCCTAAAATGACCTGTGATTACACTTTGGAGAAGACAAGCCAGCCCCGTATTACTATCGTAGATTGGAAGAACACCTTAAATACGAGGCCGTCACTATCCGCCTTTGATTTCAAACGCCCTATCTAAAGCCTGAGACGTCCTAATAACCCCGCTTTTCCAAACATTTGTGGATGAGTGTCAGTGGGACTTCCGTATCCCAAATCGCGTGTCAAGTTTTTGCGGTTAAATATCTTTCAAAGGAACTTCAGAGATTTTCAGCTCCCAGGAGCATGCAAGAAAACAAGACACATATTTGGGACTCAGTTATTTATGGAAGATGTAAACACTCCAAGTACCTGTCTCAGCTGCAGGAGAGACAATGTGGAAGCTTCCCGAGAAACACACAATTTCCCTTGTGTTTTACGTGAATCCACTAGAATTCTCGATTCTTCTTGTCCTGAAACACCTTGCCGGCCCCTCCGAATAGCAAAGAACATGTACCCCCATACATCACACCTGTTGTACCTGCCCTTACGGTGGCCCACAGGGGAGCCACCATAAAGACTGGGAACACGCGGTCTCTAGAACTCAAACTTCCGGTTTTGAACATCAGCTCTGACACTTTTCTCTCTCTGTATCAGTTTTCTTCATCCCTAAAGTGGAGATAAAAAAGATTTCTCCCTGGCAAGATTATTATATGCAATAAATGAGTCAATGTTGGTAAAGCTTGAACAACCCTGAATGTTAGCTACTATCATTGGGTGTGATTTGCACCATGTACTTTTATAAAAAAAACAACAACAACAAAACACACACGAGAAAACTGGGGCACCTGGGTAGCTAAGTTGGTTAAGCTTCCAACTCTTGATTTTGGCTCAGGTCACGATCTCATGGTTCTTGAGTTCGAGCCTCATGTCAGGCTCTGCGCTGGCAGTGTGGAACTTACTTGGGATTTTCTGTCTCTCCCTCTCTCTCTGCCCTTGCCCTGCTTGTGCGTTTGCTCTCTCTCTCTCAATAAATAAACAAAAACTTTAAGCCTTCAGTTATTAATTCACATACATATGATAGGGTTTTGGGGTGATGGTGGGGTTCAGAGCTGTCAGCCAAGAAAGAATTCGTGAAGATGTCTTTGGTGCAAAATGTCTTGGTGATGCAAAATGTCTTTGGTGATTTTATTAAAGCACGGGCACAGGACCCATAGGCAGAAAGAGCTTCACTGGGGATGGAAAGAGTGACTGATGATATACCTTCAGGTTGGGAAGGGGTTAGGGATAGCATAAGTCTCTAAGGAATTTTGGAAGCAAATTTCAAGGACCTTGAGGGGCTAGCTGTTGTTAGGAAAATGTCATTTCTCACTGTTTAGTGAAACCTCAGTCATGAGACCCTTCAGGTGTTTCCCGGGGCCATATGCTTGGAGTATAATTGCGAACATATACTTGGGGGTTAAAGATAAAAGAGGTTGCAAAGGAGGAATGTGTTTAAGGAGACTCATAGGACCTGGTTGGGGGCGGGGGGGGTCAGGATAATGTTAAGCTAAGATTCCCTTTTGCCCCTAGCAGATTATCGTCATCGAGGCAATTGAGCTCCTAGAAGAAGGTCACTCTTCTAGGCCTATTTCCAGGACTCATCGCTGGGCTGTAGGCAGTAAGGGCATTTAATTTTCCATTTGCCTTAGTTTCCCACATCACCATGGCAAGCACTTAAACCTCTTACATCTTGATGAGGGTGATTCTAGGGCTCCAGGAAAGGGAGTCTATGGGTTTCTAGAGATTAGGCTATGGATAAGACTGTCTTTTTCTTACAGTTCACTAAGTGATCTATAAGCTGAAGGAGACTCCTGTCCCACATGACTGTGATCTCCACCAGTCCACAATTTGCTTTCTTTCCATTCCCCTGCTCTCGGGCGGCCAGGAGTGTCCGCGGAATATCACACACATCCCACTTGGGGTGGGTGGTGTTGTTAGCCTGTACTTTGTCCCCAGCCCGCCCCACAATCCCTCATCACGTGCACGCGTAACATGATTTTAAATAATATCTTGATGGATTAAGGGACGTATGAGTCACTTTAAGGTTTGAATAACGAACGTCCTTTGCTGTGTAAAGTTGGACCCAGACCTATTATTCCACTTTTATAAATGAGGAAACTGGAGATCTGCTCTAAGGTACTTTAGTTAGCTCCCGGCGTAGTGTGAGTCAACTCTGTAAGGCAATCGGAAAATAAATGAAGATAGATGATGTAGAAGTCTTTGGCGGTCTATTACACCCTTCTGCACCTCCGGTCATATCCAGAATGTTCAGTTTGAGCCACCCTGAAGCGTGATGATGACTAACCAGAACCCATAGTTCAGGATGGGGGAATATTGAGAAAGGAAAACCCCCATTTCATTTACAGTCTATCTGGAGAAAGTGAATAGAGGTCCTTACCCTGCAGGATGCCATTCAGTCCTGCAAGCCCTGAATTACTACCCAGGTTACAGTTGTGAGGAGGCATATATTGGCTAAATATAGGATGCTCTCAGTGCTAGTCAGTGGTGGGATTTGCTGCCTCCTGAGTTATTGAGTACCCTGTCGCTGCAGAAATCCATGCAAGGGCTGCACAGCCATTTGTCAGGAATGTTGGAGAGAAATTTTCTGTATTGGGTTCAACTGGATCTACCCGCAGGTCCAGGCAAATGGTAAGGTTCTGTGATTCTAAATCTTGTCAAGGTCACGCAGTGATTAAAGACAGGTTGTACTTGTGAAAAATACAACTAGAGAAAAAGAGCTTTGCAAGAAAGGAAACACGACTTTTGAAGCTTCCTCAGAGGGGGAGTTTTTCACGGCCCATCTCCTGATATAAGACAAAGAGGAACATATATCAGCAGAGATGAAGGGGGTCCACTGGTTCCGAGGCACAAATGTGGGGTATCGAAGGCCAACAGCACAGGAAGAGATGCGCTGGGGTATGCTTCCTGACTTCTAATTAGGACATCTCGCCCCATCCTTGAAAAGAAATGCTAGTAGAGAACGATATGACCGGAAGCAAGGTGGGAGTACCCGACCAGCACAAGGTTGTCTGCATGTTATCACCCATCAACACCCATGTTAGGGTAATTATTTATTTATTCATGCTTATAATATTCTTTTTTTTCAATTTTTTAAAGGATACTTATTTATTTTGAGAGAGAGAGATAAAGAGAGAGAGAAAACAAGTGGGGGGAGGGGGAGAGAGAGGGAGAGGGAGAGAGAATCCCAAGCAGGCTCCACAGTGTCAGCACAAAGCCCGATGCAGGGCTCAAACTCACAGATCATGAGATTATGACTTGCTCCGAAGTCAGAGGCTTAACCAGATGAGCCACCCAAGCGCCCCAAGAGTAATTATTATATATAGTTCATGTTATATGTATATATGTAAGAGGGGGGGATGTATAACACAAAATAATTGAGAGGGAAAGAAAGCTTCACTGTGGTGTCTGAATTTACTATTGAAGAATATCAATTAATATTAGCTAAAGGAATTACTATCACTTCCATTAGCTACAAATAGATGCCATGACCAGATCTGGTCATGAGTTAGAGTAATAATCACTTATATTTATTGAGCACTTACTTTAAATGGAGCAGATTCTGTGTAGGTGCTCGAAAGCCATGGAATAATCCCGCCGTAACTCAGTGAAGTGGGTGCTATTATTGTCCCCATTTATAGCGAGGTGCTGGGACACAGGTAGGTGACATTCACAGAGTTTGTAGTGGAGCAGAAGAAAATGACACTGTATTGGTCTGGTCTGAAATCCCATGCTCTTGGTCATATGTCAGAACTCTTTCCAGGTAAGAATTATCAGTGAAAAGTTAAGATCATGGAGGGGCACCTGGGTGGCTCAGTGGGGTAAGCGTCCAACTTCGGTTCAGGTCATGATCTCACGGTTTCTGAGTTCGAGCCCCACATCGAGCTCTGTGCTGACAGCTCGGAACCTGGAACCTGCTTCGGATTCTGTGTCTCGCTCTCTCTCTGCCCCTCTCCTGCTCACGCTCTGTCTCTCTCTGTCTCAAAAGTGAATAAATGTAAAAAAAATGTCAAGTTAAAATCATGTTAAAGTTGATTCATTTTTATTGAATGCAATCTTCTATGTTTTATACCAACTTCTTCCCTTTGATCTAGGGTTCCTCTTTTTATACACAGATTCCTCTTTCATAAATCTTCTCCTTGTTCCTTTTTTTAATGTTTGTGTATTTATTTTGAGAGTGAGGAAGAGAGTGAGCAGGGAAGGGGCAGAGAGAGAGAGAGGGAGAGAGAGAATCCCAAGTATGTTCCACGCTGTCTAGTGCAGTGTGGGGCTTGAACCCACGAACTGTGAGATCATGACCTGAGCCAAAACCAAGAGTAGGATGCTTAACCAACTGAGCCACCCCAATGCCCCACTTCTCCTCATTCTTTATACCTCAACTCAGTTCCCATCTATTCCATGAATTTTTCATTCATTACCTCCAAGAATGTACTTTTCTTCTTTCCATTGCAGTGACAATGGGCTTAGATTTTCTTCTATCACATATGACCTGTTTCTCCAAAGCCGAATGACGCTGTCTTCCAAAATGACCAAATTAGAGTGTCTGTATCACTAAATAGGACCGAACCCTCTATTTCCCAGAAAAAGAAATTCATAATGATAGTGCAGGAATTCTGGCCACATCTGAGGACCACCAGACTCACGAGACCTTCCCTGAAAAGCTGATATCTCATGCACAATGTTGTGTTCCTTATTATTTTCATGGAGAGTCTCAGTTAATATCACCACATGATAGCAGAGAAATATGATATATATTTCTTACTTCTTGTTTTTAAAGTTTATTTATTTATTTATTTATTTATTTTTTGAGAGAGAGAGAGAGAGAAAGAGAAAGAGAAAGGGCAAAGAGAGGAGGAGAGACAGAATCCCAACCAGGTTTGGTGCTGACCGCCCAGAGCCTGACACAGGACTTGATCCCATGACCCATGAGATCATGACCTGAGCCAAAATCCCGAGTTGGACGATTCACTGACTTAGCCACCCAGGTGCCCCTCTATTTGTTACTTCTTGATTCCTTGCTGTGCCTTTACAATATATGCTGAGTGTGTATATTTCTAAAACAACAATAATATGGTTTCACCATTGAGACATTTAAGTTAAAAAAATGATAGAATAATAACATATCTAGTTGTTACTCCCTCCATGTGGCTGTCTGGGCCTTTCTCCCCATTGTCTTAGAAGCCCTGGGTGAACTGAATTGTGTCTCCCGGAAATTCACACGTGGAAGCCCTAACACTCAACATGACCATATTGGACATAGGACCCTTAGGAGGGGATTAAGGTTAAATGAGGTCATAAGAGTGAAGTCCTATTCTGTTAGGATTGGTGGCCTTATAATAGGAGGAAAAGAGGGAGATTCTCCCCATACTCACACAGACAGAAAGCCGTGTGAGGACATAGACAGAAGCAGCCGTCTGCAAGTCAGGAAGAGAGCTCTCACCAGACCCGACCACGCCAGCACCCTGATCTTGGACTTGTCACCTCCAGAGTGGTGGCAAAGTAGATTTCTCTCATTCAGGCCATTCAGTCGACAGTAGTTTTTGTGTGACAGCTCAGGCAGATGAAGACAAGCCCCTTTCAAGACCTCAGAAATAAATGCTTGTTGCTGACTTTGAGACCTGCCAGCTTCTGTTTTTCAGCACTTGTGAACACCCCTCGTGCCTAAAAGGCACTTTTAGTGCCTTTTATTGTTTTGTCTTTCCTTTTACTGTTTTATCTTTCTAGAGTGTTCAGGAAAATATCAGATAGTTCTGTCTTAGGATATTTACTACCAATCGGCTTGGGGAAGAGAAAGGTAAAAACATATATAGACCACATGGACGCAACCACCTTCCAGAATTCTTACAGCCCTTTCTTCTGCTGTGGAGACACCGTCTCAGTGTCTCGATCTGGAAGGAAAATGTGGTTTCTCTCCCCCTTGTAGAAGGGATCCCAACAATCCCTCCCAAGTATGCTACGGTTGCTAATGGAATGTCAACTTGCATGTAACAAAGTGAAAATCAACTTTTTAAAAAATATGTTTATTTATATATTTATTTTTGGAAGAGAGAGAGTGCACTCGAGGGAGCGGGGGAGAGAGAGAATCCCACTAGGTGCACAGAGACAGGAAAGGAAGAGTAGGGAGCCTGGAGAGGGGGCTTGAGCTCATGAACCACAAGATCATGACCTGAACAAAAGTCAGACGCTCAACCTACTGAGCTACCCAGGCGCCCCTAAATCAACTCCCTTCTTTTTCCTCATTGTCTCAGCTTCAGGTGTGAAGATGGCCACGGAAGTACTGTCTAACAGCCATTTACCTTCACTTTGTCTGTCTAGAAGGGAAATTTGCATTTTTGTGCACTCTCATCAGATCAGGAGCTAGTAACCTAGGCTTTTGTGCTGCCATGAACAGGCAAGTTTGAGAATGATCACCTTTCCAAGAACACCAGACTGCTGGGCGGTTGTATTCTGTGTTCCCCGGGGCACAGGTGGACCCCAGACTTCCTTGTAGATCTCTGTATGTATTTGATCTCAGTGGCCTATAAAATAACAACGATTTACTCTGCGTTCGCGTTGCTGGCCAAATCTACCACAGATCACGTGGGACTTCTTCGATGGGGTCTTATGCGAAAGGAGTGCCCCTGACAAAGGTATGCCGTCCTGGGGCACAGGGAAAAAGAAAATCCGGAGGCTCTTCTCTCCTCGGTAGTGATGTCTGTCACTTCTACTTGCAAAGCCAATCACAGATCCAAACCCAACCGCAGTGATGCGGAATAATCCCCTTCCCGCGGGCCTGAGCTCTGTAAATCCCCTGACAACTGGAAGTGTATGTATGGGCTCCCTGCGTGGGCAAGTCACAGGGACAGTAGCAGGGAACCAAGATGATATTGACTGCATGCATGTACCTACTCGTCATCAAATGACTTGCAAAACCATCTTGAAAAGGGTTATTTGTGGAACTTTCAAAAACAGTGGGATGCATTCTATGAATGAATGAATGAATGAATGAATGAAATTTTATTCATTCGGTTTTCCTGTTTGTAGAAGTATCTGCACTGGAATCTTGAAGCTGTTGTAGGTTTTAGATTTTGTAAATGATGTTACTGACATTTGAATTAAAGAGAATAAGATTATAAAATCATAGGAACAGAGACATTCTAACATCTCAAGAGGAATAAAATTGCAGATATCAGTGTGAACTCAAGATCTGCAAAAAAGCATATGGATACACTGGATTGATACTGATATAGATACAGATAAAGATATCCGTAGGTCTACTCTTTAAAACGGACTAAAAGCAGGGTGCCTGGGTGGCTCTGTCAGTTAAGTGTCCAGCTCTTGACCTTGGTTCTGGTCATGATCTCACGGTTCATGCGTTTGACACCCACATCGTGCTCTGTGCTGTGCTTGGGATTCTCTTCCTCCCTCTCTCTGCCCTTCCCCCACTCATATGCTCTGTATCTCTCTCTCTCTCTCAAAATACATAAATAAACTTAAAAAATGTAGAACGGACGAAAAGCAATGTCATGTCGCTAGCAGTGAGCACATCAGCAGTAAATATTAGAGTCTATAAATACCATTTTCTACCAAATTGATCTCGGCTCCTTTGAGGATGGCTGCTTTCCAACTTGGGGGAAAGACAGCATCGTGTGGCCCTGGTGCATCTCGGACCACGAAGCGGAGGGACTGTCCAAGACTAACAAGATCGTAGCAAAAGACATGGGATCCAGGTTGATGGAGTTCCCACAGGCAAAATTTGTGACAAGTTGAATATTTAAAAAAATCGCAGCATCAAAACTCATTGAATTACTGAAAATCCATGAAAAATCATGGAACGAGAGACTAATAGCTCCATGGGAACTTCTGTCTAATCAGTAAGGCAGGGTGAGAGGCATCCTTGGGCCATATGAAGTAACGCCCTCTATTCGTCCCCTGTGCAATTGTCCAACATGCCTTAGTTTTGCTCATAAATATGGCACAGGCTGTGTCAAAAAAAGAGCTAGAGGACAGTGACGCTTCGTGGACCACTTCCCCAGTGTCTACTTTCTGCCCTCTATGGTTATGAAAGGGCACACCCACTCCGGTTTGATTCTCTTTCAGCTACCAGAACCATCAGCCATGAGTCTAGTTGTTATTCAGTAGCAACCAAAAACATACTTTTGACCAGATGAGGAGAACATTGGTTAGTGATAGATATTATTTCACTTACATCATCGAATTTAAATAACTTTAGGTTTTCACAAAAGCATAAAATAAACTTCTTACGAGAACATTTGAGTCCGGTGAAGGTTGTCTACGTATATACTTCGTGAATTAGCAGAAATATCATCTATAGCATTTCTGGGTCTTACTGTCCCCAGAGAGAAGCTCCTGGCTTAGCTTCTTAAGTGCCTACTGTACTGTCACATAGGGACAGAAGGTAGCTGCATGTGTGAGGAGCACAGCATAATGTACAGAGTTGTTGAATCACCATGCTGTGCACCTGAAATTAATTTGACATTGTGTGTCAGCTATATGCAAATTAAAAAAAAAAAACTTTGAAAAAGACATAAGAGGGGTGCCTGCGTGGCCTGGTGTGCTGAGTGTCTAACTCTTGGTTTCAGCTCAGGTCACGATCTCAAGGTTGGTGAGTTTGAGCCCCGCGTCGCGCTCTGTGGGCTGACAGCTCAGAGCCTGGAGCCTGCTTGGGATTCTGTGTCTCCCTCTCTCTCCACCTCTCCCCTGCTCACACTCTGTCTCTCTACCTCTCAAAAATAAATATACGTTAAAAAATTATTTTTAATAAAAAAATACTGAAGATAGATTGACAAAAAAGGAAGCAATGTGTGTGCCGTGCATGTTGAGCTGTCTGTAATGAAGGCAGGGAGGAGGTTGTACTCTGATCAGTTTGTGCTAGGAAACCGGGAGCTGACAGCTACGTACATACAGAAAAACGGGCGACCTGCAACAGTGCGGACTAGCTCATGCACCACAATTTTGGCCTTCTCTGGGGTGAGTTCTTGTCCAATGAAGGACACAAAAAGATAAACTGCATTTCCTACCCCGCTTTGCAGGTTGATTTCGGGATCGACACCCCGTTGGTGGCCTCAAAGGGCTGGATGAGGTTTGCATGGCTGAACAAGTTCGAGGCCCTCTCCAGGCTGTTCTCCGCTGTCAAGTGAGGCCACAGAGATGCGACTGTCCAGCAGTGGAGGGGCCACTGTGAGCACAGAAGGGGGAGCCACCTGTTTCTAGTGGGCGGAGGTGGGGGGCAGGGGGGAGGAAGGCGTTGCTCCTGCGGGGTCAAGCTCAGGAACACGAGGCTCCAAGGTGACTGCCCCTGCCCGCCCCCACCCCCACCCCCACAGTCCTCCAGGAACCTGCTAGACACCAGATTCCACGTTCAGCCCACTCCGCTGAAAACACAGGGTGCTTTCTGCTTTCTGCGCTAAAACTGTATGTGATCTGGCGGCTAACCCTCTTCTACAATCGTGTAAGTAGAGATGGCAGAAACCTTGACTTGGGAACTAGGTCAGTCTCTGAAGTGTTTCGCGTTTTTTGTTACAACAAAGCAAGCCAACAAATCATCTCAGGCAGAAAACGAGCTTCCCAGGACTCTGTGTCTGAGAACCAAGTGGCTTCTCTTGTGAATCACAAGCAAAACTGTGCACGCGTCTGCTCAGGTGGGAGCCACAGGCAGTAGGGCAGGGAGTCCAGGCGATGTCCCCGCTGTGCCCAAGCTGCAGAGGGAGGGGACCTCGGCCTCACCGAAAATACGGGGGATAAGACATGGAAGGCAGGTGCAGGAAAGGAAAAGAGTGTCCTGAGGAGAAGAAAAATAAATTTGAACCTGGAGCTGGTACTTTAGGTTCCAGAGAAAGGAGCAAGAAAAGGAAATCTGCAAGTGAAAACCTCTCATGAGCATCAAGTAAGCTGGTATTGCAAATCGGATCAATACAGAGGAAGGCAACTGAAACCTCTCCTGAGTTGTAAAAGCAAAGGATATAGAAGAGAAAATTGTGAAAGGGGAGGAATTAAAACGGAAGACAGAGAAGATATATGCTAATTAAAGTACGTTTCAAAGGAAGATACAATGTACATTTGAAAGTATAGTTGTCTAAGATATAAAATAAAGCTTTCATAGAAACTTTAATCTGAGTATCTTATCAGTTCTCAGAAAACACAAGTGCCGTAGAAAAATCTCTGAAAATGCTCAGAAACACAGGGAGGGCAGCGGGCCTAACATTAGAAAGAGTGTATGGTTGTGTCCAAAACTGTGAAGGATCCTGGAGCGTGTGGGTGGCTCAGCCGGTTAAGGTCCATGATCTTGCCTCATGTCACGATCTCGCGGTTTGTGGGTTCGAGCCCCATGTCAGGCTCTGTGCTGACAGCTCAGAGCCTGGCGCCTGCTTTGGATTCTCTGCCTCCCTTTCTCTCTCTGCCCCTCCCCTGCTCATGATGTGCTTCTTTCTCTCTCTCTCAAAAATAAATAAACATTTTTTTTAAAGTATTGAAGGATCCTGAAAATCTTCGAGAGCCAACTGACAAGACAACACAATGTTTTTATAAATATAAATTATCATAGTAGGAAACAAGTTTGATAATTATTCAGAGATAAAAGCTATCAAAACAAACTTCAAAAGTTTTAAAGCTAAAATAAACAGAACAGTAAATGATAATCTGGCCTGCGAAATAATTCACATCCACCATACATCTGCTATAATGCAAATATAAGAACGAAAATCTGTGAACGGGACAGAAAGGGCTAAGCTACATCACTGCAGGTATTCACACACGACAAGGACAAGGACACTTTGCATATGACAAAGGGGCCTTGGTTTTAGGGTGGGTATCTTCCAGAAAATTTTTCTTAAAAATAGTAACTTCCTCCATATTATAAAACAAATAGCTCAAAGTAGTCTAAAGAAGCTGATATATGAAACTATTCCAGAAATAGGAAAAAATACTTTAAACATCTTTCACTCTTGTTGGGAAATCCTTCCTCATCAAGAAATGAAAGCTGAAAATCATGAATATAATTGCCAGATATATTTGATTAAAATGTTAAGACCTAATAAAAAATTTAAGTGGTTAAACAAGGGATCACCTTTGTTTTTATTATTTATTATTATTTACTATAGAGAGAAAGAGGGTGTGAGTAGGGGACAGGGGCAGAGGGAGAGAGAGAGAGAGAGAGAGAGAGAGAGAGAGAGAGAGAATCTTAAGCACGCTCCACGTTCAGCATGGAGCCCCATGCAGGGCTCAATCCCATGACCTCTGTATTGTTATCTGAGCCAAAATCAAGAGTCAGACACTCAACTGACTGAGCCGTGCAGGCGTTCCAAGGGATCATTTTTAGAGAACAGATTAAGTGTATATAGTCACCAGAAGGTGATTGCTGATTATATACATGAGCCTCCTCTACTCAGGAACCGTATGAACAATACTTAACAACAGGAGAGGGTAGGAACAGACCTGTAGACAAATGCTGGCTTTGACACTAGTTCAAGGTTTACGGGGAAAGGGCTACTGGGCCATGCCAGTTCTTAGAGATGGGGGTCCCATGGGAGGGGCTGCCAAAGCATCAGGATACGCCTGGGAGTTTGGGCCAATCGTTTGTACCAGAATTTTCTCCGTGTTGAAACAACAGTCCCAATTCGAGTGGGCAGTGCCCCCAAATCAATGGAAACAAGGAAATAAATCAACAGACCTATTAACCGGTAAAAACCAATGCAAATTCTTAGCTTGACTCTTAAGACAATAATTGAAATCACTGCAGAAATAAGTTACCACTTGTTAGCCTGTTAGTCTTCCAAATATGAAAGAAAATACGGTGAGGCTGTATGTACATGGGCATTTTATACTTGGTAAAAAGTGGATCCAGTGTTTCTACATTTTTAAGGTAAATTTGAAAAGACTCCTTAAATTCACACACATATCCATTACACACACTTCGCATTTGAATATCTATTGATTTATCAGTCTAACCTTTAGAAATCAATGTTACAACAAGCAAATCACAAGTATATCGAGCTACGGTGCAAGGGCATGAAGTATAGCATTGCGGAACAAAGATTTTTTTTTTATTTTTTTTTAACGTTTATTTATTTTTGAGACAGAGAGAGCCAGCGCATGAATGGGGGAGGGGCAGAGAGAGAGGGAGACACAGAATCGGAAACAGGATCCAGGCTCTGAGCCATCAGCCCAGAGCCTAATGCGGGGCTCGAACTCACGGACCGCGAGATCTTGACCTGAGCCGAAGTCGGACGCTTAACCGACTGAGCCACCCAGGCGCCCCAAAGATTTTAACAGTCATCCAGCTGTCTAACCATATGAAACTGGTCAAATGTGCAGTTCACTTATCTGATTTTACATCATCCGTACAGCTTGCATAGTCCAACATAGATACAATCCGCATGAGCTGGAAAGATGTGCGTATAACACCCAAACCGACAAAAAGTACACATGGGTATTACACAAACCCATAAACAAGGCATTAGAAACAAAGAGTAGCAAAAGACCATCTTGTAAAAAGGATGTAAGAGAGTTAAAATACGTATAAAACCTCAGAAGCTAGAAATAATGAAACACATTAAGCCCTGAAAAAAAGGAAAATGAACGAATAGCAGAGTTAAAAACAAACAGTTTTCAAATGGAAAACAAAACTTGTTACATTAACTTAAGCAAACAAATAAAGAAACAATGCCTAGGAAATCTGACGTAGGGCAAAAAGAAAAAAAAAATATATATATATATATGTATGGGAAAGAGAGAGAGAGAGAGAATTTTCTGTGCAAGACCCAAAACCCAGTGATCATAGATAAAATCCAATTTTACAAAATAACCTTTTACTGCATATGAACAAATCTACACTAAATAAAATGATAAAATAATATCAGGGAGAAACGATTCACAGCATATTTAACATTGATATTCCCCATTATCGGCAAGGTAGAGAGAAAGAGGTCATCATGTTAGTGCTGGCGAGACTAAAAATTAGTAGGAAATTTTTAGACATGTTTGATGTGATCTGGGTTTAAAATGTATACATCATTTGATTCCTCAATTCTTTCCCTATGGATCCATATTATAGAAAAACTCACGTAATGTATTTATTGAAGAATATTCTTTACAGTAATTTTTCATAAGGGCGGATGTCTAAATAGGGATGGCCTCGCATCATTAGGAAGAATGCAGCGCATCCATAACTGTACGAAGGAAATCTCTACAGCTCTCCTGTCCACAGTAGGACAACCTTGGCCTAGCCCTTCCCTAACTTTCCAGCAGGAGGAAGAGACACCAAGTATCGATTGGGTCATTCGGTTTTATTGCTGCTATCACAAATTACTACAGACTTTACGACTGAAACAACAAAATGTATTATCTCGCAGTCCTGTAGGTCAGGAGTCCTGGTTCCCTGGGCTGGTTCTGTGCTTTGGGTCTCACCCCGATTTATTACCAAAATCAAGTTGTTTGTCGTCGCGTTCAGAGAGGCTGTGGGAAGAATCTGCCTCCGAGCTCATGCCGATCCTTTGCAGAAACCAGATCCTCCAAGGACTGAAGTTGCCATTTCCTTTGTCCCTGGGAGCCCGTCTAGGGTCCTTGGACCCCCTGTGTCACAGAGCTGGCACTGGGTCTTCGAGTTCTTCCTAGGCTGAACCCCTCTTCTGCCCTCCTCCTGCTTGGAAAGGGTCCTGTCATTACATTGGGGCAGGATAGATAGTCTCTGCTTTAAGGTCACCTGATGAGTGAACGTAACATCTGTAAAGTCTCCTTTCAGAAGCAACTGGATTCCTATTTCTTTGAATGACCAAGGGGCAGAATTTTGGAGGAAGGAGGCATATTTAGATGTCTGCCTACCAGACCCATTAACACAAGGAAACCCTGTCCCCAAGCCTCGGAACGCTTGTTCCTTGCTCCCTTCTGAGTTCTATATGGGTTTTATCTCCCAACTGGCAAAGAGGCCGGCTTTTCTGGCCTCTTGAAACAGGTAGATTTTACTCCCTACATCTCCTACTTCCGCACGGCATTCATTGACTAACTTGCTATTATTACGCTCCTTCATCCAAACACTGCCATAAGTGGGCTCGGGACCTTCTCCTGAAAGATGGACCAGCCAGTGGCATTGACCTAATGCTCCTGGTCCCGATTCAAAGATCCTGAAGTCAGCGTGCATGGCTATACCTATAGGAAATAGGGTTCACCATTTTTATCCATGTATGTGGCCAGAAATACCACTCGCTTACATTGGAATGAAGATTGAGTTTTCATTTTTTTTAATGTTTATTTATTTTTTGAGAGACAGATAGAGCATGAGTGGGGGAGGGGCAGAGAGAGAGGGAGACACAGAATCTGGAACAGGCTCCAGGCTCTGAGCTGTCGGCACAGAGCCCGATGCGGGGCTCAAACCCATGAACCGCAAGATCATGACCTGAGCCGAAGTCGGACGCTCAACCGACTGAGCCACCCAGGCGCCCCTAATTTATTTATTTATTTTGAGAGAGGGGGAGAGAGGGGGAGAGAGAGAGAATTTTCAAAAGGCTCCATGCCTAGTGTGGAGCCCAACACAGCTGGATCCCACGACCATGAGATCATGACTGGACATCAAGAGTCAGATGCTTAACCCACTGAGCCTTCCAGGCGCCCCTGTTTTGCTGTGTTTTGTTTCAGTATTTTCTCATTCTATTCTCAGTGGGGGCTGAACTAGCAGTAGGCCCAAAACGTTGTTGGAATAAAGCAGGCGGTGGTTTTCATACAGGCATCATTCTACACGAAGTAGGTCAGGGAGGGCATGTTTCCCACGAGGAATAAAGGGCAGAGGACATCTGTCAGCACATACGTGGAAGAAGCCAGTGGCTGCACAGGATAAAGAAGCCCACTCTGAGTCCATGAGGCTTTTCTCGGTACTTCAAAAACACAAACGGAGAGATGCTGGGCACAGAACGCCTGGTCGATGCATGGTTTGCACGGACCCACATGGTACCAGAAATCGGTTCATGATTACAGATCACTGTTAATTGACCACATGTGGCTGGACTCTGGTGACTTGGAGGGTACACGACATCTCGGCGTCCCTGGGGACAGGGCCATGTCAGCAGTCTCCCCTACTTTCTCAGCCACCTCCTCACCCCCCAGTCCTTGGGGTGGTTTCCTGCGGACCTGTGGATGCGGCCCCGTGTGGACACGGGCTGCCGGTAGCTTGTGGAAATCTGATTCAGGGATTCGGGGACTTTGTAAAGGTGACGGGTGGGATTCACGCGTGGCAGGGACGGCTCCGTCTGGGTCACTCTTTTCCTGGTAGGGAGTTGTTTCCGGAAGGGGCTGGACAGGCAGGGGCTGTATTTCTCAGCTTGTCTTCCCCCGACGTGGAATCACGTGACCCATAAAATGCAACATCTTTGCTGTGGTGCGGGCACCCGTGGGGTATGTCTCCTCCCCCACCTGCTGGACGGCAGGGCCCTGGGGTGGGGGTGGGGGTGGGGATGGGGGTGGAACTTCGAATGCCCATCTGGAAAACAGCGGCTGACTGGCCGGGGGTATCATCCACCCATGAGACATTTTATTGCATTAAGTCAATAAAAATTTGGGTTTACAAATACAAGTTTAATGGAGGTGTAGATGGGGTTACAAACGCTTCTTTTTTTTTTTATGTTTATTTATTTTTGAGAGGGAGACAGAGAGAGAGAGAGAGAGTGGAGAAGGGGCAGAGAGAGAGAGGGAGACACAAAATCCGAAGCAAGCTCAAGGCTCCGAGCTGTCGGCACAGAGCCCGATGTGTGGTTCGAACTCGCGAACTATGAGATGATGACCTGAGCCAAAGTGGGATGCTTAACTGACTGAGCCACCCAGGGGCCCCACACTTTTTTTTAATGTTTATTTGTTTATTTTGAGAAAGAGAGAAAAAAAGAGAGATGGGGGAGGGGCAGAGAGAGAGAGAGAGAGAGAGAGAGAGTTCCAAGCAGGCTCCATGCTGCCAGCACAGAGGCTGAGGTGGGACTCGATCTCAAGAACCCTGCGCTTGTGACCTGAACTGACATCAAGTGTGGGATGCCTAACGGACTGCACCTCCCGGACATCCCAGGGGCTACAAACGCTGCTGCGGAAGAAAGCATAGGCTTTAGATACTCTGAACTGTAACAGTGTGTGACCATCACAGGTCCTCAAGTTCCAGCCTGACTGTCTTCATTTCAACCCCACAGAGTCCAGGCAGGAAAAACCTGGCAGGGTAGGAAACACGCGCGCTGATGCGTCTCTGCATAACCGCTAATTATTTTAAACCTCACACGTTTATTTTTGAACAGCATATTGGCAGAATAAATATTTCACCGGAATACTGTTTCTTCTTCAACCAAGTGACTTTCAGCCGATTTGTAAACCGCTATGCAAACAGAAAATAATTTGCTCTCCAGAACTCACCTTTTCCGGACACCAACTTCCGCTGACACGAATTGACCCCTACTAATATCTCCGTCAGCTTGGTCCCATGGACTGCGGTCTGCAGGTTGTGAGGCTCCCAGAGACATGGGCCAAATGCCCTGATATCTCTGCCAACGTTCATATGGACGGCTGCAATGGAAAGGTTCAATTATGGAGTTTTCCAGGTGTTTTTTGTCTTCTCTGCAGTCCAGGGGCCCACACAGCAAAGGATGGCTTCATCCCCAGCTCTCAAAAGGCATCCGGCGGCAAGTTCTTCAAGGACATGGTCCCCTTGGCTTCTGTGGGCTGTGTGTCTCTGTAGATACAGGAGTCCTTGGAGAGAGGCCAGCTGAGTGGCATTCGGGACCTCCCCTGATAGGTGCCCCTACCTCTGAGCTGCCCTCCCAGAACCCAGTAAAACCCTCTCCCTTTGTCTCTCCATAAAACAAATACAAACACAGAACTGCACGAGCCTCACTGGCAGGTGATACCGGCGCATGGACAGATTTGACAATATTTAAGGGTGAGATCCAAGTTTTAGCACAGCGACTGTTATTGTCAATAACAGTGCAAGATAATGGAGTGTTGTCTTTGCATTGCAAATTTTTAAATTCTTAGTTGTTTTCACTGTGCTTAATTTAGTGCAGACCACAACGTTTGGACCGCAGAAATGGCCAGGAGAACAGGTCAAAAAAAAAACCCCAAAAAACAAAAACAAAACATGACCTTGGTATCATCGGGACTCTATAGTGATTTTGCAAGTGAAAAGGTCTGGTAGAGATATAAGCAATTTGCTAAAATTTTCCAAATAAATGAGAGGGTGGATGAATGATGTTGGGGGGGGGGGGTGCAAATGAGGGCGAGGACATGTCAATGAAAAAAAAAAAAAAACAACACTGTTTAAATCCAGAAAGCAACTTAAACGTGTCTTAAATGATATAGTTATATACTGCTAAAATTCTGGAGAATGTGCCTTGGAAGAGACTAAGCACTAGCAAGTTTTCCTAACCTGAGAAGGTAATTAAACAGGATGGTAACCTGCAGAACTGGGCTTTTAACACCGATGTGTCTTGTTTATTTTGGAAGCAGACACCTTCTAAAATTCTAATTTACTCCGTGTGTGTGTGTGGGGGGGGGTGCAATTGTAGGTATAACGTCTTTATTTGATTCCACCAAGTCTCCCACTTTATGATACCTTGTCCTTGCCAAAAACAGATTTGCTTTCTCCGTGTTGCTCTGTTTTTAGAAATATAATTGCCCCACACTTGGAGAGATTCCTGCAGTTCTGACAACAGACGAAGTTGAAATTGGATCGTGCGCAGTGTTAGTAGGGAAGAGCGTATGTCACCAAGGATCCGTTAATTGTTCAAGAAAATTAAAAATCCACCAAGAGTTGGCCGAATGTGGATGAACCAATTATCTAAAGCGACCACAGACTTTACAAGCATAGTGCAAATTTTGGATTCATGGAGAGCTGCTTAATTTGTGGTTTGCAAGGCTGAAACCCAGAGACGTGTGAATGGGGAGTTCTGTGTGGTGATGGTTTGATTTTGCTGTTGTCTACCCTGTCTCAAAGCCACTCCACACGGAGCGTTAAGGCCCGTCCAGAAGGAGTGTTTAATTAGTCACAGTTTTCAGAAGAAAAATAGCGTTACTTCCTCTAGCAAGGTGATGACTTCTGACTCCAGGAAAAGAATGCAAAAAATTGTATCATTCGATTGTACAACCCAGGGTTAGAGCAAATGATAATTTTTTTAAGTTTTTTTTTTTTGGGGGGGGGGGGGGAGATTGATTTTTTTTTGTATTTTTGAGAGAGAGAGAAAGAGAGAGAGCAGGGAAGGGGTAGAGAGAGAGGGACAGAGAGAGAATCCTCTGTGAGCACAGAGCCTAGAGTGGGGCTCAAACTCAGGAACCAGGAAATCATGACCTGAGCCAAGTTCAAGAGTCAGACACTTAACTGACTAAGCCATCCGGGCACCCAATATTTTTTTTTAAATGAGGAATGAGTGCATATATTTTACTTCGGTTATTTCTTTTGGTACTACTCTGAAAATCCGAACGAACTGACGATTAATCAATATTTATGTTATTTTTAATATGAGGGAACTGCTTCTTTATCATGGGCTTACTATTACGAACACCAACTATATTTGGGGACAGCCTAATCAGCTGGCTAACACCATGCCCCTTCATCTACAAGACAGCAGGGACCACAACTGTATGCATAGGGTTTAAAAGGACACAGTGCTTTGACTGATTTTTATCAAAAGACAGCGTATTTCCCTGAGAAGGAATATCATCAAATCTCTAAAGCCCTCTGGCCCAGTGGCCCTACTTGTAAGATTCTTACTGTCTCACGGAATCCTGCCAGTCCAAAAATAATTTCATGCTGCTCTAACTCCCAACTCTCATACAATTATTTATTTAACAACGAGACTTTGAGATCAACACATAAACTTAACTTTAAATTTTGGAATATTCAGCTTTCTTATTTTTAATGCTTATTTTTTGAGAGTGGAGGGGGAGGGACAGAGAGAGGGATGGCAAGAGAATCCCCAGCAGGATCTGCACTGTCAGCACAGAGTCCAGATGTGGGGTTCAAACCAACAAACCATGCGATCATGACCTGAGCCGAAGTCTGACGCCTAACCGACTGAGCCACCCAGGCGCCCTTGTGATATGCAACTCTTAAAAAATAAACAAACCAACAAACAAAAAACAAAGGCTGTTTTATATCGTGTCTCTGAGTGTAACAATACTTTCTATTTTCAAAATTTAAAGCCACTTTCTTGACATAACAATGGTCTACTTCCTTTTGGATGTCTTGTTAAATAAACCTCAGTCACCAAAAACAGGCTTCCCATATGCAAAGAGCTTTCTAAGATGTGTGCCTATGTGATAGACGGAAACAGCAGCTTAATTTCGTTGTTTTAAACGAAATCAGTTAAATTAAGTGGAATAACCATTGATTTGGTGTGTTCATTATTTTATGACTTCATTCGTAACTATTTATTGGTTTACCTAATACCGATTAAGTGGAATTCACCTATTGGCGGAAACTGATCAGATATTTCAAATCAATTTTCTCTGTGAGAAATAAAAGCTGTTTGTATATTTCCCTATTTGAAATGAAACAAATCGAGCCAGGAAAACCTTCTGTTTTTAGGCAAAGGAGAGTTCCCAAGGTGATGTAAATTTTCAGGAGTATGAGCCAGGAGATGAAAGACAGCAGAGGGGGAGGCTGGCATTTGATATCTCTTTTCTCCTTGACAGAGGGTTTCTTGATTTTTTAATGTTTATTTATTTTGAGAAAGAGACAGAGAGAGCAAGAGTAGGAGAGAGGCAGACAGAGAGAGAGAGAGAGAGAGAGAGAGAGAGAGAGAGAGTTCCAAGCAGGCTCCATGCTGTCAGTTCAGAGCCAAATGTGGGGCGCCTGGGTGGCTCAGTCAGTTAAGTGTCTGACTTCGGCTCAGGTCATGATCTCACGGTCTGTGGGTTGGAGCCCCGCGTCAGGCTCTGTGCTAACAGCTCAGAGCCTGGAGCCTGCTTCGGATTCTGTGTCTACCTCTCTCTCTGCCCCTCCCCCTGTTCACACTTTGTCTCTCTCTGTCTTAAAAATAAATAAACATAAAAAATATAAACCTTACCAGGTTGGGGGGCAGGGCACCTCGGTGACTCCGTTAAGCATCTGATTCTTGATTTCAGCTCAGGTCATGATCTCAAGGTTCATGAGTCCGAGCCTTGCCTGGGGCTCTGCACTGACAGCGTGTAGCCTACTTGGGATTCTCTCTGTCTCTCCCTCTCTTCCCCTCCCCCGGCCTCTCTCTCAAAAATAAATAAATAAACTTAAAAAAAAATACTCACCTGGCTGTACATTACAGATATTTATAATAATCACTTCTCAATTATGCCACAACAAAGCTCTTAAAAAGAAGCATAGGCATCTGTATCAGAGAGACGCCCCAGGCACTGATTAGCTGTACCTTTAGGTCAGGTTGCATTTCCTTCTACCCTGGGTCTCAGCATCTTCAAACAGAACTTACTTTCTCCTTCTCTTGGAGCATTTCTAATTCCCCTGAAGGCAGCCTCCCACTGAACTGCGGGGCCAGCTTGTTTACCTCTTTGCTCTGGTTACAAAGTTGCATGTTCTACCTGTAATCTGCCCAGAAACTATTGTATTCAGGGTGCATTTTGAGAAGCCAGTGTTTTAGGGGCGCCTGGGTGGCTCAGTCGGTTAAGCGTCGGACTTCAGCTCAGGTCACGATCTCGCTGTCCGTGGGTTCAAGCCCCGCGTTGGGCTCTGGGCTGATGGCTCAGAGCCTGGAGCCTGCTTCCGATTCTGTGTCTCCCTCTCTCTCTGCCCCTCCCCCGTTCATGCTGTGTGTCTCTCTCTGTCTCAAATAAAAAACGTTAAAAAAAATTTAAAGAGAAGCCAGTGTTTTTTTTTTTCAACGTTTTTTATTTTATTTTTGGGACAGAGAGAGACAGAGCATGAACAGGGGAGGGGCAGAGAGAGAGGGAGACACAGAATCGGAAACAGGCTCCAAGCCATCAGCCCAGAGCCTGACGCGGGGCTCGAACTCACGGACCGCGAGATCGTGACCTGGCTGAAGTCGGACGCTTAACCGACTGCGCCACCCAGGCGCCCCGAGAAGCCAGTGTTTTATAGAAATGTATACAGCAGAAATTCCTGCCCTGTTATTACCCCTGTGTTTACAGATGAGAGTATAAGTTAATTGATTTACACTGATTTGAATGTAACAGAACACCGAGCCAGGAGCCCCGACTGAGGGGCTGGAAATGCTCCGGGCAGAGCCCCATCTGGGGCACAGGCGTCTGGTGACAGACTTGTTTAATCCAGGGGACCTTGGTGATGTGGCCACCTCTGCACCCCTCTGTCACTTCAGTTGTGAGCTGCTGCAGTTACATTATATCTTCCTTAAAGCACAGCCACCATGGGACAACTTTTCATAGGTTCTTTACGGACTATGTTACACTTTTCGGGTTCAGTTTTCAAACCATTCGCCCTGAAGGTAGCATTTTGAAAGGTTTTGCGCTCCAAATTCCACAATAGCCGTTTCATTTCTTTGTTGTTGTTGTTCTTTGGCTGTTATGGAACTACACACCGAGTCCTGGGATACCAAACAGAGAAAGAACAAGGCTTTCTTTAAGGAGAACGGGGGTCTCCAGCACACCCTCCTCAAACCCCTGAAGTGGTTTGAAAAGCTCCCAAGGCGTCACCATGGAAACCCTGAGTTATTTGGAAACAATTTGCAAACCACTTTTCTCCGATGATGCCCAGATCCCCTCAGTGGGTCAAATCTGGGAACTCAGCTCTCATTCTATAATGGGGATCACTCTGTGCATTCAGAATGTTCGGTTTCCATATTGAAGCCCATCTATAAATTTCTCTTTCTCTTTCTCTCCCTAACAATATTTCTAGTAAATTTCTCTCTCTCTAATATTTCCAAAGGTAAAAAAAAAAAAAAAAAAAAAAAGATGTTATGTATTATTAATCTTAAAATGCTTCCCATTTTGATATTAATGCCTTTCATTTCTTTTATGCCCTCCTTATTTATATCCCCACCTTTCTGTCATTTTAATGGGATGCATTAGACTATAGACTATGCATTGGACTATAGACTAGACTAGGTTGAATAGACTGTCAAGTTCAGGTCAAAAAAGATGATAGTGAAGATTTTCAGAGTTTTTCCATTTATTTATTTATTTATTTGTTTGTTTATTTATTTATTTTTTTGTTATTAGAACACAGGTGATACACAGTGTTGCATTAGGTTCATGGGTTCAACATAGTGATTCCACAAGCTTATACACTATGCTACGTGTCCAAGTGTAACTACCAGCTTATCCATTGAGATTACGACACCATTGGCCACACTCCCTATGCTGTGCTTTTTATTCCCCCACTTACCCACCTTACTGCATAACTGGAAGTCTGTATCCCACCAGCACTCACTCATTTTACCCATCCCCCCCTTCTCTAATGACCATCAACTTGTTCTCTGTATTTATAGTCTTTTCTTTTTTTTTTTTTTTTTTAGTTTTGTTTATTTATTTTGAGAGAGAAAGAGCATAAGCAGGGGAGGGGCAGTGAGAGGGAGAGAGAGAGAATCCCCAGCAGGCCCCGTACTGTCAGCACAGAGCCCTATGTGGGGCTTGAACTTGCGAACGCTGAGATCATGACCTGAGCTGAAATCAGGAGTTGGACGCTTCACCGACTAAGCCACCCAGGCACCTGAATAGTCTTTTCATTTTTTAAAAAGTTCATGTTTATTGTTGTTGCTGCCACTGCTGATTTTTGTTTTTCCACATTAAATGGCATTCTTTGATGGAGGAGTCATGGGGTTCAGCCTACATGATGGCTTGTTAATTTTTCACCCCTTCAAGAGTATAATGGAAAACACCTGTAATGAGATTATTCTTGCATGCCATAATTTAAAAATTGTCCTTGGAATTTTCTCAACAGTTCTGAGAATTTCATTTGAATAGGTTGGAATTCCTGCATTTTGAATATGTTTATTAGTTTTCTATTTTATACCATTGAAGAAAACTATGGGTTTAGCGTCTTTAATAAATATTCTGGAAAAAAGTTCTTCTTGAACTATAAATTGTTTTTTCTTTATTTTATTTTAGAGAGAGAGAGAGCATGAGCTGGGAAGAGGGACAGAGGGAAAGAGGCAGAGAATCTTCTGGAACTATAATTTGAAATGAAATGCTGTTATAAATTTGAGGCCTTTAAGCCCAAATGTCCATTGATGGATTAATGGATAAAGAAGATGTGGTATATATACACACACAATGGAGTATTATTCGGCAATCAAAAAGAATGAAATCTTGCCATTTGCAACTACGTGGATGGAACTAGAGGGTATTATGCCAAGTGAAATTAGTCAGAGAAAGACAAAAATCATATGACTTCACTCATATCAGGACTTTAAGAGACAAAACAGATGAACATAAGGGAAGGGAAACAAAAATAATATAAAAACAGGGAGGGGGACAAAACAGAAGAGACTCATAAATATGGAGAACGAACTGAGTGTTGCTGGAGGGGTTGTGGGAGGGGGGATGGGCTAAATGGGTAAGGGGCATTAAGGAATCTACTCCTGAAATCATTGTTTCACTATATGCTAACTAATTTGGATGTAAATTCTAAAAAAATAAAAAATAAAATAAAATAAATTATAACCAAACAAGCGAAAAAATAAATAAACGAGTGAATGAAAAAAAAAATTTGAGGCTTTTAATTATTTGCAATATATATATATATGAGATTTTTTTTAATTCTAAATATATACTATAACATGGTAGTAGAAACTGAAAGACTACACTGTAATATTTTTAAAACACCCTCATAGTAAGCTTCTGTAGATTTTCAATTTTTTTCATAAAGGTAGGTATTTAAAATTTTTCCTAAAACTAACTTCCTAACTATCACGATATATTAGTTCCATTATATTTGAAATCACAGAGAATTTTTTCACCTCCATGAACTCCTTTTAGTATCAACTAATTTTGATATATTAGTCCAGAAGCATCAATGAGCATGCAGAAAATATTATGAGTTATTTCATTAGACATTTATAAGCATTTACCTTTCAGTTAAGCACTAAAAGATTAATTGCTTGCCCTTAGGATGTTTTATGTTTTATTGCAAAGATAAATAACTTGGTCGAATTTACACAGCTACTAAGTGTCAGAGCTAATGAGAAAACACAGGATTCGGAATTCACTTTATTACATTTTTGGATATATCTGACTGGAAACCGGGACACGCATAAAATTTAAAATAATTTTCCACCCAGAATACAGGGTAATTGAATATAATGTCAATGATATAGTCAGAAATATAGGTATAGGCTTGTTATTTTGTGTATTAGCCTCACACACACACACACACACACACACACACACACGACATAAAAGCTAGTGAATTTCTGCACCATCATTGTATTTCTTGGTAACAGACAATGCAATGTGTTCTCCTCATCTGCTACCCTGGGGTTAAGGTGTCTATTTGCATCTGGCTACAGGATACTACGTACACTCTTTATGGTCCTTTTGTAATCAAGTCTGTGACAATATCTGTTAAGCCAGACTCCCCTGATCAACAACCTCATTTTTATTCGTCTCATTCACAAGAATTTGAAGGAAGTCCATGAATTCTCCCTGGAGTTCACCATCAGCAAAACTTCAAAAACGCAGGACAGAATGGCTGGCAAGGATGACAGTCTGAAGACAGATCACAGAATCCTCTTTTCAAGTTACAAAACAAAGATCAAAATCGTACACAAAAACAAGTAAGCCAGGGTCAGAAAAAAAGAAAAAGAAAAAAAATCTGGCAAAGGAATGAATGTCGGTTGTAGTATGGAATACTATGTATGCAATAAAAATTTAAATCTACCCTGCATTCAAAAATACAGATGACTTTCATAAACACATGCTGAACAAAAACCCTAGCTAGACCACTCAAAAATGTGTATGCTATGATTCCATTTATCAAATGTAGAAAACAAGTCAAATTATTCCATGTTCTATCTGCCTTGTGAGAGTGATAAGGATGGGCAGCAAACAAAGAAAACATCAAGGGATCTTTCCGGATGTCAGGAGTCATCTGATTCTTTTTCTGAGTGTTTTTTATATGAGTGGGTTCATAGCGTAAAAACTTCATGAGGCCGTGTGTACGTTTCATACATGTATCACTTCAGTAAGATGTTTTTAAAGTGAAATGGTTTTAGTTTGGCAGGTCAATAGATTAGTTTGCCTTTTCTTTAAGAATGTGTTTTTTAATTGTTTTTTAAATTAATTTTAGTTTTCCTTTTAAGAATTTCTTTTTTTTTCTTAATTTTTTTAATGTTTATTTTTGAGAGAGACAGAGTGTGCGTGGGAGGGGGCAGAGAGAGAGAGGGAGACCCAGAATCCGAAGCGGCTCCGGGCTCTGAGCTGTCAGCACAGAACCCCACCCGGGGCTCAAACTAGGAAGGAATGGCAAGGTCATGACCTAAACTGAAGTCGGACGCTTAACTGACTGAGCCAAGCAGGTGCCCCATGTTTTTGTTTTGTTTTGGGTTTTTTTTGTTTTAAGTAAGAAGGAAACAAGAAAATACCTTCTCAAGTACCAACAAAGGGAGAAATACACTTAATGTCATAAGCTTCAAAATAAGGGCATTTTGGAGCCCCTGAGTGACTGAGTCAGCTAAGTGTCAGACTCTTAATTTCAGCTAAGGTCATGATCTCACGGTTCACGAGTTTGAGCCCCACATTGGGCTCTGCACTGACAGTGTGGAGCCTGCTTGGAATTCTCTATCTCTCCCTCTCTCTCTGTTCCTCCTCGACTTGTGCTATCTCTCTCTCAAAATAAATAAATACACTTAAAATATTTTTTTTAAATAAATGAAATAAGGGCATTTCATTTTCTACTCTCTTTCCTTTCCTCAGATTTTATAAATGTTTGTGTAGCATGAATACCTGATCTTTATAATACAGCAGAGAAATATTCCTAAAGACGACATCTTAGGAAATGAAATGGAAAAACCGAAGACATTTCCTCACGGGGGGCACTAGAGATGTGCGAGTGCATAGGCTGTTCCTCTAATATCTTAATCTGTCTTAGAGATACCAGTGGAGTCAATCAGAGAAGGGCAAACATTTATCACGCAGTGAAGCTATTCCTATTCCAGACGATATAGCTGGAAATGCAGAAGAAGCAACAATAACATGAATACAAGGATTTTCAAAAGTGCTTAAGGCAATAGAAAATAAAGATCATTTCTGTGTAGAGCTATTAAAGAATAAAACATGGTAGCAGAGAAAATTTCATCTAAAATTGCCAAAATTAGGAGAAGGAGGAGGGAGGAAGAGAGGCTGGGAGGAGACAATAACAAATTCAGGCATAAACTTAAGAAGAAATGTGTGAGGACCACACGAGGAAAACCCCAAGCATCCCTGAACAACACGACCATAGACGTGAACAAATGGAACAAATAGAAAGATACCTCTGTCCTTTGATAGAATGACCCAGTATCATGTAGGTGTCAGCTTTCCCTGAGTCACTACTATTTCATGTGATGCAGATAAGATACTAAAAAGGTTATTTTTGGAGTCATCAAGGATGACTTCAATGTTCACATTAAAAAGAAAACAAAGAAAAAACTAAAAGAAACAGAGGTGCACCTGGGTGGCTCAGTCTGTTAAGCTTCTGACTTCAGCTTAGGTGATGATCTCCTGGTCTGTGAGTTCGAGCCCCACGTCAAGCTCTGTGCTGACAGCTCAGAGCCTGGAGCCTGCTTCGGATTCTGTGTCTCCCTTTCTCTCTGCCCCTCCCCTTCTCAGGCTCTCTCTCTCTCTCTCTCTCTCTCTCTCTCTGTCAAAAATGAATGAAGGTTAAAAAAAAAAAAAAAAAAAAGACCAGGGGCCCCTGAGTGGCTCAGTTGATTGAGCATCTGACTTCAGCTCGGGTCATAATGTCACGGTTTTTGGGTTCAAGCCCCACATCGGGCTCTCTGCTGCCAGTATGGAGCATGGAGCCCGCTTTGGATCATCTGTCTCCCTCTCTCTCTGCCCCTCCTCTGCTCTCTCTCTATCTTTCCTTTTCAAAAATAAACATTAAAAATATTTTAAAAAATTAAAAAGGTACAGTACCTTAGGTACAACTTGAATACCAAAACCAGGAGTGGAGTTTATTTTAGTGGATTGAACAAACATGAGTATAGACGTAAGTAGATACAATATTGTAATAAATCACCATCATGGGGCCATCACCTAGTTTCAACTATTATCAGCTCATTGCCAATCTGTTTTCATGTTTTTCCCCTTTACTACCCAATTTCCTTCTTTTTATATTCTACGAAGTTAGTATTTACACAACACTCCCACCTCATAGGAAGCACAAAGTTAGAAAGTCATTGTCTCACTTGCTGTGTGAAATATTCCTAACCTGTACCATTCAGGGATAAGGGAAGAAGGGACCATACAGGGGCCATTGGGTACATATGTGTTGTCAACAGGAGAGCCTCACACTCTCCACGTATTCTTCCACAGATCACAAAAGGAAAAGGCTCCCCATGTGTCACTTACATAGGACAGAATGATAGCACTCGCCTTGAGTTGCAGCACAAGAGAAAATCCACAATTGCGATCTGGTCAATTCTTGCCAGAAATGATTAACGTGAATCTACACTTTCGGAAACAATCAAAGTAATCCAGGTTCGGGGGCAATTTACAATGAAAGTGGCCAGGACTCATCGAAAATGTCAAATGTCCTGAAAGCACAAAATCAACTGGTTGGGGTGGGACCGGATGCACAGAGCGTAAAGACCCAGGTGCACGAACTCCAGCTGGGCTCCGGGACCACAGGAGAGGGAGCCACGAAAAGCATTCTGTGGACATCCTGGGAAATTTAAGGGCGGGCTGCTGATTGGGGGATTGGACTGACTTAAAGTTAATTTCTTGGGTGTGGTGTGATAATGGTACTGAAGTTAGGGATGAAGGTGTCTTTTTACCTAGAAAATGCATACAGGGATACTTGAGATTAAGGCAGCATATCATCTGTAACTTATTTTAAAATATTTCAGCAAAATGTGTATATATGGAGAGAGATCGAGAGAGAGGGAGAGGTATAAAGGAAAGGATTGCTCTAAGTACAGTATCTTTTATGTATATTTTATGTATCTACAAATTTTTTCAAAATAGAAAGGTGATATAAGAGAACAATTAAATGTATGTGCATGGAAACCAGAGAGAGAGCAAGCAGGTGAGAGGGAGAGAGAGAATGAGACATGGAGAGAGGGAGGGAGGAAAGGAAGGAGAGAGAGAGAATGAACTGGGGGGAAAAAGACTGATGGGTCTCATGCATCAGGGGTAGGATAATAATGAAGTGGAATTTACTCACCCTTTTGAAACAATATACCTTCCTCCATTGAGCAAAATAGAAAAAGTGCAAAGGCATGACAAAAAGTAAAATACTCCTCAGAAGCGAAAAACATGATCCATTATGCAAGTGTCAGAGAGGCTGATGAGGAAAATAAAACCCAGAAAAGAGAAAGAAATTTCCAAGAGCCTCAAGTAATGGAAACTCTTTTTTTTTTTTTTAAGTTTATTTATTTATTTTGAGAGAGAGAGAGAGAGAGAGAGAGCGCGCGCGCGCGCGCGCGCACGCACACACACACACACACACACACACACACAAGCCAGCACGAGCCGGGGAGGGACAGAGAGAGAAGGAGATAGAATCAGAAGTAGGCTCCAGGCTCCGAGCAGTCAGCACAGAGCCCGTCGCGGGGCTTGAACTCACAAACCGTGAGATCATGACCTGAGCTGAGGTCGGACACTCAACCGACTGAGCCACCCAGGAGCCCCAGGAACAGAAACTCTTAACCATGATAGACGTTTAAAAGAAAACAAATCTCAAGAATGGAAAACGAACACAAAAACAACAAGAATAAAACTGGCGAAACAATTGAAGGAGATTAAAAAGGAGACTGGAGATACTGTTGGTGGCAACGCACACTGGTGCAGCCACTACAGTGGAAACGAATGGAGGTTCCTCCAAAAGTCAAAAGCAAAAAGTTTCCTCAGAAAGTTAACTACCTTATGATCCAACAATTGAAGTATGAATGCCGAAGGATACATGCACCCCGATGTTTATAGCAGCACTAATGACAATAGCCAAAGTTTGGAGAGAGCCCACATGTCCATCCGCTGATGAATGGATAAAGAAGATGTGGTTTATACACACAATGGAATATTATTCAGCCATAAAAAAGAATGACATCTTGCCATTTGAAATGACGTGGATGGAGCTAGAGTAGGACGTGAAGCGGAATGAGCCAATCAGAGAAAGACAAATACCATATGCCTTCACTCCCATGTGGAATTTAAGAAAGAAAACAAACAAGCAGAGAGAGAAAAAAAAGGGGGGGCAAACCAAGAAACAGACTCTTGACTCTACAGAACTGGTGGTTACCAGAGGGGAGGTGGGCAGGGATGGGGGACGGGGGTGGAATGAAATAGATGATGGGGATTGAGGAGTCCACCTGCGATGGAAGTGTTGAATCACCGAATTCTACACCTAAAACTAACATCGCATTGTACGTTCACTAAGTGGAATTTAAATAAGACCTTAAAGGATACTGGAGAAATAAGGATGACAGAGAAATAAGAACATAATTTCAAAACTCAAAACAGAGTTAATTAGACACAAAGAGAGCAGATTTAGGAAAAATAAGAAGAGCTTCTAAAAGGAATTAACTCTGCAGGCATCTTGATTTTGGACTTCTGATCTCCACAAGTGTTAGAGAATAAAACTATTTTATTTTGTTTTGTTTTATTTTATTTTATTTTATTTTATCTTATCTTATCTTATTTTACTTTATTTTATTTTATCTTACTTTATTTTATTTTATTTTATCTTATCTTATTTTAATTTCTTTTCCTTTCTTTTCTTTTCTTTTTAAGTTTTGAAGTCAACCAGAAAATATTAACAAGTTTCATAATACAGTTGTCCCCTGCTCCTTATTTGTGGGGAATACATTCCAAGATCCCCAGTAGATTCCTGAAACTATAAGAGTATGGAACCTTATATACACTATGCTTTTTTTTCCTATACACACATACCTAAGATAACGTTTAATTGATAAATTGGTCACAGTAAGGGTTAGCAACAACAAATAATTATAAAATAGAACAATTATAACAATATATTATAATAAAAAAATTATGTGAATGTGGTCTCTTTCTCCCTCCAAATCTTACTGTCCTGTGTTTACCCTTCTTGGGATGATGTAAGAAGATATAATGCCCCTGTGGTGGGGATGAGACGAGGTGAATGATGTGGGCATCATGACTTGGGGGCAGACAACCTTTTGAGGAATCCTTCTGAAGACGATCCTCTTGCCTCCGACCCACGTGGACTGGGGGGTAACTGAAACCTTGGGAAGCAAAACTTCAGATAAGAGGGGGGACTACTTTACTCTGTTTAGTAGAGAATTTGAAACAAACCTAGCTTTGTAGCAGTAATGAAACGTGGCATATCTATTTGGAAAAGAATTTTGAAAATCCATTGAAATGTAAGATTTCCATGAGACATTAATTCCAGAACTGTTTCTATCAGAGGCAAATTTCCATCTCTCTGCATATTTATTGGGTGTTATAATAGCATAGACTGTAAACAAACTTGATGTCCATTATTAAAAGGCTTGCTAAATGAACTGATTGATTAAAATACAGAGTACTTCCCAGAAGTTGAAACCACTGACACCTACATGTACTAACATATATTTAAAGATACTGTTGAATGAAAACCTAGTAAAGGTGGCCTTATAAACATGATAGAATGTTCGCTCAATGTAATAAAGTTGGCAATAAAACATTAAATATTTGTAAGGGTACATATATATGATAGAAGTAAATAAGATGCAGAAGGGATAAACATCAAACTGATAATAGTGTTATTTCTGGGAATCAGAGGGGGAGGCTGAGAAGAAAGGACTGTTGTTCATCAACAGCACTTAATTCTGTTCTGAATGCTTATGTTTTCAAGAATTCATTAACCACGGATTACCATTTTTAAATCTACTATTGCCATTCTGATCAGTAAATGGTGGATAATAGAGAGAACCCACAAAATGGACTATAGAAAATTCATTTAGGATAATTCTCTTAATACGAAGACAGTGTTAAATCTACAGATGGAATGAGCACAAGGAAAAATCACCCCCCCCAAAAAAACCCTGCGAGTACTATTCAAATAATTTAATTTCAAAATTACAGGAATAATTCTTCAGGCAACCAGAGAAAGCCACATATAAAATAAAATCAATGCCCAGATTTCTCCAAGCAATTTTTAACATGAGAAGAAAATCTAGCCAGATATTAAATATAAGTTTGGCCCACATTTTATAACCAACCAGCATAACAAAGGCACAGATCTTCTCAAATGTTCAAAACGGAATAGAACACGGGAACTTGGGTGGCTGAGGTGGTTAAGCGTCTGACTCTTGATTTTGGCTCAGGTTGTGATCTCACAATTGGTAAGAAAGAGCCCCGAGTCAGGTCTGCGCTGATACTGTGGAGACTGATTGGGATTCTTTCTCCCTTTCTCTCTCTGCCCCTCCACTGCTCATTCTCTCCCTCTCAAAAAATAAAAATAAATAAACATAAAAAACCAGAACCAAACCAATAGACAAAAAAAAAAAAAAATTGGGGGAAAATAAGTTACAGACCTCTTAAAAAATTCAATGAATAGGGGCGCCTGGGTGGCTCAGTCGGTTGAGTGTGCGACTTCCTCTCAGGTCATGATCTCGCAGTCGGGGAGTTCAAGCCCTGTGTCAGACTCTGTGCTGACAGCTCAGAGCCTGCAGCCTGCTGAGGATTCTGTGTGTGTGTGTGTGTGTGTGTGTGTGTGTCTCTGCTCCTCTCCCACTCGCACTCTATCTCTCTCAAAATTAAATAAACATTAAAACGTTTTTTAAAATATTAAAAACTAAACAATCCAACGAATAAATCCGACTAAACTACATAAAATTTAAGAAAAATTTAACCACTGTGCTTGCCTATCCTCCCTGCCCTTAACAGCATGCAAACCATTTCACAGTTGTGCCTACATTCCTCCGGTTTATTCTCTGTCACTCCGTCTCCTTCTGTTCTAGTTGTCTCTCTGTGTGTAAGGGTCCCTTTCCCTCCATTCCAGCTCTGTTCCTTCCAAAGTTCAAAAGGCAATTTTTTCAGTTTCTACTATATAATATTCACATCCGTCTTCCGACATAACAAATTCTCCGTCTGATCACTGTTCCCCATTTTTATTGCTTTCAAATATTTTTGTTAACAAAGGATGATTATCTAGACAGTGTATTTTTGTGATGAAGACACATTTGATAGTCATTCATATCCCTTCACTCTTACTTCAGTCCATTTTCTTTTGTCAGAATAAATTAAAAAGAAATTTAACAGATTCTATTGAAATCAATATTCAGTGGGATCTTCACTCTATTCTCTGAAATATGTGACTCATTCTAATGAGAGGTTTTGGGAAAGGTATTCACCCAAAATTAATGATGATTGTTTCTGATGTTCGTTCAGGTCTTTAAACTTAGCAGGTAACATTAAGACAAATTTAAAATGTCAATAATATAAAAAAATGTGGTGGAGCCTGAGTGTCTCAGTCCTGATCTGAGCTCAGGTCATGGTCTCGTGGTTCATGAGTTCAATCCCCACGTTGGGCTCTGCGCTGACAGTGTGGAGCTGGCTTGGGATTCTCTCTCTCTCTCTCTCTCTCTCTCTCTCTCTCAAAATAAATGAATCAACTTTAAAAAACAAAATCATAAATAATAATAATATATAAATGTACATTGTTGAGGGGCTCAGTTGGTAAAGCATCCAGATTCCACTCAGCTCATGATCTCGGTTTGTGAGTTCAAGTCCTGCATCAGGCTCTGTACTGATAGCTCAGAGCCTGGCACCTCCTCCGGATTCTGTATCTCCCTCTCTCTCTGCCCCTCTGCTCGCACTCTGTCTGTCTCTCTCTCTCAAAAATAAATATTTAAAAAAGTGTTTAAAAAGATTATTAAAAATGTACTTCCCTAAAGTAAAAGCTCTGAGGGTGTCTGACATAGCATTTTGTTTAATGAAGATTTATTGTGTCAATTATGAATTGAGTTTCTACTACGTATTAGGCTTTAGGGAAAAATTGACAAAGACTCATCCCATAGAGCAAGGAGAGAGTGAGACATACATGAAAGAGAAGTAACCAAAACATGAAAAACTTCTGTAAGTACTAAGGAAGAAATAAAGATAGAATGAGATTAGAGGATAATTCAGATCAGCTCTATGGACGTCGTATAGCTCAGAAACAGGTCAGAGAGGGAGTCTTCTCTGTGAAGAAGATTCCAGGCAAAACAGAGTTTGTGCTGAAGGCCTGAGACTCAGAGGTCTGAAGGTGTGGGAAAGATAGGAAGTTTCCAATGTTATCAGAACTTGGCTCTCATATGGCTTTCGAAAGAAAAATGGGTTTTATTAGAAACGCAAGGAGAAGCCATTGGGATACACTAAACAACCAATGAGCAAACACAGGAGTTAACACATCACTGTGCTCTCTGGAGAAAATCTTGGTGGCTTCTGTAATAGAATCTGGGCGAACAGTTGGGAGGTCACCTTGGAAGTGCGGGTGAGCAGAGGTGGTCCAGATAAATCTGGTCAAAGTGGTGTCAGAGCAAAGGAGGCAAGGTTGGGACTAGCCTGAAGGTAAGAAAGCCAGTAAAGCAGGGAGGGGAAAAGGAGGACTGGGCTTCTCCATCCAGTCTCTGCTTTGAGAAATTATGACACCGAGTACCAAGCTGAGTGACAAACAGATTTAGGAGGGGATCGAGTAAAAATAAGACATTTCGAGAAACTGCAAAGGGCCAGAAACTCGGGGAAACTCCAACTCATTGCAGGGTCTGAACCTCGAGAAGGAGGGCAGGAAGGACTGACAGACAGCCGCTGTGCTCAGAAACGGGGGATTCTGTCTGCGGCTACACTTCTACATGTCGTTTCTCACTGGTTTTAAATGGGGGCCACGAAGGACTGGGTTCAGGCACAGTCAGCCTTCCAAACTTTCTATCCATCCATGATCTCACAGAACCTTTCAGGGACAGACTCGATGGAATTTTCTTTTTTGTTTTTCTTTTCTTTGTTTTTTTAATGTTTATTTTATTTCTGAGGGAGACAGAGAGAAACAGAGCATGAATGGGGGAATGGCAGAAAGCGAGGGAGACCCAGAATCCGAAGCAGGCTCCAGGCTCTGAGCTGTCAGCACTGAGCCCTACGGGGGGCTTGAACTCACAAACCGTGAGGTCATGACCTGAGCCGAAGCCGGGCGCTTAACCGACTGAGCCACCCAGGTGCCTCGGAATTTTCCTTTAGCTAATTATTTTGACTAATGGATGAGGCCTCAACCAAGTCAGGCACAGAGTCTGGCCAACAAGGAGACTGAGAACACCCAGGCAGTTTGTGTCTCCCTGCAAGGATTAACCAGCAGCAAAAAGTGTGCGAGCTCAGCTTTGCGTCACGGGCTACCCTTGGAATGTGAAAGGGAAATGATGCCTATCCATTCATGAAAACTCATTTATTTCATGGTACATTCTGGAATAGCCTTCTTTCCCTCCCTGACAGTTTCTGATGGTTAGAATGTAGTTTCATTTTCTTTTTGGAGTTCCCGTGAAACACACCAAGTCCCTGGGGGAGGCCTCTTTACCTTCACAATCTGTTCCTGGAAGATGTAAAGTTCTAGAAGTGATGCCTATAAAATGGAAATGTATTTTTTCCCAGGGCCCTTCCTCTCTGAAATATATCTGGCTAGATGTATTAAGAGTAATAAAATGTTTACAGTTTTGCCCTAATGACATCACAGATAGATAAATACTTCTAAATAGTAGTCAGAGATATACAAGACTGATATATAATGGTATTTGTTTCATTCTTATTACATTAGCTCAATAATTAGGAACTACATCGCTTACTAACAAGGAATGAATATTGCCTACACAGTATGATTTCAATTTTATAATAAAATATATCTATGTACACATATCTACAGAAAAAAAGGGCATTAGGAAATGCATCAAAATGCTGACATTGGTTCCAGGTTGGTGGAATTTTATATGATTTTTTGTCGATACTGGCCTGTTGTCCAAATTTCAGTAAATAGCATGCAGTGTTTCACATTAAGAACTATAAAAGCTATACCCACGGAATATTTTGCGGTAAGAATGTAAATATGTAAAAGTAATAGCATAGTGAATCAAAATCGTAAGGGCACACATTCGGACTAATCCCATAATCCAGGTGAACTTGGAAAACGATCACTTAGTCTGGAGGAAATGAGGACAAAGTGAAGCCAGACGTTGCCTGTGAGAGAAAATAGTAGGAGCTTCCGAACTCCTCACGAAGAGGCAGGTGTTTGAAGATCCAAAGGTGTGGGAGGGTACAGACATGTCCAATGGAATACAGAACCCCACTGGCCAAAAACCTGAGAAGATAAACCCTGTGTCTGTGTACCTTCCTACTTAGGTTTATTTATTTATTTATTTATTTATTTATTTAATTTTTTTTTTTTAACATTTTTATTTATTTTTGAGACAGAGAGAGACAGAGCATGAATGGGGGAGGGGCAGAGAGAGAGGGAGACACAGAATCGGAAGCAGGCTCCAGGCTCTGAGCCATCAGCCCAGAGCCCGATGCGGGGCTCCAACCCACGGACCGTGAGATCGTGACCTGAGCTGAAGTCGGACGCTCAACCGACTGAGCCACCCAGGCGCCCCTATTTATTTATTTTTTAAGTTTTATTTATTTTTAAAAAGAGAGAGAGAGGACACGGGTAGGGGAGGGACAGAGAGGAGAGACAGAATCCCAAGCAGGCTCTACACCGTCCGTGCAGAGTCCAGCTCGGGGCTCGAACTCACGAACCGTGAGATCACGACCTGAGCCGAGGTCAAGAGTCAGTCGTTTAATGGACTGGGTCCCCCAGGCACGCAGTATTCCTCCTTAGATTTAACATCTGCCTCACTCTAATTTCCAAATCATGTTTCCCAGCCAGTGAAATCTACTGGTTTTCCCCCAAAGGATTCGGTCTCAATCCCATCTCATTAGGCGTTATCAGGTGTCTCCCTGTATTTTCTTTCTCTTCCTTTGCACTTAAATTAATGGAATCCACATGGCACACACATTGTAACAAGTCGTGCTAAAACACTTCGAGCATTTCTTTAAATTTTCTGGATTGAATTTTTATACCTTGTAAAGTAATGCTCTTCAAACATTTTCATGTGGAAAGCATAGTCTTTTTACGCTTGCTTTGAATATCACTAATGGCCACGATGCTAGGGGACAAATTTTAATTTCAGCCAACGCGGCACAAAGGTAGAGGTGTTGTTCACAAACTACTGAAGAAGTACCCTTGCCCCTCATGCTGGCTGCCTTCCACCCTGCCCGGTCCCTGTAAAAGAGAATCTGGGAGTCAGCACTCTCGGGGACACTGTTGTAGTTTGGGGTAGTTTATTTTAGCTCCTAGAAATTTCCAGATACTTGATTTCTTGTCATGCATTGCATGTAAAATTCAACCAGGACTCTGCTTACCTGGAATCTTGCTGTTGGTAGCAATAGTCAGCAGGGACTATTCTAGACAACCCACTAAAGTAAAATAAACAAACAAACACGAAACCAAGAAGTCCTGTATTTTTTCCTGGAGACTTTATGAAACAGTATGGGTGGTTAACCGCAGGTATGTGTGAGACATCGGCAGTCATTTCCCTCTCTACCTCAATAAAGAGGTCAAACAAACTTTTCTCTGGGAAAAACACTAGGTCCAATAAGGGCTTCTTTTCAAATTGCTGGGTTGTGGAGCCTCTGGGTGACTCAGTCGGTTAAGCGCCAGACTCCTGATTTCAACTCAGGTCATGATCTCAGGGTTCATGAGTTTGAGCCTTGTGCTGGGCTCTGTACTGACAGTGTGGAGCCTGCTTGGGATTCTCTCTCTCTCCCCCCCTCTCTTCTGCCCCTCTCCCGCTCATGTGCCTACATACTCTCTCTCTCTCAAAATAAAAAATTAAAATAAGATAAAATAAAATAAAATAAAATAAAATAAAATGATAAAATACTTCTGTGTACCTCACACTTTAGACCAGACTTCATCTGCTGTTGGCTGTTCATTGTTTTTGCATTACAAACAAAACAAAACAAACACAAACAAAAACCAAAATAAAGGAAACGACCTGTTTCTGTCTGCAGTTTCCCAGTTCTTTCCTTGGCTGGAGTGACTAACTTCACCTGTTAGGTCTGTAGGGACAGTCAATGCCTATAATATAGGAGGCGAAAGTTGCACCCTTTCTGCCTCAGTTTCGACTGGATTTCTCAGACAGTCGATACAAAGGACGTCTCCAGAACAAAATGAGGCATGAGACCACCATGCAGGACTAGAAACCAAAGGACTAAAACTGGCTTTGTGACCCTCAGACTCTCATACATTCAGGGAAATGGGAGATTGGTGGGGGAGGGGGGGGAGTGTCTGCAGAAATTTGTTCATGAGTGGTCAGTCACCCAACTCACAGGGTGGGAATGGGTGAACTTCCCTCCCCTCAAACCTGGGGAACGTTCTCTTAATGGAGCCAGAGCCTGATATGTCGATATGGGGCTGGAAAGATGGGGTGGTCTCCTTTACATCTGAGAAATCTAAAAAGCCATATGCTGTGGCCCAGGAGACAGAGTGCAATGGTGGGGATGGTCCCATTTCTCTGTCCTGGACCCTCTGCACCCCACCATCGGCCCAGGCTCTAACTAGCACAACTGGATTCTGTCTCCACTGGATGTAAGTGCCGTAGGAGCACCTGCCTGATTTACTGCATCACGTCCACACCCGGCTAAGAACTGGACTCAGCCTTGGTTCCACAAACCCTGCCTGAAAACAGTCTGATGGCTCATCAAATATGGGAGTCCGTGGACATAGAGATGTTTTCGGAGCAGTTCCTGGTTCTCCCCGGAGGCGTCTGTGGCTCAGGGTAGGGACGAGGCTGGCGCTAATGTGACCCTTTATTTTATTCTAATGAGAGTTTGGGAATATAAACAAGCAAACCAGTGACTTAGTACATGATGTTCTAAGAGAAGCGAGGAAGAGAAGCAGCAGGTGTGCGGGTGGTGTTTCCTCCACTAGACATGGGAAATTTAAATGATGGCGTTCGGCGTGAAGGCAGCTGGCATTCTTATTACCTGACCGCCATCATAATGGCTAATGGGTATTGAGTGCCGTCTGTGAGAGTCCCCTCTGCGGGCTAGTCATTCAGCAAGGTCATTACCCTTCACAGCAAAGCTAAGAGGAAAACTATTCTTTTCAGGTCCATTTTTCAGAAGATAAATCAAGGCACAAAATTACGATTAAGAAAAATGTTCCTGGGACATCTGGGTGGCTCAGCCGGTTGAGCATCTGACTTTGGCTCAGGTCATGATCTCGCAGGTCATGAGTCGAAGCCCCACATCGGGCTCGTTACCGTCAGCCTGTCAGCACACAGCCCCCTTCGAATCCTCTGTCCCCCTCTTTCCGCCCCTGCCCTCCCCTGTGCTCTCCCAAAAAGAAATATCAAAAAAAGAAAAAATGTTCCTGCTAATTTTAATTGAACAACAACAAAGCATTGAAACTTGTAGCAAGTAACTGCCTTACGCTTTTTCTGATTTGCAGTAAATTTTTCCAAAAAGTCCATGATCTAGAAAATATCTAATTACAATGCAAACCTCAATAATATATTTAAGTCCATTTAAAATAGGGCAACATAAAAATACAGTTACTATAAAGATGGAAAAGAAGAAATTAGAAACTTTATGGAAAGGGGTTATAAAGATATACCAGAAATCTGGGTCTTGTCTGAAAAATAGTTGTTGGTAACGAAATTTAGATCCCAACTTCTGAAGAGGCAAGTTACAAGGAGAGAATGACATTTACACTTGACCCTTGGACAATACATAGGTGAGGGGTGCTGACACCCTGCACAGTTGAAAATCTGAGTATAACTTTTGACTCCCCAAGAGCTTAACTGCTAACAGCTTATCGTTGACCAGAAGCCTCACTGATAACATAAAGTGATCAACACATATTTTGTGAGTACGTAGTCTATACTGTATTCTTACAATAAAATAAGCTAGAGAAAAGAAACTATTATTAAGAAAATCGTAAGAGGGACGCCTGGGTGGCTCAGTCAGTTAAGTGTCTGACTTCAGAACAGGTCATGATCTCACGGTTCATGGGTTTGAGCCCTGCGTTGGGCTCTGTGCTGACAGCTCAGAGCCTGGAGACTGCTTGGGATTCTGTGTCTCCCTTTCCCTTGTCCGTCCCCTACTTGCACTCTGTCTCTCTCTGTCTCTCAAAAATAAATAAAAGTTAAAACAAAACAGAAAATCATAAAAGAAAATACATTTATAGCACTATGTACGTGTGTGTGTGTATATATGTGTGTGTGTGTGTGTGTGTGTGTGTGTGTGATTTATTTATTTATTGAAACAAATTAATGTATAAGTCAACACCCGCAGTTCGAACCCAGGCTGTTTAAGGGTCACCAATATACACAGAGTAAGTTATCTGCCCAAAATGGATTTCTCCTGACACAATTAGAGGCATACATATATTTTTTTATATCATTCTTACATAAAATACATCGAGTCACACTGTAAGATGAAAAACCAAGATTTTTTTTTTTTTTTTTTGCCGAAAAGAAAACTTTGTCTTTGGGTCAAGAGAAACCAAAAGCTTTAGATCCTTCTGAGGAGGCAGGTTTTGTGATCAATTATTCAGATTTGGGACTTATGTTTTAGGTTGAAGTTACAGCTCAGTAATTACTAAGTTCCAGATAACTCAGCAAAGTCAGGTGGTTTTGGTGCATCCTGATCACAAATGAAGACACAAATCCCTCTGCTTCGGGACGCCGTGGGGGGGGGGGGGGGGGGGACTCAGTCAGTTAAGCGTCCGACGTCGGCTCAGGTCACGATCTCATGGGTCGTGGTTCGAGCCCTGCGTCGGGCTCTGTGCTGACCGCTCGGAGCCTGGAGCCTACTTCGGATTCCATGTCTCCCTCTCTGCTCCTCCCCTGCTCATGCTCGGTCTCTCGTCCTCTCTCTCTCATCAATAAATAATAAAACATAAAAAAAAAAATCTCTGCCTTATTTGCAGCTTGGTTCAGTACATATTGCCTTAAAGGCAGTGATCCGCAGTGATCACTACATTGATGGACCTTTGTGGCTGTTTCTTCCTCTTCTTAACATCCTAAATACAGTGTTTTTCTCTCTTTTCTTATTTTTTTATTCTTCGTTTATTTTTCAGAGACAGACAGAGAGACAGAGTGTGAGCAGGGGAGGAATAGAGAGAGTGGGAGACCCAGAATCCAAAGTAGGCTCCAGGCTCTGAGCTGTCAGCAAGGAGCCCGGCATGGGGCTTGAACTTAGGAACCATGAGATCATGACCTGAGCTAAAGTCAGACGCTTAACCGAGCCACCCAGGAGCCCTGTGAATACAGTGTTTTTCTGATTTTAATGGTGAGCTAAATTTTGACAGAAAAGGATATATCTTCTCTCATTTTTAGAAATGTGTGTGTGTGTGTGTGTGTGTGTGTGTGTGTGTGTGTGTGTGAAAATTTCATACTGGAAAACCCCTATAGAGCGAGATGTAACTTGAAAACATGCAAGTTGCAGGGGCACCTGGCTGGTTTAGTCACTAGACCATGAGACTTTTGATCTCAGGGTCATGAGTTCAAGCCCCACATTGGGTGTAGAGCCTACTTAAAAATATGAGGCTGCAAGGGTGGCTCAGTCCATTGAACATCACACTCTTGATTTCACTCAGGTAATGATCCCAGGGTCATGGGTTCGAGTCCCTGTTCGGCTTAGTGCTGAATGTGGAGCCTGCTTGAGATTCTTTCTCTCTCCCTCTGCTTCTATCTCTGTCTCTCTAAAATGAAAAAAATATATATATGCAAGATATATATCAATTAACCAGTGAGTGAAATATGGAGATAAGAGCTTCTGGCAAAGCTCACGTTGGAGAGGAACAGCCTCAGATATGCTGCCCCTCCCTCCGCCACACCCCACATATTGAGGAGAAACTGATGGCATGATTTTTCAGTGACTACTGAAGTCATTATTAAAGATGTTTTCTTCCTGTTATTCAACAGGAGAAGACTAGTAACTTTGAATAATGTCCTAGCAGAAAGGTGTAACTGTATTGAGGAATTAAACTGATGTCAGTCTTTCAAGAAAGTTATTCCTTTCTGCACAACGAAGCTGAAAACTGTCATCGCAAAACCGAGCGAAGGAAACAATAGGACACGCCCAGGTCCTGTTGGGACCCTGGAACAGAAGCTGTTTAGTGGGACCAATCAGTTGCAAGTGGCTTTCTCAGCATCTGATGGCCCTTACATTTCCCGAGAGCTTCTACCTGGATCTCAAATGCCTCCTTGATGAAATGTCAAGTGTCCTCATCAGCGGTGGAGAGCCGGTCAGGATTAACACATCATCTGCATGGTCGCAGAATATGTGCTGAAGGCTGCGTTTATCTGAAATGCCACATTTTGCAAATGAAGTCCTGAGGACTCATAAAATGTGAGAAAGTTCAGCAAACTTGAGAAACCCAAGGGCAACGGGAATTCAAAAGTTCTTAATAATTCATGTGCTTTGCAGTGAATTTCACTATTTTGCTGATGAACTGAAAACACTACATTTTCTGCTTTTCCTCATTTGTTTCAAACTGATAAGCACTAGTTACAATACAGATATAATTCTACGTATCTCCTTCAAATGGGACCCCACAGTACAGCTGACTGTTGAACAACACATTAAGGGTGCAAGTTCCCACATAGTCTAAAATCTGTGTATGACTTTTGACTCCCCCAAAACTTAAGTGCAAACAGTTTACCATTCACCAGAAGCCTTCACGGTAACATAAAAGTTCTGCCTGTTATATGTATTGTATACGGCATTCTTACAATGAAGAAACTAGAGAAAAGAAAATGTGAAGAAAATCATAAGAGAAAATACATTGGTAGTATTGCACTGTATTCGTAAGAAATTATTCACATATAAGCAGACCCACACTCATGTTGTTCAAAAGTTGTCCGAAAGTCAACTGGACAGGGGCGCCTGGGTGGCTTAACCGACTTAACCGATGCTTAACCGACTGAACCACCCAGGCATCCTTCAAATGCAACATTTTTATAGAAAGCTGAATTTAATTAAAATTATATCAATTTAAATTCTTTTTTTTTAATGTTTACTTATTTTTGAGAGAGAAACAGAGTGCAAGCAAGGGAGGGGCAGAGCAAGAGGGAGACCCAGAATCTGAAGCAGGCTCCAGGCTCTGAGCTGTCAGCCCAGAGCTCGACACGGAGCTCGAACTCGGGAACCATGAGATCGTGACCTGAGCAGAAGTCGAATCCTTAACCAACTGAACCACCCAGGCGCCCCTAAATTCTGATTATAATTATTCATCTGCAAGACACAATTTGATATTCCCTCTGCTCAAAAAATCACATTATGGTGATGGATATAATTGTCACCCAGTCTACCTCTATGAAAATGAAGATTCCTAAGAGAATGAAGGTTTTCTTAGAGTGGGAAGTATATGATACCTTTTAGAATCAGTGATTCCTTTGCATTTGCCTTCATGACTACTTTTGGTTGCCAACGTCAGTATAACTTCTCTAGCTGTGAAAATTCCATTCAGAATCCAGGCATTATAGTTAATGATGACAATGATGGTAAATACCTCTTGCTAAGAAGGTACTACATACTTGTTTTCCTATTAAGCATTGTCTACTCACTACACCAGAAACACTTTTTTTGAATGTTTATTTGTTTATTTTCGACATATATAGAGAGAGACAGAGAGCGAGAGAGAAAGATCAGGGTAGGGGCAGACAGAGGCATTGAGAGAATCCCAAGCTGTTAGCGCAGAGTCTGACGCAGGGCTCGATCTCATGAACAGTGTGAAATCATGACCTGAGCCCAAATAAAGAGTCAGATGCTTAACCGACTGAGCCACATAGGTGTACCCATCAGAACTACTTTTTTTTTAATGTTTATTTATTTTTGAGAGAGACAGAGACAGAATGTGAGTGGGTTAGGGGCAGAGAGAGAGGGAGACACAGAAGCAGAAGCAGGCTCCAGGCTCTGAGCTGTCAGCACAGAGCCCGACGTGGGGCTCGAACTCACGAGCTGTGAGATCATGACCTGAGCCGAAGTCAGACGCTCAACTGACTGAGCCACCCAGGCGCCCCCCATCAGAACTACTTTTAAAACAAAAACAAATGGGCCTACGTCTCCTCTTAGACCTAACGAACTTCCAAGTCTTGTGTGGGGTCTAGGCATCTGTATCCCAGATCTTTGGGCGATTTCATGTCCAGGCTGGGACACACTGTCCTAGACTGAGCATTGTGTGTAACTCACATACCTTAGTCCCAAGCCATCGCAGGTGAACCGTATTCAACAAGTCAAGAAATCAGTGTTTGGAGAATTTAGGCAACTTGCTCAATTGCACACAGTTATTAATATGTAGAACCTGGTTTTGATACAAGTTATTCCAGTCAAAGCCTCTGAGAAGTATTTTGGTGAGATAAAGGAAGCTTGACACTTCTTCCATATGTCGATTTTTGGTAAGTTCACTGTCATAATAGATGGTATATATGCACATGCATATGCAAAACACACATACATAAATTAGGTGATGATCGATCGACAGATCTCTAGGTGACAGATAGATAGACTTTATTAACTCTTCTGTTGCATTCACACTTGAAGAATCAGGTTAACAGTATGGCAGTTTTTAAAAAATTTCTATTTACCTGCTTTTAGTTTTATTTGGAAATTAGTGTTATAAGAGTCAAGAGTTTTTCCCAAAGCTCAACGTTTTACGAGGCAGCACCATTTTTCATTTTGGTGTCACAAGCAACCAGTAGATGATGAGACTGATGTGATAACGTCTTCCTGATTCTGTGGCAGAGCGACCCAGCTTTCCTTTGGTTTTGTAGGCTTACTAGCTAGTGATTGTCACTTGTGGTGGTAATATCCAATTGTAACGCTTACCATTATTTTGGACCCTGTAGGGCAAGAATATGTTGAAAGGTGAGAGAAAAGGTAATTGGCTTGGAAACGTATTTATTCCATTTCTGGTATGACTTCTTTTCTCACTTCAAATGTGCTTTTCTGGAAGTGCTTTTGTCACAGCACCACGCTGAATGGAGTGAGATCTTCTCTTCCCTCTCTCTTCTGTCATTTCCATCACACATTGGCCACAACCTCTTCTCCTACACACTGGCCACAATCTCTGGATTGCATGAGCTGTGCCCGGGGCTGTCTTCCTGTATCTTGGGTGACTTCTGTTCAGTGTCCTTGAGTGTTCTTTGCTTTCTTTAATTTAAAGCTTCTTCTGGTTTTGCCCTTGACTTATGCTTCCCGTGTGTAAGCAAAGAACTCTTTTTAATTATTGGATTAGACATTAATTTTCCATTTCTTAAAGTTAAAACTTTAAAAATACAGGCACCTCTGGCGTTTAAGTTTCAACTTTTGTAAATTGCTATACTTTTTTTTTAACCCAGGGAATTCAAAATCACCTTTACTTATGCTTGGAGTAAGGTGTGGTTAACCTAACTTGAACAGACTAAACGCTGTTTAAAATCTTTTAAAACCTAGTTAATTACATTCCCTTTAATATATTAAGTTGTATTTATGAATTTAAATATTCTTTTAAGTAATTTTACATGTCAGACAAGGAAAATTTACATATATAATCAACAAAATCTTCAAAAAACATTTAAACAACTTTTGTAAATGCAGTAAATTGAGCATAAATACAGTAAACAATATTAAGTAAAACATCGCAAAACAACGTTGAAGAGTGCACTTACTCAAATTGTATCACATTGTGCTGCTTAAAATCAAAGATCAACTTCCCAGTTTATCTTGAATGTTAAAAAGATGTTATTTTTTAGAAAATTTTCAAGTACGGGGGGTGCCTGGGTGGCTCAGTCGGTTAAGCGTCCAACTTTGGCTCAGGTCATGATCTCGCAGTTTGTGGCTTTGAGCCCCGTGTCAGGCTCTGTGCTGACAGCTCAGAGCCTGGAGCCTGCTTCGGATTCTGTGTCTCCCTCTCTCTCTGCCCTGTCCCCTGCTCAGGCCTTTCTCCCTGTCTTTCTCAGATACAAATAAACATTAAACATTTAAAAAAAAGAAAAATTTCAAGGATAACTATTTATAATAAAATGCACAGATCACAGGAGTTCATTTCAGTAAGTTTTAACAAATGTGTATATTCATGTATATACACCAGTAACAAAATAGGGAATATTTTCATTATTCCAGCAAGTTACTTTGTATCGACACTTCAAAACAATAAACAGCCGCTAAATATTAATTAACAATATACACCAATATTTATTACCGTGGTTTTGACACACTTGGTCAAATCTCTGCTAGATTACTTCACTTTTAAAATTATAAAAATCACCTGTCCTCTAAAGCAGTGTTTCTCAGGCATTTGGCAACGTCTGGAGGCAGTTTTGGTTGTCATAGCAGGTGGGATGGATATGACAGGCATTCAGTGACTAGTGGCCAGGGACGATGCTGAACATCCCATAATGCACAGGACAGCCCCACCCCAACACATGTCAATAATGCTGAGGTTGAGACACACTGTTTTTGTTTTTGTTTTTTTTTAATTTTTTAATGTTTATTAATTTTTGAGAGAGACAGAGTGTGAGCAGGGGATGGACAGAGACAGAGGGGGAGACACAGAATCCGAAGCAGGCTCCAGGCTCTGAGCTGTCAGCACAGAGTCCGACACGGGACTTGAACTCACGACCTGTGAGATCATGACCTGAGCCAAAGTCAGATGCTAAACCGACTGAGCCACCCAGGCGCCCCAGGAGACACGCTATTTTAATGGATGCAGATGGGCCAGTCCGTGCTGAGGTACCTGGGTTCAAATTTGTCCATATTTTTCCTTATCTATCAGAGACATAAGCCTGGGATATATTAAGACGCGACACATATTTTCTACAAGGTTTCCTACAGCAACCTCAGAAAAGATTAGGTTAGGCCCTTTATATCATTGATGTATCTACGGGGACCCCTCCCTCCCACCATGCATGTGCTTGTCTGGCAAAGCTCTCAAAATACTTCCCCCAAGATCAAGATATACCAGAATTATTCGGTGTTATATTTAAAATACTGCCACCTGGTTCAAGCTTCACCCATAACTCAACAGACATTTTTATGTCTTCCCATTTGGTCGTGAATGACTCTCAAAACTGTCCTTCAGGCCACAATTCCAAAATCATCGCTATGACAACCTTCCCAGGATAATTTAATTTATTCCTATTATATAGAAAGAACCATCTATAATTTCATCATCCTTTCTGGACTCAACCTTTTACACCTAAGTTTCCCCAGTTTTAGCAAACATCACAAATGAGAACATAGTTTTCTATCATTCCTCAGTGTCAACCCACCATGTACAAATTGTATCAAGCCCTTTATTTATTTATTTTTTTTCCTATGCCTCAAATAGCTCCCAACTCTTTGCCTAACTCTCCCTGGTCATCTTCATTTTCTTCTGAAACACTGGCTGGCAAGTTCCTCTTAAAAATGATTTGTCTGGGGCGCTTACGTAGCTCAGTCGGTTAAGCATCCAACTTTGGCTCATGTCATGATCTCGTGGCTCGTGAGTTTGAGCCCTGCGTCGGGCTCCGTGCTGACGGCTCAGAGCCTGGTGGCCGCTTTGGATTCTGTGCCTCCCTCTCTCTCTGCCCCTCCCACACTCATGCTCTGTCTCTCTTTTTCTCTAAAAAAATGAATAAACATTAAAAAACAATTAATGATTTTTCTGCCTGTAATCTTATGCCCTATGTTTTATTTGGGTATTGCATCAAAAAATAATCTTTCAGGGGCACCTGGGTGGCTTGGTGGGCTAATGATTCTTGATTTCAGCTCAGGTCGATCATTGGGATCAAGCCCCGAGTAGGCTCTGGCTGAGCATGGAGTCTCTCTCTGTCTCTCTGTAGATCAGCTGGTTCACTTTATGCATCAGGGAGGGGCTGGGGGATCTTTGGCTAAGCGGGGTTGGGGGAGGGGAGAGTCTCATCTAGGGCAGTTCAACTAAGAATGCTCGGTTCAGAAAAATCTACTCTCTGCACGTTTCATCACCTCCTGTGACGGGGAGGCTGTCCTGGGATCACTTTGCACGGTATTGGTGTTGACAGAAGCTTGAGAGCACAGCACTAAGCATGGGAAGCTTCTAGAAGCCTGGGTTCAGAGACTGGTGCCTCTTTATTTCCACCTCATTCCATTGACCGAAGGACTGCACCAAGGGATAGAGTAAGTGGGCACTGCAGAGTTACCTGGTAAAGGACATGGACACAGGGAGGTGAAAAACCATAGCCATGCGTGCAGTCCAACTCACGTGACTTCCCATGGCCCTTAAAGCACTTGTCAAATCTCTTCACGTGCTCCTAACACCTTGTGTGGGCTCGCCTTGTGCACCGAACCTCCCTGAGCTCACACCCTCTCTCCTCTGGTGTTTTATCCCCACTCAAGGTAACCTCCGGAAAGTCATCCTGATCTCTCATCTAAGCCTGGGCACATTCTGTGCACCAGGGTCGGAAGGTTCTATCCGCCTCCGTGTGCGTATTCTTCAGTCCTCAGTTTAAACATCACTTCTTTAAGAAAGTGAGTGAAAATTCCTAACTGGCTTGAAAGTTTCCTGATTGTGATTTTTATCACTGCCTGCATTTTCTCATGTGCTTATTTGTAATGATTTTGCTAATACTTCGGTTGCTAATAGTTCGCAGGCCTTACGGTTGCCAGAGGTATGTGTGATTGTAATTTTATTACTCAGCTGATTAATTTTGTTAAAACTGCGCCCAAACGTTTATTATTTTTATACCGTATTCTGACACTGTTAATTATTATAAGTCTTTAGTTATTTGTCCATTTCCTGATGAAATCTTGTCTCAAGGAAAGGACAAGAAGCATATTTATTCAATACTTACTATATGCTAAGCTGTTTTACATTCTATCACATTTGACTGTCTCAACTATCCAGACTCCTGTTTAACCGTTTTGGATTCGAGGCCTTGAGTGATGAGATCACTAATGTAAGTAACATCATGAACTAACACAACTGGACAGGAACTTGGATCTGAAAGGCTTTTTTTCTTTGACCCTGATTTTAATTTCCACTGTTATCAAAAACATCCCATGTTTATCTTTCTTCTTGGTTTCTAAATACAAAACACTTTTCTCTTCAAAAATTGTGTACCTCATTCAGTATTGTTTTCACACAGTTCAATGATTGGACAGCTATTTACTCTCTGAGGAAATTATATACCTTGATCGTAATTAAAGTCTTTAACCTAACTTCAGGAACATATCTTGTAAAGGAAATGCAAACAACCTTTTCATCAATTAAGAAAATTACCCCAAAATCATTGAAATGACAGTGAGGAAAATTTGAGTGCCTTCGAATAACACTTAGGTGGTCAGTGTACGTCAACCAGTTTATGATCAACTATTTTTCATTCCTTTCTTCCAAGTGGCAGATTCAGGGACCTGAGCTCCTTTCATTCTGTGACTGTACTATTTTTACTTCACATGAACAAGAGAAAGACCAGGAAAACCCAGCAGGACATTTTAGGGTCGCAATCCGTTTGCCAGAATCAGATACATGAGGCTCACCCTTTGCAAATGGACCAGGAATTGAGACCAAGTCATGAGATAACTGAAACTCCATAATATAGGGTCCAGTATTCACCAGTCATATGACTGCATTCATTCATCTGATGAATTCCAGAAAATTTCTGGAAATTGAGGTACGTTCCCAAAGTTTCAGCTGGGAAATAGATTTTTATCAAGCTTCTCCAAAGTTATCTGGGCATGAATTTTACAAAGATTCCCTAACGATCAACCGAATTTGGTCTTTGCTTGATCGCTAGATCTAGCTCATAGATGCACTTCCTCGCAGTGACCAAGAAAAAAATTTGCTGGGATGAACCTAGTGTAACCCTCTGGCATGCACATGCACACACACTGGGTTGATTTGATAATTGCAATTTTATTAAGCTCTTTTTCCGTGCCGTGAATCTGTTAAGTGCCTCACAGATATGTTCTCACTTAATCCTCCGGGAAAATTTATGGGAAGGGTGCTCACTTTAGTTCCTTTTAGAGGGGAGGGAATTGGAGGTTGAATAAATTGATTTGTTTGATGAGGGTCCTGTGACACCTTAGTGATGACGGTGCTGAGATCCACACCCAATCTCATTTGTGAATCAAGGGCTGTGATGCCTTGCAAGAGGCTTTAGTATATACATTTTTTAAGCTTTTATCTATTTATTTTAAAAGAGAGGAAGAGCACATGAGCAGTGGAGAGAGAGAGAAAAAAAAAAGAGAGAGAGAGAAACACTCCCAAGCAGTCTCCTGCTGTCAGTGCAGAGCCAGATGTGGGGCTCGATCTGATGAACTGGGAGATCATGACCTGAGCCGCAATCAAGAGTCAGGTGCTTAACTGACTGAGACACCCAGGCGCCCCTAATATAACACTTTTATTGGGGAATTTCAATGCCCTGTGTTGGAGTTGGGGAGATCCCTGGTAGCTGGGGACCAAGATGGAATACTTACAAATTGTGGTACTAGGTCTCCAGAAAATCCTGCTATCCAGTAGAACTTCCTTTGCCCAAATATGATCCTTTCAGCCACTCGTGAGATCCTGGTAATAAACATCACCTAAGCCGTCTTACCTCTCCAAGGACGTTATCGCCTATGATAGCTATTATAAATTCCTTATCTGTAGCACTTTCCCCAGGACATTACGGCTTCTAATTTCCTCATATGCAGGCATATTTTATTACAATTTCTTATATATTATAAATTATTACTGCTCTGAGTTTTCGTAAGGGGGTGTGAGAGGCTAGAGCAGGGCCGTTATGGACAAGGCATCGACAGAGGAGTGGCCATCCCAAACTTGCCAGGGACTACAGAGGTTGACTCCTAGAGACACCATGATGTCATGTTGACTAAATTAAGCACAATGACAAAAACTCTAGCCCACAAAGGGTGAGCTCACCATCCCATGCTAACAATTCCAGGCATTCTGACCATCCAGGAAACATCACTCACTCCAGACATGACGAACTCCTTCCCTCAGGGGCCCAGGTGGCCCACCCCTCACGCATTCACCACAGCTGCACCAGGATCAAGATTGTTTAGAACCTTCAGTGAGTATTACATGGATTTATAAACATTTTTTTAAATTCATCTGTTTTTTAATTTTTAACACTTATTTATTTATCATTTATTTATTTATTTTTAGGGTTTATGGATTTATTTTGAGAGAGAGAGAGAGTGTGTGTGTGTGTGTGTGTGTGTGCGTGTGTGCGTGTGAGCAGGGGAGGGGGCAGAGAGAGGGGGAGACACAGAATCCAAAGCTAGGCTCCAGGCTCAGAGCTGTCAGCACAGAGCCCGACGTGGGGCTCAAACTCATGAACTATGAAATCATGACCTGAGCTCAAGTCAGATGCTTGATCGACTGCACCACCCAGGCACCCCTTGTATCATCTATTTTAAATTGATGCAGTTATTATAAGAACTGTATCCACGGTGACGTCTATCACAGGGATAAAGTTCTGCAGACTCTCCTCGTTCCTTCTGAAATTTGAATGAAATCAAAGAGTGCAAGTTTGTGCCCTTTCAGCAAACAAGTGATAATATGTCCAGGCCAAGAAGATCACGTTGGGTTTGTTGGCTATACTTTCAGATAAATTGCCCTCTGTAGGTACAACAGGCCAATCGTGATGTTCTCCACAGGTGAGGGTTGGATCAGCACCACTGGGAGAAGGCATCAAGGTTCTTTTATGACCACACGTTAGTCCATGATTCCAGAAGAACAGAGCCCCGGGAGTTTGTAACAGAAAGACTCATTTTTCAATGTCACTTGTCCAATTGTTGATTAATTAGGTTATTTAAACAAGTTGTCATTTGGGTTTTCTCACTCATATTTTCAGCATCGAATTGTTGGATAGTTCTTGATATTTTATAATGCCCCATGCCACAACTTGAGTCCTTTGGAATATCATTAGCCTATAATCCGTGGACACCAGGGTGGGCAGATGACCTTGGGTGTACTTCAAGAAAGCTATAATTGTCTGAAATGGTAAACAAACATGTCCTTATGATCATGTTTCTGCTAATATTTCTCATGGACTGAATGAGACTGTTTCGGGGCCTATAACCCATAAATGTAGTCTGTGATTGAAATTACTACTTTAAAACCTATGAAGCTCCTCATGAAACAAAAGCAGAATCCGTTTGTTATTATGGACTGAATGTGTCTTCCCTCAAATTCATATGTTGAAGCCCTAACCACCAGCGTGGTTGTTTTTGAAGATGGAGACTCTGAGGAAGTAATTAAGTTAAATGAGTTCATAAGATTGGGGCCCTCATCTGATATGCTTACTGTCCTTAGAAATGAAAGAGAGAGTGGTTCTTTTCCCATGTGCATAGAGGAAAGGTCATGTGAAAACAAAGCAAGTATATTTGTCTACAAGCCAAGGTGGGACCATCTCTCACCAGACATCAAACCCTTGGACCCTGATCTGAGACTTCCAGCCTCCAGCAAATACATTTCTCTTGTCTAACTCACACTACCTGTGGTATTTTGTTATGGCAGCCTGAGTGGAATACCACCGATTGGTAAGAGAAAGTTAAGACTAATCCCATACAAGGGCATTAATGTTGTTGTTCCCATATGACGTGATGTAAAGAATTCAGAGACAGCCCATATCCCCAAAGTTTGTCTGCACTTTGGTGTCTAAAGGCTTGAAATTCCATCATTAAGAATCATCTTCTTTGGGCTTATTTTTCCTCTATCCTGATAGCCAAACATTTAAAAGATAAAACCAAGTTTATGCACATTTCCTGGAGGTGAGGCGATCCGAAGGAGGCTGATAGGAGGTGGAGGGAACAGGGTTTGGGGTGAAGACTTCACTGAAGGCCCCATTAAAGTGCTCACCATTTGCCTTCTCGTAGTCTGGAGAGTGGCATCCTGACAAATTAAGACCAAGAACATCTCTTGATCCTCTGTTTGCTATTGGAGTACAGCTCCTTCCATTGCCAGTGGTTTGAAAGCGACATAACTGTGCTCTGAAGTGATCACTCAGGCTGGCCTTCAGCCTGTCAACCAAGACTCGTCCACGGCTACATTCCCAGCACAAACACCCACCCAGCGCTCCCACACATGTTATGCATAAACCAGTAACATTGCCTTTAAATATCTCATCTCAAAATGTGTCTTTGTTTAGATGGGTGACCCACAACTCCTCTTGCCTGACAAAATTAATAATCCTGTGTTAGAATACAGAATGGGGAAACATTTGTAAAAAGAGAAGCATGTTTCCAGAACCTGCTGTCATTTTTATCTACTTATTTGTTTGGGGGAAATAGATGACGATAATCTGATTCAGCGTTGCATTGGTAAGGGAGTAAAAGCTTTCCAAGGTTGGACTCCACAAAGGAAAAGAAATATCATGGATTGTATTGGTGTGATTCGCTGAGGACATAATAAAATCCAGAAATAAGAGGAAGTTTAAAGTTCTGTCAAGGTCGGATGTACGAGGTTTCTGAGTTATTTTAAAAAGGGTGAGATAAATAATTTCTACAAAATTTCATATCAGAATCACAAGTCCTGAAAATGAAAAACACACCTAAATGTGACTACAAAGGAAAGATGCAGTATTTAATATGTCTAGCGAAAAATCATCTTTTAGACATAAAAAGCTTAACGGCTGCTCTTAGATGTGGCTATGTCACTGTAAAAAATCTGTTGTGGAAATTTCCTTTCGCTGTAACTCATTTCAGAGAAAACGGAAATCTACTAAGAACTCTGAGCGTTATGGATTCATCACTTCCATTCTACAAACACTTACTGAGTGCCTACTGTGTACGATTCTGGGCAACTCGGACAAACTCCCGGCCCCTGGTGCCATGTTACTGTAAAAAGTTTCCATTTTCATGTAAGCAAATGAAACCTACATCGTTTAAAGGTGTGGAGGAAAAAGAAAGTAACCGTGCACCGCCCCCCACCCCCAATGTGTTTCCGCATTTATTAGGGCAACGCTTTCCTAGAACAAAAAGATGAATCCGGCCCTTGATGGACAGCTCTCACAGATGGTGTTTTCATTTTGAAAACAATCTAATCCTAGAGTCCCAGAGTTGCTACTAAATCCAACTTAATGCCGTATATGGCAGACAAATCCGTTTTTCCTTCTTCTGCCTCTGCAGACATGGAGGAACCTGGCCCCGATGCTGTGTAATAACGTTTCATGTACTCACAGACATTAGAGATATTACCCTGTCACAAAATCCTGCCCAGAAATGATAGCTGTTGGTGAAAACCCTTTTTGAATTCCAGGATAGAAAAGAACGACTTGGGAAAATAAATGTATCCAGGAAACTCAGGATTTCAAGCTATTTTGCGTGGATTAATTTTTTAAGGATTTATTCTACCACTTTGGAAATAAAATGCATTACATTTTTTTTGTGATGTTGAAAACGCTTGACACAAGAAATTGAATTCATGGTTATAAAGTACATCTCATGTCATATCTTAGCTTCCTTCCTTCCTTTATCCATACTGCTCTCCCATTCCTACTGGCCCTACCATGCTGTGTATGCAGCTTTAAGCTATAAAGTCATTATTGTGAGTTTTGTTTTTTTTTTTTTTTTTTAAGATGAGATAGAGAATAAGTGCCTAAGAGAAGTAGGAGAGGATTGTGGCAGTTTGGACAAAACAGTTTGTGTGTGCGTGCATGCTGGTGTGCTTACGCGCACACGTGCACGTACCTGTGTGGGTCTGTCTTGGCATTTTGGGGAGAGATTTTTTTTTTTTTTGGTTGAATGCTGAAGATTCACTAGAATCGGGCCATGTGAAGGTGGTAACGTAGCGACATTTCTGGCATTTAATGGAGCATGGAGAGACGCATGCAAAAATCACGTATGTGAAAAACGGGAAAGCATTCAAATTTGCCACGAGGGCAGAAATTAAATAGAATAGTAGAAAGTAGAGTTGGGAAGGCAAATTTCGGTCAGATCATTTAGGATTCTGGATTTTTATTTATTTATTTTTTTAAGTTTGTTTATTTATTTTGAGAAAGCCTCATTGGAGACGAGCACCGCAGGTCTGAGGAAGCTGGTGAAGGTAAGACACGGGTCTGGAGACGTGCAAGTTCAGACTGCTGTCTTCCCTCCCTGTCTGTCCTTGCAATATCCTTCATTACCTACCGTAAGCTCAAGGTGTCTTGTCCTTACCGCTTCAAATGCCTGATTTCAACATTAAGTCTTAAAAGTTCAAAATGACCTCCCCCCATCTCTGAATATTCCCCCGCTTCCCATCTTTCCCACATAACCTCCCAACTACTGACTTCTTTCAGAGACCTTGGGAATCCATTTATACTCCGTTATCCCCATCATTATTGCCACCTGCTAATTTTCAGCCAACTCTTCTCCGCTCGTAATGAATTTAATCCTTAGCGCAGTGGGTATGAATTTATGTCCATGAAATCATAGATGCAAAAACCTGATACTTATTTCCTTGAAACTGAATTTCTTTCCATTTCTGAATCCTCTTTGCCTCTGAAGCCACAAAATATATCCATGTCGCCATGGTGGAATGGGTGGGTATTGTGAGCTCTTTATATGAAGAAGCTCAGAACAGTGCACACCAGGTCGGAAACGTGTCAATGAGCCCCCTGAGTGTGCTCGGAAATATCCAGGTCAAATCACACCGGTGTGTTCCCCTCAAGCGTCTCTAGAGCAAATGGCTCACTGAGCACCTGTTTGGAAGCAGCGAATGAAGAGGAACTACATGAGAATGTCTTTGTTCTTGTTCTTAGGAAATGTACGTGGAAATTTCAGGGGGAAGGGATATGTCCTCTTGAAATTTCCTCTCAAATGTTTCAGAGGGACACAGAGCGTGAGAGAGAGAATGCCAATGCAAAAGGTGCAAGGGTAAGTGGTGAATTTCAGGAAAAAGGGTATGGGAATTCATTGCATCACTTTGCCCTAAGTTTGAAACTGTACCTAAAATCTGAGCAATCCCTGCTGAGATGTAGTTTGTAACTGCGAGGAAGCAAGAGTGCATGGTGGAACCCACGTGGTATCTTAAGGGTCAGGGTGTAGGAACTGGCTAGGGGTCACTATCATATGAAATCTAAAAGGAAAACGTACATCGGGGCACCTGGGAGGCTCAGTCAAGCTGCCAACTGTTGGCACGATCTCACGGTTTGTGAGTTGCAGCCTAGCACGGAACCCGCTTGGGGTTCTCTCTCTCCCTATCTCTCTGCTCCTCCCCTGCTCTCTCTCTCTCTCTCTCTCTTAAAACAACTAAAAAAGAAACATCAAAAAAATTACTTTGTTAAAAAAAAGAGTAAATGTACATTAAATGCCCTGGTGCCTGCGCGTGTGTGTGTGTGTGTGTGTGTGTGTGTGTTTATGATCAAGTCATACATACCATAATGTGTGATATTCCTTTACATAATACATGCACACACATATATAATATATATAATTTACTCCTTTAAGCTCCATTAGATTTACATTGTAATCATCTTTAACACAGGGTGACATAAACTCATTATTTTAAGGTAGTTTTATATATGTGTGAACAAATGCATATTCTTCATACCTATAATAATCACTCAATAATACTTTCCATACATTATTTTTAGTGTCCACAAGGACACTGCAAGGTACATATAACTATTATTTCCATTTTACAGGAAAAGTTATAGACCTGTTTTCAGATACCCCGCTATTAAATAGCACAGCCAGGACTTAAACTGTGTTTTGCCTGACTCCAAACTTTATGTCCATCCAACTACATTATGCTTTTTCACCTTCGTGTAAGACTCTACTAAGCTCCAGTGAACCCGCCCTCCAGGGTTTGGTCCTGGGGACGTGGAACTTTGAAATCATCTCCACAAGGGCCAAGGACAAGGTCGGTGAGGAACCGCTGCAACCAATTAGAAGTTGCTTGGGGGCCTTGCCCTGGCCCTTGTCACAAGTAAAACTGTGTGAAGTTTTCTGCAGACAGAATAACAGAACCATCCTAGACAAATAGAGTCTGTGCAACTGGCTCCAGGGTGAACCTCTTCAATCAGCTCTAAGCAGCACAGCACTGATGATTCCTGTCCATTGAACAGAAACTACTTTTTTAAAAACATGCCCTGTGGTATCTGCTTTATACGGCTCTCAGTTGTCAGATTGATTCTATCCATTCATCAAATGCTTATTAAGTATCTACTCTCAGTTTGGTGCAACTCTAAGAAGGGAAGCTACTGAATATTCCTTAATATTAGAACCCCCAAATTGTCTATTTCAAGACAGACGTTATCCCTTTTTTTAGGTTTATTTCTTTACTTTGAGAGAGGAAGGAGAGAGAGCGAGCACACGCATGAGCGGGAGAGGGGCAGAGAGAGAGAGAGAGATGGAGAGACAGAATCCCAAGCAGGCTCTGCACTGTCAGGGCAGAACGCGCTACTCACTCGCACACACTGTGAGATCATGACCTGAGCTGAAATCAAGAGTCAGTCGCTTAACAGACTGAACCACCCAGGCGCCCCTCAGACGGATTTTTTGCAAGTATTTTAGACTGTGGAAAAAAACATAGAGGATTGCAATACAAAGGAAAACAGTCAAAAACAACAACAACAACAACAAAATGCACAAAATTCTTCCTGCATGGCTTCATGTCAAATCTCCTGAACAGAATTTCTCCCGGGTAAGCTTAGCAGATAATACATAGGACATTGTCTTAGTCTGTTTGGGGAGCTGTAACTTTTATTTCCTGATGTTGGATTCCACTATCATTACTACTGGCTCAAAGCATGACAATATTTTTTAAGCAATGGTGATAGATCCCGATAATTTTTTTTTTCTGGTTAGTGGTGCCATATTACACTTCTCTGCCCTCTAGAGAGAGACTGCCAGCGACGTGCCTGTGGTTGGAAAGTCAGGCTTTTCAGTCGGCGCCAGAAGGGAGACAGGCATCGTGGCTGTGTCTGTAAGAGGGTAAGGAAGAATTTTTACAGGATTTGGGCTCTCGTTGGTTGATTTGGGGAAGGGCCGGAGGAAATAGAGATCTGCTATAGATTGGATGCTACCAGAAAGTGGGGGCAATTCTATGATTGAGAATGCTGGTACATCTTATCCCTGAACAGGGGAGATTACAATGAAGTTATAATTGGTAAAGCAGTAACACTCACTCATTTTGGCTGAGCCAGGGGGTTTTGGCATTTTCTGGGGAGACCCAGTGATAACTTGTCGGGGTCAATGATTAGACGTAATTATGAGGTAACCTAACTTTGTCACATCTTGTCGTAGTCTTAAAAGTAACCCTGTCTGGGGCAGGTATTCTGTGAAATTATGTCTAACAGAAGAAACACATAACCCAGCAGAGCGCTAGGTCAGTGTCAGAATCCTGGGGGCTGTTTTCTGTTGTTTGTTTTGTTCTGTTTAAAACATACCAATATTTAAAAAATATTGTACAGATATCACTACATTCTTCAGCGGTAGAAAATCATACTTCTCTCCACGGGAAGAATGCCCAATTTACTACAGCATCTCCATGAATATATAATGCAGCCATCTACGACATTGCCCTTGAACTCCAGGCTTCCATACTGAACTGCTTATTTAACCCTTCAGTTAGATATCCAGAAAGAATAACAAATCTGTATTCTTTACTCTCCCTCAGATCTTGTTCTTTCCATTATTTTTATTACCACCTTAGGAAATACAAATTCGGCATTCTTATTGCTTGGAACAAAACTCTTAGAGTCAACCCTTGATTCCTCTCTTTTGCTCACACCCCACATTTAATGCCTACACCCTGGCAGCATCATTTAAAAATGTCCTGGGATATGACCACTGCCTCCCAGGATGCCAACAGCTCTCACAGGATGGAAGTGATGGTTTTCCCTGCTTTTTTCCTTGGGCCCTTACATGCTATTATCTTCACAGCATGTAGATTTACCCTTCAATCTATGACTTCAAGGGAAGCTGCATTATGCCACTTTTCACCTCACAGCCCTTTCTTATGGCCTCTCATCTCATTCCCTGTGACCCAATCTACAGTTGACCCCAAGGCCCTGCCCAATCTTCCTCTCTATTATCTCTCTACCTCACCTTCTAAAACTTCCATGCCTTGTTCACTGGGCTTCGGCCACATTAGCTCCTTGCTTTTAGGACTAGAATATTGTATTTATATATAGTATACTTATATATATTATATGTAAATAAAACATAATATAATAAATATCTAACTATATATTGTAATATATTATATGATGCTTCATATATGCATAGTAGTTGTATTTTGTGTGTGTTTCTATGTGTGAGTGTGTGGGGGGGGGGCGTGGGCGGGTGTGTGTGTGTAGAGAGAGAAAGAGAGAGAGAGAAGCAGAGAGACAGATTTTAGGGAATTAGCTCCCATGATTGCTGAACTTAGCAAATCTGAAATTCATAGTGCAAGCAGGCATTCTGGAAACTTCAGCAGGATTTTCATGTTACAGTCTTGAGGCAGAATCCCTTTTTCTCCAGGAAATCTCCACTTTGGTCTTGAGGACTTCAGTCAGTTGGAGGGGACACACCCACAGTGTTGAGGGTAATCTGCTTAAAGTCAGCTGACTGTCGATGCTAATCACCACCCTGTAGACACACAGCCACCAAACAGCTCACAGAACCTTCTGGATAAGTGCTTGACCAAAGAACTTGGCACCATAGCCTAGTCGAGTTGACATGTACAATTAACCAACATAATGATATTCTATTACTTCTCTTTTTAATTGTTATTCCAGAAGGTCATGAGACTACCCCTTTAGAAAACTTGCAGTATCGCCTTCCTTCATGTCGTGAGTCCTTTGGGAATCAAGATTTCTAGGCTGACATCTTTCTGATTTGAATTTCTATTCCTGTTGCGGCATTCCTACTCATTCCTGCTTGGTTTATTCCTACTGACTGTAACTCGTATGCCTTACTAGCCTGCGACCGTCTATGTGGCATGGTTGTACCACCTACCGAAGTTCTACTCTACTCCAACACTTTCTCTGCTGAAGCACAAAGGAATTGGTCAACCTGGTCTGGCTTATACTCTAGAATGGGGTCAAAAGAAAGCACCTTCAAGGTTCACTGTAAAGCTTCTACCAGGCATTTTATTTTCCCTTTCCCTTTTCACGTCTACGGTGAGCATGATCTATGGTTTCAAGTCCTGCTGACACTCACTAAATTGGTGACTTTAGATCAGCAACTTAAAAAATAAATAATCTCCTCCTTTCTCAGTCGGGAATATGATACCTAATACTGCAGCATGGATTAAATGGCATGATTGATGTGTTGACACGCACTCACCTCAGGAAACTGATCACTGAATTTCTTACTCTTTCAAAGGACCTAAATCAGGATGACCCAGAAGCTAGACAAAAAGTCTTTGAGGGCAACTGTGTTATCCAATGCTCAAAGCCATCTCCCTTCCCCAAACCGTGTCTCCAGAGCATGCTTGACAGCACTCTCCATATTCATATTTAAGATAATTGTGTGATGAGCCAGTTGGTTCTCCTCCCAAACTGTTGATTTTTTCCCAGTCCAATAATTATCTCTACTGTGGCTTTTGCTGGAGGATTTTGAGCCAATGTTTGACACACTTGCCAATCATAACCCTCCCTGAAAAATAGCATAAAGGGTTAAGTGATCATTGGACTGTTGAGCTCCGAGCCAAAGAACACAGCCTTAGCTTCAGAATCCTTCACGACGTGGAAATTCAGGTAGCTACACTCAAACCGTCAGAGCCGTCATTTGAAATAGATCTCACTGATCAATCTTAAAAGCTAACGTCGAAAACTTAGTGCAGATTGTGCACCATCCCATGGAACACGAATGAATGTGCGCACAGTGTGGCTCGTGGTTTGTGAAATCCATAGGGAAGTCCTCCAAAGGCAACTCTTTGCAACCAAATTAGAAATCTATGGTATAGGGGCGCCTGGGTGGCGCAGTCGGTTAAGCGTCCGACTTCAGCCAGGTCACGATCTCGCGGTCCGTGAGTTCGAGCCCCGCGTCAGGCTCTGGGGCTGATGGCTCGGAGCCTGGAGCCTGTTTCCGATTCTGTGTCTCCCTCTCTCTCTGACCCTCCCCCGTTCATGCTCTGTCTCTCTCTGTCCCAAAAATAAATAAAAAACGTTGAAAAAAAATTAAAAAAAAAAAAAGAAATCTATGGTATAATACTAAAAGAACCTGGGTTGTAAGAAGGGAAGAATAGATGAAATGTGTGGAAGACAACTTGTTTGAGCACAGATTTTATTTAAAATATATGACTATAATACCTTTCTCGTTAGAGATAGAAGGTGAGGCCCCAGAACATCTAGAGACTGCGTCAGAAATTCTAGCCCCTGCTAAATCAATACGTATGCATGCCTACGCAACAGCAAAAGGAAAACATCATATAAGAGCAGGTCAAGTTTTGTGAAGGTAGAAATTGAAGTTTATATGAATTAATTCTAGGAAATAGTTATAGGTATTCACATACTGAGACAACATTCAATAGTGATTATTTACATAAAGGCGTAGAGCAGATTTGGGCCATTCAGAGAACTTATGACACAATTCCTTTAATGGAGCAGTATATTCCAGAGAATTCATTAAGGGGCATAATTAGAACACGATTCCAATTGTGTTAAAATCACAATAGTTAATATGATAGCATTGGAAACAACTATTTTGTAAGGTTTATAAAAGCAAAACAAGTCACTCAAAGTTCAAAACACAGAATTTTGACACACATTCTATTAAAAAATAAATAGCATATCATTTTCAACATCTTACTGTCAGTCCTTGCTAATGGAATAAGATAAAAAAATGGAAATAAAAGGATATGAAACTCTCTTTGCAGAGGACATGCTCGTCTATGTAGAAAATCTGAAAGAATACACAAAATACTCCCAGAACCAATAAGCAAGGTGGCAGGATACAAGGTTAATATATGATTAATTGCTTTCCTATATACTAACAATGAACAAGTAGAATTCAAAATTTAAAGTACAATACTATTAACATTAGCATCCCCGCCAAAAAAAGAAATACTTGGGTATAAATCTGTTAAATATGTACAAGATCTATGTAAGAACGAGTACAAAACTCTGATGAATAAAACCAAGAAAAGAATAACACAAAACAGAAAAAAAGGGTGAAAAAAGGAAAGAAATTCCATGTTCATACCGAGGAAAACTCAATTATTTCCAAGATGTCAGTTTATCCCATTTTAATATATAAAGCCAATGCAATCCCAATCAAAATCCCAGCCAGCTGTTTCATGGATATCAACAACTGATTCTAAAATTTATGTGCAGAGTCAAAGGACCCAGAATAGTCAACACAATACTGAAGAAGAAAAAAATAGGTGAGAAGATTGATGCTACCTGACTAAAATACCTAATATAAAACGAGAGTAACTAAGACATTGTGGGATTGGCAAAAGAATAGACAAGTAGATCAGTGCAATAAAACACAGAGCCCAGAAAGAGACTCTCATAAACATGGTCAACTGATTTTTGACAAAGAAGCAAAAGTAATAGATATTGGAGCAAAGATATTCTCTTTAACCAATAGTGTTGAAACAACTGGACATCCTCATTCAAAAAATTGATCTAGACACAAATCTTCCACATTTCACAAAAATGAATTCACAGTGTATTATAGACCTAAATGTAAAACGCAAATCTATAAAATTCCTAAAAGTCAACAGAAGAGTGTGGATGATTTTTAGGTATACATGATTTATGAAATAGATAATCAATAAGATAGACTTCATTAGAATTGGGAACCCATGCTCTGCAAAAGACAAACTCAAGGAGTGTGTGCCTGGCTCAGTCAGCAGAGCAAGAGACTCTTGATCCAGAGGTTGTAAGTTCAAGTCCTGCATTGGGTGTAGAGATTACTTCAAAATTAAAAAAAAAATAATAATAATAATAATTAAAACAAACTAAGTCAAGACAATGAGACGACAAAGCCATAGACTGGGGGAAAATATTTGCAAAGACACATCTGATAAAGAACTGTTATCTAAAACATACAGGAGCGCCTGGGTGCCTCAGCCGATTAAGCATCCGACTTCGGCTCAGGTCATGATCTCGTGGTTCATGAGTTCCAGCCCCACGTCAGGCTCTGTGCTGACCGCTCAGAGCCTGGAGCCTGCTTCAGATCCTGTGTCTCCCTCTCTCTCTGCCACTCCCCTGCTCATTCTCTCTCTCTGTCTCAAAAATAAACAAAACATTTTAAAAAATTAAAAAAAAAAAACAAAACCATACAAAGGACTCTTAAAAACTGAATAGTAAGAAAACAAACAACTCAATTAACAATGGGGACAACGTCTTTAACCCCCCACCAAAGAAAATGTACAGATGGCAAATAAACTATGAAGAGCTGTCCTACATAATATACCATTAGAAACATGGCCAAAATCTAGAACACTGACAACACCAAATGTTGGCAAGGATGTGGAGAACAAGAACTCTCACACATCACTGATAGGAATGCAGAATGGTACGGCCATTTTTGGACACACATTGGCAGATTCTTATAAAACTAAATATAATCTTAACATATTATCGAGCAATTGTGCTTGTTGGTGTTTAACCGAAGGAGTTTAAAACTTATGTCCACAAAAGAACCTGTGTATGATTTCTTATAGCAGCTTTATTCATATTTGCCAACTTGAGTGTCACCAAGATTTTCTTCAGCAGGTAAATGGAGAAATAAACTGGGGTGCATTGAAACAATGGGATTTTATTCTGTACTAAAAATAAATATGCTAATAAACCATAGAATGCCATGGAAGAATCTTAAATGCATATTAATAAGAAAAAGTAGCCAATATGAGGGGCGCCTGGGTGGTTCAGTTGGTTAAGCATCGGACTTCGGCTCAGGTCATGATCTTGCGGTTCGTGGGTTCTAGCCCTGCGTCGGGCTCTGTGCTGACAGCTCAGAGCCTGGAGCCTGCTTCAGATTCTGTCTCCTTCTCTCTCTATCCCTTCCCTGCTTGGGGCTCTCTCTCTCTTTCTCTCTCAAAAATAAATAAACGCTAAAAAAATAATGTTTTATAAAAGGAGCCAATATGAAAGGGTTATGTATTGTCTAATTCCAACTCTCAGGCATTCTGGAAAAGTCATGAATGATGACAATAAAAAGATCAGTGGTTACCAGAAGGTGGGTGTGGCTGGGATGATGAATAGGCAGAATGAGGATTTTTAAGGGAAGTAAAGTACTGCATATGATATTATAATGACGGGTAGATGCCATTATACATTTGTCCAAATGCATAGAATGTACAACACCAAGAGTGAAGCCTAAGATAAACTGGAGACTTTGTATGATTATGATATGTTAACATGGGTTCATCCTTGGTTAAAAAAAAAAAAGTATCATTCTGATGGGTGATGTTGATAATGGGGAGCACTATGTGTATGCGGGAGGAGTTACAGGAAGTCTCTGTACCTATCTCTCAGTCTTGTTATAAACCGAAAACTTCTCTTTAAAAAGACATAAAAAAAATAAAATAAAATAAATAGTATGTTTTTTGTACTTATTTTGGTTGGGATTTATAGAAATTCTGAATCTGTAACAATGTTTTTCCTAAGCTTAAGAAAACATAATGGTTATGTCTTCAAATATTTGTGTCTGTTCTATTTTATATCTCTACTTCCTCTGGCACTCCAATTATACAAATTGCACGTACAATAAATCTTTTCTGATGTCTCTTTTATATTTTACACTCTTGTTTTTGTTTTCTAACTAGCAGCGCTTCTGTTTGTACATTTGCTTATGATCTGTGCTTGTTTCATTAATCTTGTCTTGTCTCTGTCTACTCTGTTGATAATTCTACCTATAGCACTCATCGAGTTAAGTATTATATTTTTCAGCTCTAGAATTTTAATTCTATTCTTTCAAAGTATATGTTCTAGTTATCTATTAAATTTGTCACTTTGAAAATTTAATTTCTTGAACATACTAATTCATTATTTTAAAGTCTCTGATTAACTAGAATATTTGGCTTTTCTGGAAATTTGTTTAAATTAACTATTTTCTTCTTTTTGTTCCTCCTTCTCCTTCTCCTCCTTCTCCTCCCCCCTCCTCCTTCTTCTTTTTGGTTCTAAGTCATTTGGTCTTGCTTCTTTGAATGCGTGTGTATGAAAACCCTGGAGAGATAATTGAAGCTCTAAATAATGATTTATTCCTCCAGGTAAAATTCACCTTAATCCAATAAGGGATTGAACTACTTTCAGGCTAAATTTTTATCTTTATAAGGAAAATTCATAGCTTCAGAAACAACTGAAACCTATTTTTCTTTTCTTTCTTTCTTTCTTTCTTTTTTTTTTTTTTTAACCAGTGCCCTGCCTCTTTGAAGGTTATAGCCCAATGAGTCCCATGAAAACACTTCTTAGTGTTTTGGTCTCTTGACCGTTATATAGGCTAATGGCAGATCTCCATAATATGAATTAGGACTGAGTTGATTCAAGCCTTGGTTTCGGTTTTTATAACGTCAATATAATTCCAGTTCATCTGTCAGAGTGCCAAATTCAAATATCAGAGGAAACGCACACAACAAAGAAAATAGCTCACGTGGTGGAAATGAAAAAAAGAATAGATTTTTAAAAAATTGCTATGGCAATCGAGAAAATCTTATTTTGTACTGGTGTAAGTAAAACTTGATTTTTATTTTTTTTTAACGTTTATTTATTTTTGAGACAGGGAGAGACAGAGCATGAATGGGGGAGGGTCAGAGAGAGGGAGACACAGAATCTGAAACAGGCTCCAGGCTCCAAGCTGCCAGCACAGAGCCCGGCGCGCGGTTCGAACTCACGGACCCCGAGATCGTGACCTGAGCCGAAGTCGGCCGTTCAACCGACTGAGCCACCCAGGCGCCCCGAAACTTGATTTTTAGACACAAGACTTCCCAGGCCGTGGGCAAGCCATCTATCAAGTGACTAAGGAGAAAAATCAGTGCTAGGTCTCAAAGCCCATTTGATTTTCCTTTTTTCTGGAATGTTGACCCTTTAATTTTTGCTTATCTTGGTGTTTTCCAGTGACGTTGGCAATTCAAACATATTTTTACATATCTTCACATCTCTAGTTATTCATGTGGAAGTTTCAGTACAATAAAAGCCAGTGCATTATTCTGGAAAATGGAAATCAAATATTTTACTTAATAGAGGATTTTCTAGCTTGTGTACAAATTTATTCATAATTGATTGGCTTAGAACTTTTGAGTTTAGGGCATTTAGAGAGCATGGTTATTGAAAACTATAATCACATGCTATTCAATGCAGAAAGGGAACACATACTGTGTTTTGAGAGAATAACTTCTTGTACGATCCTGTCTAATGTGATGCTTGCGTAAATGTCCTAGAGTCCTGCACTGTCCCTTTAACTTAAATGGGGAGTTCAGAGGGTGAGTGGTAAAGATTGGGGTGGTAAGGAAGGAGGATATTAAGCAGCCAGTTTATCAGAGTGTATTAAAACCTGGCACACATGTCCAGCAGAGTTTGAACATCGTTTCAAGGCACACGCTTTACTGGTCTCTTTGTGTGCGCAATGCAAAGAAGGCAGACTGTGTGCACTCTCTGGAAATTTCCACTACAGTTTTGGGGTGAACAAAAAATACGCAAGGCTGAGAAGCGGCACATCCTGCAGAAATGTCACCGCAAATACTGCAGTTAGAGTAGCACAAGTATGAAGTTAAAAGAAAAAAAGAAAAAGATATATCTCTTTTAGAGGAGATAACTGGGAAGGAAGAGACATCAGTACTCATCCAGTGCCAGAAATGTACAGGGACTTTTGTTTCTTACACCTAAATACCTCCAAATGATCTCATATAAAATCGTTTTCCATACTCTCCTAAGGAGAAAGAATTTGAAGAAAAAAAAAGGAGAAAGGCTGGAGACTCAGCAAGGACATTTCCATGAAGTGAAAATTCTCAGGTATCAACGAAGACAGCAACTTCAAAAAGTAGATGGGATCTTACTAAATCCCCTTAGAAAATGCTTCTGAAGTCTAGTGACTGAAAATTGAGTTTTATTTATATTAATATCAAATAAAGGTTTTTTTGAATTACAGTAACAACTTAAAAACTCAATTATTTGTCTCATTATTCACAGACACCTTGTGCTCTATTTTCTTTGCGGTGTGTATTTCTTCTGATATTTGTGTGATGATTCCATGTCAGTTGACTGGGTTACAGTGTTCAGATATGTGGTCAAACATTATTTTGGATGTTTCTTTTTCCTTTCTTTTTTTTTTAATATTTATTTTTGAAAGAGTGTAAGAGGAGGAAGGGCAGAGAGAGGGGGACCGAGGATCTGAGCAGTTACTGCACCTGTAGGCTGATGGCAATGGGCGTGATATGGGGCTCGAACTCAGAAACTATGAGATCCTGACCTGAGCCAAAGTCTGGTGCTCAACCAACTGAGCCACCCAGGTGCTCCTATTCGAAACGTTTCTGTGATTATGCTTTTGGATAATATTAACATTTAATAGATTTTGAGTAAAGCAAATTGCCCTGGGCAATGTGGGTGGGACTCATCCATTCAGTTGAAGGCAAGAGTAGAACAAAGACTAACATTCCCCAAGCAAAAAGGCTTTATGTGACAGGTGGCCTTTGGTGTCCAAGTGCAACTCTACCCTGAGTTTCCATCCTGCCAGCCTCCCCCATGGGATTTTGGACTCACCAATCCTCCAGGAAATCATGAGGTGATAAATAAAAGAAGGAAGGAAGGAAGGAAGGAAGGAAGGAAGGATGAAATGGAGGGGAGGGAGGGAGAGAAGGAAGGGAGGAAAAAGGGAGAGGGAGGAAGGAAGGAAAGGAGGGAGGAAGGGAAACTGGGAGGAAGGAAGGGAGAGAGGGAAAGAGAGAAAGAGAGGGGAGGGAAGGGAAGGAAGGGGGAGAGAGAAAGGAGAAAGAAAGAAAGAAAGAAAGAAAGAAAGAAAGAAAGAAAAAGAAAAAGAAGGAAAGGAGGGAAAAAGAAAGAAAAAAGAAAGAAACATGTAAAGATGCTCAACATACGTCATCATTAGGGAAATACAAATCAAAAATCACAAAAGACACCACTTTATACCAATTGGGATGGAGAAAGGAAGAAAGGAAGAAAGAAAAAGGAAGGAAGGAAGGAAGGAAGGAAGGAAGGAAGGAAGGAAGGAAGAAAACTTTTTTGTCCTGTTTCTCCAGAAAGCTTAACTAATACATTTTAGTAATTATAAAATCTGCCAAAATATCAGCAGAAACCGATTCTCACTCTCCTTCACTTTTCACCTCCTCTCCCACCTGTCACCCACCTGCGCACACACACTCCCACTATACCACGTACATTGCCTACATTCACTCCAGTATTTTCTACCGTAGACAAGGGTAAACGTACCTGGTCTTTGTTCTTTCTTCCACTCCACTTCCTCTGCCATTATTTTACAGTCGCTAAGACACTCTTTCTCGTTTATTTGCACTGAATGATTAAAATGCACGAACCTGACCTGGTAAATGGTATTAGATTTCACTCAGCTTTCATACGCAGCTAGTTGTGTGTTGGTAGGCAAGTACAGAGTCAGAGCATTTATATTTCTCCCCATTTTCTCTACGTCTCTCTCTGTCGAGTTCTATTAGCTGTGTCGCATGCTCATTGTCAGGATACATAATACCGATGCTCTGGGTTGTTACTCTAATCCTCATATCTGTTGCGTTCTTCCTTCTCCAGCTAAACAATCACCCCAGTTCCTTTTTCTGTGCTTAAGTCACGACCTTTCTTTTATTATTTTATTACTTTAAACAGCTTTATTGAGGTATAATCCACAAACAATAAACACCTATTTAAAACCAAAAAATTGAAAAAAAAAATTTGAAGGAGTCTAGTCTGTTTTTTTCCTTTTATTTCTAGATGATACTTGTTGGATAGTATCTAACAATCTTTGCATAGCCCGGGATCACAAATATTTTCCTCACCTTTTCCTCTACAGGACTTATCATCTTAAATATTCAGTTATGTTTATGATCAATTATGAGTTCATTATTTTCTTCTAACAATACTTAAGGTTTAAATATCTGTTTCTTTCTTTCTTTTCTTTCTTTCTTTTTTTTTTTTTTTTTGAGAGAGTCAGTGAATGCTAGTGGGAGAGAGATGCAGAAGGAGAAGGAAAGAGAGAATCCTAAGCAGGCCCCACGCTCAGTGTGGAGCTCGATGTGGGGCTCAATCCCATGACCTGAGGATCGTGACCTGAGCTGAAATCAAGAGTCTAATGCTCAACCAACAGAGCCACTCAGTCACCCCAAGGTTTAAATATTTAAAATAGATATTTAAGTGAAATTAAATATCTTTTTAATTGAAATATCTTTTAATTTAATTAAATTCAATTCTTTTTTTTTCTTTTCAGAAACAGTACAGAGTTCTAATCACCCAGCTTCCCCTAATGTTATTATTTTACTTAGCCATAAACTCAGAAATTAACTTGGGTGCAATACTATTAATTAAACCACAGACTGTGCCTGTCATCAGCTTTTTCCAAAAATTTTATTTTAATGTTTTCAGAAAATTTACAGTGGTAAAATATATATGACATAAAATTTACTATGCTGTTTTACAATGTACAGCTCAGGATTGTTAAGTATATTTACATTGTTGTGCAACCAATCTCCAGACCTTTTAAATCTTGCAAAACTGAAGCTCTATATCCATTAAATAGCAAGTACTCACTCATTTTCTCCTCCACCTAGTCAGTGTGGAGGATAGAAATAGAAACCATTCCATTTTTTTTTTCTATTTCTATGGTTTGAATACTCTGGATACCTCTATAAGTGGAATTACACATTGTTTCATTTTTTGTGTGACTGGATTAATTACTTAGCACATTCGTTTCCAGGTTTATCTATGTTGCGGTATGTAGCAAGCTATCTTCTCCTTTTGAAGCTAAAAGTTTGCCACTGTATGTATACACAATTTTTTCTTTATCCATTCACCTGTTAATAGACATTTAGGTTGTTTCTGCCTCTTGGCTATCATGAATCAAATTCCAGTGAACACAGATGTACAAATATCTCTTCAAGATTCTGTTTGGAATTCTTTTGGATATGTATATTGCCAGAGTCAGTCTAATTATCTAATCATCTAATACTGTTTTTAATTTTTTGAGAAACCACCATACTGTTTCCATATAGCTACACCATTTATATTCCCATTAATAGTGGACAAGGGTTCTAATTTCTCCCCAAATTCCCCAACTCCTTTTAAAAATTAGTTTCTCTCTCTCTTTCTCACTATTATCTATCATCTATCTATCTATCATCTATCATCTATCTATATCTATCATCTATGTATGTATGTATGTATGTATCTATCTATATCTATCATCATCTATCTATCATGTATCTATCATCTATCTATATCTATCTATCTATCTATCTATCTATCATCTATCTATATCTATATTTATATCATATATATCTATATCTATATCTATCTATCTATCTATCTATCTCTATCTACCAACTATGTATGTATGTATGTATGTATCTATCTATATATCTAGCTGTCTATCTATATCTATCATCATCTATCTATCATCTATCATCTATATCTATCTATCTATCTATCTATCTATCTATCTAATCTATCACCTCTCTATCATCTATCCATTCCCCAACCCACCTATCTATTTATATAATAGCCATCTTCAATGGGTGTGAGGTGATATCTTATTTTAGTTTTGATTTGCTTTTCTCTAATAATCAGTGATGCTGAGCACCTTTTCATATGCTTGTTGGCTGTATGTTTATATGAAAATACATCTACTCAGCTCTTTTGCTCATTTCTTAATTGGGTTATCTTGGTGGTTTGTTGTTGTTGTTGTTTTGTTTTATTTTATTTCTTTTGCTATTGAGTTGTCAGTTTCTTATACATTTAACTCTTTATCAGATACAGTATTTGCAAATTATTGTTTTGCATAAATTTTTTAGGTTTATGTGGTCTTAGTTTTGTCTTTTTTTTTTTTCTCTTGTTGTTTTGCTTTTGGTGTCATAACCAAGAAATCACTGCCAAGACTAATGTCAAGTCACTTTTCCCAGTGTTTTCTCCTAGGGGTTTTAGAGATCCAGATTTTATATTTAAGTTTTTAATCTATGTTGAGTTGATTTTTTGTAAAGAGCATAAGATAAATATCCAATTTCATTATTTTGCATGTGTCTATCCAGTTTTCACGTCATTTGTTGACGAAACTATCCTTTTCCTATTGTATATTTTTGCTATCTTTGTTAAAGATCATTCAACCATACATGCAAGGGTTTATTTCTGGGCTCTCAAGTCCAATGGTCTGGTCTGCATGTCTGTCTTTATGCCAGTATGACACTGTTTTTATTTCTGTAGCTTTTTAATGTGTTTTGAAATTGAGAAGTATGAGACTTCCAACATTGCTTTCATTTTCAAGATTGTTTGGGCTACCCAAGATCCCTTGCAATTCCATGAGAATTTTAAGATAGATTTTCCCATTTATTTTTTAAATAAAAGTTATTTTTTTAATGTTTATTCTTGAAAGAGAGAGACAGAGTGTACGCAGAGAAGAAGCAGAGAGAGAGGGAGACACAGAATCCGAAGCAGGCTCCAGGCTCTGAGGTGTCAGCACAGAGCCCGGTGCGGGGCTCGAACCCATGAACTGCGAGATCATGACCTGAGCTGAAGTAGGACACTGACTGAGTGACCCAGGTGCCAGCCTTTAAAACTGACTGAGGCACCCAGGAGCCAGCCTTTAAAAGTGGCTATTGGGATTTTGATAGGAATTGCATGGAATCTGTAGCTCACTTTGAGTAACAATGTCATGTTAATGGTTAAGTCTTCAGATCCATTTAAAAAAAAAAAAGATGCCTTTCCATTTATTTGTGTCTTTTAAAACTCCATTCAGCAATATTTTATCGTTTACAATGTATAAGGCTTTATTCTCCTTGGCTAGGTTTATTCCTAAATATTTCTTTAAATGTATTGTTTTATGGAAAGAATTGAGTCCCCTGAAAAAACTCACATAATGAAGCCTTACCCACTAATGTGGCTGTACTTTGGGATAGGGCCTATATAGGGGTAAGTAAGATTAAATGAGCTCATAAGGGTGAGGACCTAAGCCAATATAATGGATGTCCTTCTAAGGAGAGCGATCAGAGACCTTACCCTCTTCTCTCCTTCTCTCCCTCCTTTCTTCTCTCTCCCTCTCTCTCTCTCTCTCTCTCGCTAGTAAATGGAATTGTTTACTTAATTTCTTTTTTGGATAGTTCATTCCTAGTGCATAGAAATGCAACTGATCTTTCTGCGTTGATTTTTTCATCCTGAAATTTTGATAAATTCATTCATTAGTTCTCATAGTTCTGTGTGGGTATGTGTGTAATCTTTAGTTTCTTTGCCTACATATAAGGTTATGTCATCTGTGAACAGAGATAATTTTGCCTCTTCCTTTCCAATTCAGATGTGTTTTATTTCTTTTTCTTGCCTAATTGCTCTGCTAGGATTGCAGCACTAGAGCAAACAGAGGTGCAGAGCTGGCCTCCTTCTGTGTTCTTCATCTTGAAGGAAAGCTTTCCCTTTGTCACTGTTGACTATGACATTTGCTAGTAGCCTTCTGATAGTCAGCCCTTTATTGTGTTCAGATACTTTCTTTTTATTACCAGTTTGTTAAGTGTGTTTATCAGAAAGGATGTTGAATTTTGTCAAATGTTTTCCTGCAGCAATTGAGATGATCATATCTGTATTTTTTGTTTTCAATCTTTCATCCTGTTAATGCTGGGTATTACATCAAGTTATTTTAAAGTATTGAAGCAATCTTGTATTGCAAGAATAAATCCTATTTGGTCATGGTATGTTAGCCTTTTGATTTGTTGTTGAATTCTGCTTACTGGCATTTTGTTGTAGATTTTTGCATCAATATTTATCAATCGTAGTCTTTTGTTTTTGTTTTGTTTTGTTTTGCTTTGCTTTGCTTTGCTTTGCTTTGCTTTGCTTTTTTGACATGGGGCCATTGTCTGGTTTTGGTATTTGAGTAATCCTGGACTCATATGTTGAGTTTGGGCGCATTCCCCCCACTTCAATTTTTTGGGAAGAGTTTAAGTAAGATTGATGTTAATTCTTCCTAAATGTTTGATAGAATTCTCCAGTGAAAACATCTGATCCAAGGCCTGCCCTCTGTTAGGAATTTTTAGTACTGATTAATGGCCTTACTAATTATAAATCTATTCATATTTTCTATATTCTTCATGATTTGATATTGGTAAGTGGTGAGTTTCTGGAGTGTATTCCTTTCTTCTTGGTTATCCAGGAGTATTTCTTCCATATAAGTATTCTAATCTTTCATAATCTTTTGTATTTCTGCAACACGGGTAGTAATGTCCTCTCTTTCATTTCTAAGTTCCAGTTATGTGAGTCTTATGTCTTTTTTCCTCAGCTAATATACTTACACTCTTGTCAATTTTGTTGATTTTTTTCAGAAAACCCACTCTTACTTTCATTGATATTTTTCTATTTTTTTTTAATTCTCTCTTTCATTTATCTCTACTATCACATTTCCCCCTGCCCCACATTGATTCCAATAGCTCTGGGTTTCATGTTTTCCTTTCTCCTCATTTCTTGAGATACAAAATTCGAGTTTGACTTAATTTCAAGTTTTTATTTAAATTCGAGTTATTTAACATAGAGTATAATATTAGTTTCAGGAGTACAATTCAATGATTTATCACATACATACAACACCCAGTGCTCATCCCAACTCTTGTTGGTCTCCTCAGTGCCATTCACCCATTTCAGTTCCTTCCCCTGCAACAACCCTCAGTTCATTCTCTATAGTTGAGTCTGTTTTATGGTTTGCCCCTCTCTCTTTTTCCCTATATATTCATCTGTTTCTTTCCTTAAATTCCACATATGGCATTTATTCTTCTCTGATTGACTTATGTTGGTTGGCATAATACTCTGAAGCTCTATCCACATGGTGGCAAATGGCAAATTTTCATTCTTTTTGGTGCTGCCATAAACATCAGTGGGCACGTGTCCCATCAAATTAGTATTTTTTTTATCCTTTAGGTAAATACCTAGTTGTACAATGGCTGGATCATAGGCAGTATTATTTTTAACTTTTTGAGGAACATCCATACTGCTTTCCAGAGTGGCTGCACCAGTTTGCATTCCCACCAACAGTGTAAGAGGGTTTCCCTTTCTCCACATCCTTGCCAACACCTGTTGTTTCCTGTGTTGTTAATTTTAGCCATTTGGACAGGTATGAGGTGATATCTCATTATAGTTTTGGTTTGTATTTCCCTGATGATGAGTGATGTTGAGCATCTTTTCATGTGTCTGTTGGCCATCTGGAGACTTCTTTGGGAAAAAGTCTATTCATGTTTTCTGTCCATTTTTAGAAATGGATTATTTGGTTTTGGGTATTGAGTTTATTAAGACCTTTTTCTTAAGTTTATTCACTTATTTTGAGAGAGAGAGAGAGAGAGAGAGAGAGAGATCATGAGTGGGGAAGGGACAGAGAGAGAGAGACGGAGAGAAAGAATCACAAGCAGGCTCTGCACTGTCAGAGAGCAGAGCCCAATGTGGGGCTTGGATTCATGAACCATGTGATCACGACCTTAGCTGAAACCAAGAGTCAACCACCTAGGCACCCCGAGTTTACTAAGTTCTTTATAGATTTTGGATACTAACCTTTTATCAGGTTGGTTACTTGCAAATATCTTCTCCCATTTTGAAGTTTGCCTTTTAGTTTTGTTGACTGTTCACTGTGCAGAAATGTTTATCTTGATGAAGTCCTAATAATTCATATTTGCTTTTGTTTCCCTTGCCTCTGGAGATGCGCCTAGTTAGAAATCGTTCTGGCCGAGGTCAAACTTATGATGGTTTAATTATAATGTGCTGCGGCATGGGTGTCTTTGTTTTTAGCCTAGTTGAAGTTCAGGGAGCTTTCTGAATCTTCCTGAATCCAAAGTTATTTCTTTCTCCAAAGTTGGGAAGTTTTTGACCACTACTTCTTTAAATAAGTTCCCTGACCCTTTCTCTCTCTCTTCTCTCATATTATCTATACTGGTCCAGTAGATGTTTATCCTATAAGTCCTGTAGATTCTTCCCTTTTGGTTTCTTTTTGGCCTTCTGACTAAATGATTTCAATGGACTTATCTTCAAGTTTGCTGATTCTTTCTTCTACCTGGTCAAGTTCATTGTTAAATCTCTCTAGTGAGTCTATCAATTCAGTTATTGTATTTTTCATCTCCAGAATTTCTGTATGGCTGTTTTCCATAGTTCCTATCTTTTTGTTGATATCCTCATTTTTTTCATGCATGATTTTCCTGATTTCAGTCCATTGTCGATCTGTGCCCTCTTTTAGCTCATTGAAGCACTTTAAAAGAAATGCTTTAATTTTTTTTTTTCAGGAAACTCAGTAATCTGCGTTTCTTTATGGTCATCAGGTCCTAGAGATTTATTTTGTTCCCTTGATTGGGTCATGTTTCCCTAACTCTTTGTATGTGTTGTTATCTTTGGTGAAATTCGACCATTTGGAATAATAGCCACCTCTTCCTGTTTTTATGGCCTGGTTTCATAACAGAAAGATCTTCACCAATATGCTTGACTAGAGGTTTTGGAGAACACTCAAACTTTTCAGGGGATGTGTCTTTTCTGGACTTGTGTGGGCACCTTTATTCTAGCACATAGGACTGCTTTTAACGGTCTTGATTTCTTTAAGTGACCCACCCTTGTTTCTTCTGAGGAGTTTTCAGTTTAATTTTCTGTTATATTCTTCTGCCTATAATCTCTTGCTCCCCTTGGTGTTAGGATGTCGAACTGTAGACACAGTGCTTGCTTCTGTTTTCAGCAACCTCCAACCTCACATCCAAGGCATATCCTTGTTCCTGTCAGCACTTGAGAGAAGTGAGTCAGAAACCCATCCCCTGGGCAGTTCCCAGACAAGTGCAACTGTTGGACTCATGTTCCACTCTTTACCTTTGTCCTTAGGGAGGAATGGAAAACTGGGATATCACACCAATCACCCCAAAGTTTGTTGGGTGGGGAAAAGGGTAATGGCCAGCAAAATGCAATCAAGTCTTCTAACTGGCACACTTTCTTCTCCTGGTTATGCAGTTGCTTGGGTGCTGCAGTTCCTGAAATGGTTACATCTTCTCATCAGGGTGCGGTGGTCCATGCACTGCTGTGAACTCAATGTTGCCCTTGAGTGATGGGGACCAGAGCTTCCTTGTCTGCCATTTTTTTTATGTCACCCTAGTAAGTCATTTCTGGAGTCTATTCTCTCATAGTTTCCTAAAGTGAGGCTCATTGGAAAACTAGAGGCCTATTTTAAGAACTATTAGCCTGAAGCCTTAATTGTTCAAAGGAGGCTTAGCTCCATATTAGACTCTTGGGCCTCATTTTTATTTCTTGAGAATATTTCTCCAGAGAATTTGAGGCCCCGTTAACATTCTCTTCCTTATAAGTCAACTGACTTTTTTTTTCTGTCTGCCCAAATAATTTTACTCTTAAGTTTATACCTTATACGTATATTAAGGGATGCCATAGTGTTTATCAGAATGGGTCTGTGGCAGATAACATGCATTTTCAAAACTTAACAGTCAAGGTTTCTTTTTTGACATCAGGAAACTTGCCTTGAATTATGTCTGAGTTTGACTTTCCCCAGAAGCAGGCCTCTAGACATGGATGCAACGATTTCAGAATCTAGAGGGAGGGAACCAAAAAGGGTGAATCTGGGAACTAAGAAAAGACAGTAAGTGTGTGTTAATGAGCAGGCCACCATTGTCGGTAATGACAGCCTAGTCCTATGGGAACTCTCAGAAGAACCATAAAAACATGGGCAGATGAGGAGGCTGATGTGTTTATCCGTCAGCTCCAGGACCTTGAGGTTTTGCTTGAGGGTTGCTCCTGGAGGTGTCAGTTACCCAGAATTTCTGGCATGTCCAGGGGAAAGGCTCGGCAAATTCCCAAGGCAAGCTCTCAAGCTCTCAGGAAGAGAAGAAGGACGAAGGTGATTAGGCCAGCAGCCGAAGTGCTATGGACTGTCCGTTGTGGTTGCTGATTACTCAGAGGTGGGCCAAGGGGATTTGTGGTGGCATGTCAGGCATGTCTGCTGCAGTTTACTCCTGTCACTTAAGACTGTTCACGGTCCACCGTGAACTCACCGTGTGACTACACTTTGCAATGGCAGCCAACTTCAATTTCTCCAAATAAGTGTTTAAAACAGAATATGTGAAGCATTCCACAGTCTGACTTCCACGGCTGTCGGCGTTTGCTTCCTACAAAACATGCTGGAGATTTTCCTCTTTTGGGGAGAATTCTTCTACTCACTGAGTTTACTTGTCTACTCCATATATTCTTTTCCGAGGGATTCAAGTCGCTGGTAAACTTGGCCTTATCAAGCTCCCGTGGTTCTAATTTCCATTTTACTGCTTTCACCAACCATGGAAAGAGCAGAAGTTACCTGGGATTCACACAAACTTATCCAGATCCCCAGCATGTAGCAACAGTTTTGTCCTCTGATTATCTTCACCACCATTAAACTCTTCTTGGCCTGATGGTCTACCACGAGGACCAGGTGACCAATATAGCTTTAGCCAGTGGAAAACTTACCACTTACTGTATACTCTGGGGAAACATTTCTTCCCCCAATCCTTGAATGTGAGTGCTTTTAATTATACTGAGCCTCAAACTGTGCATTGGGTAGCACAAACTCCCCACAGGAGTCCCTGGGAGTGGTAGAGAGAAGAGCCAATCCTCTTCCTACCCTCTTGGTTTCTAAACCAAGGAGACACACAGGAACCCAAACGCATGTAATGAACTTGAGTCTAACGTATGTGCTGCCTCCGAAAAGACAGTTGCTACTAAAGTCCAACCTCCAACGAGATGTCCTCACTGTACGTTTAAGACATTTCTACATTCCATTGTGACAGCAGCTTCTGTTGAAGGACAGCAGATTCCATCATCATATATTTCTTGTTCCTACTTCCGTCACCATAGCGTGAGGCCATCATTCAAAGACGATGCCACACAAGGGGTGCCTGGGTGGTTCAGTCAGTTAAGCACTGGCTCTTGATCCTGGCTCAGGTCATAATCTCATGGTTTGTGAGATAGAGCCACATCGGGCTCTGCACTGACACCATGAGGCCTGCTTGGGATTCTCTCTCTCCCCCTGTCTCTCTCTGTCCCTTGCCCATTCACACTCTCTACGCTCTCAAAGTACTAAATAAATAAATAAATAATAAAGTAGGTACTACAGCGATTTTGTTTATTAAATAAGAGCATCTATAAACTCTTAACTAGTAGCCTGGTAGGGGCATTGTGGGCCACAGAGGCAAATATTACCACAGATTCATCCTATTAACAATCCGTTGCAATGAAGACAAAGTACTGTCTTCCTTACGGTCGGAGAGGTCTGATGCAATTGACATGCCATGCAGTGTATTTCGGTCTCCTCAAGATGTGGTGCCTCAGGTACAGCTAGCATTGTTCTCAATGACATGTAGGATGTTTGGCAAATGCGGGAGCTAGATGGGCATGGCAAAGAGAGGTGTGTGTTGTTGAGTTCATGCCTAGACAGAAACTGGCTCATTTCCGCTGTCAGTACTCCGTGTAATAACTGCTCACTGACTTCTCTGCATGGACCATATCCAGTGGTTATGATGCAAGATACAGAGATCCTCACCCTTTGCAAGAGTGTCGTAAGTCTATGCCCATGACCCTTCTTGAGACAATATTGCCTCTGATATTCTAACCTTTCCCCTCCAAGCCTTTCACCAACAAGCTAAATTATTCACCACTAACATTGAGTCCCTGCATACCTTCATTTCAGACCACTGTGCTTTCATTCTTGGTGGAATAAACAAGTGTACTACTCAAGCTGTGCATACTGAATTTTCCCTCATGGCTGTCCTTTAAGGCCTTCCATGGTCCAAGCCCTCAGGAAGTGTTAGAAGACCCTTCTTTAAGAATTTCTAGGCTTGGGGTGCCTGGGTAGCTCAGTTGGCTAAGTGTCTGACTCTTGGTTTTGGCTCAAGTCCTGATATCATCGTTCCTGAGTTGGAGTCCTGCACTGACAGCATGAAGCCTGCTTGGGATTCTCTCTCTCCCTCTCTCTCTGTGCCTCCCCTGCTTGTGCTCTCTCTCTCTGTCTTCTCTCTCTCTCTCTCTCTCAAAATGAATAAATAAACTTAAAAAAAAAAAGGAAGAATCTCCAAGCTTCCCTTCATTTAATGGGCTGAGGTCTGAGAACTTGTTCAAAACTGGAAGCAGGCCAGCGATCAGACATATCTTTTTATTATGGTGGCTGAGAACATCATTCTGCTTGCCAGTTCTTGATCTTGTAAGTCAGGTAATGAAATCATCAATTCACCCTTAGGAACATCATGGACTGTTAGCTGCATCCAAATGTTCCTGCATTTCAAACGGCCCCAGTTCCTACCCCAACTCTATTACCCATCACTTTCTTCCTCATTGTTTCTAAGGGTGAATGGCTTCTCTGAAAACAAAACAAAACTTTCTTTCTTTCTTTCTTTCTTTCTTTCTTTCTTTCTTTCTTTCTTTTTTTTGATTATTCCTTTTTCCTCTGCTTCCCTGAACCACACGTGCTGTTAGAGGACACCATAGTCATGCTGCCCATACAGGTACTCCCTCTCTCTGGTGAACACAAGGTATAGAGCTTTCACTTGTAAAGTAATCCTCTGTCTCCAGGAACTGTATGCATATTGACATTTTCTGAAATCTGCACCCTCTGGGCCATGTTCCTACTTTCCTTTTGGATTCTTGTTTGTTTGTTTGTTTGTTTTTGCTCTCTTGCACTTCCTCTCTCACAAATGCTGCCTTATCTCTACTATGTTCGCCTTGACTCCTAGAACAGCGACTTTCTCTTCTGTATGTTATGCTGTTGGCTGTCTTGTGAGATTTAGTATCACAACGGACTCCATCTACTTCATTACCATCTTCCCTCGTAGATCCACACAATCCCGCAGGTTTTGGTAGTCATTAAATGTCTTCACAGTCTATGAATTGTGAAATCTTCTACTTTTGATGGCCATGTTGGCAGAGTTCTTTCCCTGCTATGTGCACCCCCTTCCATTCACCTAGTTGCTTTATTGATGTCCTGGGAAAGGATAGGAAGGTTATTCCGCATGGATAACAATCTGTAAATTAGGACCACTCAAAAGAAAGAACCAGAACTTCTCGTTTGCCAAATAAGCTTTAATAAGTAGAATTCACTTTGAAACTCTAGGGGTGAATGAGAGAACGATTTATATGTATGAATAACCAGCTCAGATAGTAGACAGGAAGCCTGTGCTTTCGTATGCACGTATGGTCTTGTTTCAATGATAATATAAATGACAATACGGACATTGTGGCTCTAATGTTTTGAATTTCTCATGAGGACAATGCAGCTCATAGGCAGTCAGTTGACAAGCATTGCCTGGTACCAGTTAACACACACAAGTTTCCAGTCCACACCCAACTGATTCCAAATGAATGCCTATTTTTTTTCTCCTTCCTTTTGCTTCCTCCAGTACGTGGTAGTAACATGGAGTAACACAGGAAAGTACTTGGAATCTCACTAACAAAGAAAATTGAAGGTTGTTTGTACTTCAGAGAAAGACATTCTCATTCTCAGACAACTTCTGCTTCAGACCAAACCAACCAATAATGCAATCCACAGATAGTTCGATGACTAGTTAATACCATGATTTATTTTTGATTTGAAAGCCCACAGTAATTCCACACACTTAGATTAAATCATAAAGTGCAGTAAACTAATTACAATAATGGGTGTTAAAACCCATAAATATTAAACCACAGCTTGGTTCAAAATTTGTATAATACGGTAATACATGTATCATATTTGTAATCACATTCTGGGCTGAAATCACCTAAGTATTTAAAATGTTAGTGTTAGTGGGTGTTTTTTTTTTTTAAGTTTATTTATTTTTGAGATGGATAGAGATGGAGATAGAGATAGGCAGAGAGAGAGAGAAAGAGAGAATGCCAAGCAGGCTCCACACTGTCATTGTCAGAGCCCGATATGGGACTCGATCACATGAACCGTGAAATCATGACCTGAGCCAAAATCAGGAGTCAGATGCTCAACTGACCCCGGTACCCGAATGTTAGTATTAGTGTTTTTAATTTTTTTTTAATGTTTCTCTTTGCTTTGGTCAGGTGTGTATGCTGTCACTCAACGCAGTCCTTTTTTTTTTTTTTTTTCTTTTGGCTATTGGCCTCTATGATGTTGAACGTCAAAGCTGTTATCAGTCATGTTTTCACCCTCTGTACTTTTCCATTCCTAAGCTTCCAAATGCTATCCGAGTCCATCAAAGCTGAGGTATGAATTAAATTACAGAACATTTTACTCATTCAGTATCCATGATCTATTAATTCCTGTTCTTTCTAATCTCTCTACCTCATTTGGAGGATTACAGAGAGTCGATTTAAGCATGACATTGCTTTTTAGTTATTAGATTGGAAATCAGGCTTACATTAAAGAGACTCTTCCTGCATTTGTGTAAAGGTTAAACTACAATTGATAATTCAGAATCAGGTACTTGCGACATCATTGGATTAGCAAATAAGTGGATTGAAAAGAAAGTGAAACGATCCTCACTACACGCTTGGATGGTATGTTTGGAAATGGCAAGACAGATGGATAAATAAAAAGAGATCATTAAAAAGACCCAAACACAGAAATAGAAAGGGGCATGTAGAAAGACACAGAGCAAAAGAATGAGACAGAAAGAGAGAAAGACAGTTGCTAAGACTGTTCATTTGACATAGATGCTTGAAATATCCCTCACTATCCCTGCTTAAAAATTTCCAAGAGTTGGGGCGCCTGGGGCGCTCAGTCGGTTGAGCGTCCGACTGAGGCTCAGGTCACGATCTCTTGGTCTGTGAGTTCAAGCCCCGCGTCAGGTTCTGTGCTGACAGCTCGGAGCCCGGAGCCTGCTTCGGATTCTGTGTCTGCCCCTCTCCTGTTCACGCTCTGTCTCTCAATAATAAATAAACGTTAAAAAATTTTTAAAAATGTTTCCAAGAGTTGTTTTGCCATGTCATTACTATGTTCCCAGTTTTTCCATATCTTCACAACCACCTTCCTTCCTTCTGCAGGCATCAGTTTGTTCTCTGCCACACTTCCTCTCCCACCATCCAGGATCTTCCTCAAATGGAGGGAGGAGGCTCACATCAGCATTTCTTCCTCCCCACAGTACTGCCATCTTGCTCTCCTTCTCCAGGCTGTAAAGGGGTGCCCTCCATGAGGTCTACCTGTATCTTATGCAGAACAGAGCTCCCCATAAGGGCTGGCACTGAAAGATGGGTACAATTTTGGAGGCAACAACTTTATTGCTAAGGAACGGGGCCTCCCGTGGAATCAAGGTCAGTCTTCCAGAGAAAGGATCCAATAGGCTGGGATAATGAGGACTGGGAGAAGTTGGGAGAGACAGTGGAAAATTCAAGCAAAGAGCCATGGAATATCAAGTTGTTTTCCACTGAGAAGTTCAAGAAGCAAAATCAGGGCTAAAAGTGGGCGTTGAAGTGAATAGGAATTGCCTGGGTGTGAGAAGAGAGCTGGGGAAAGAAGGGTGGAGTGGAAGAGGATGGAACGGGAACAAAATAAGCAGAGACACACAGAAGCGATCAGAGTGATAGCAGGCTCGGTTAAATCAGATCTGGGGACGTGTCTGCTTGATTGAGTCTGATGGCACTCAACAGTTGGTGCACCCCCACCTCAGTATCCCTGCTCCAGGGTAGAGGGCTTGGGTCTGGAGAGCCCCACACGACATTTTCTCTTACTGCCATGCTCTGCACGTGCATGGTTTGTAGGTGAGGATGCTTGTCAAGGAGGATCGTCACGGGGTTACTCTCCCAGCAAAAGGAAAGCTCAGAGAGGCCGTCTGGAAATGCCTAAGCTTATTTTTAGGACAGCAAGGCATTTGGTCCACAGCCATGACTCATACCGCATTTGGGATTCTCGAACTGCCTGGCCCCGCAGGGGAAGACTTTAAAACAGTTTGATAGCTTGAATGCCTCAGTCTTTCATGACTTATGTACACCAATTTGAATAGGCTGAAAGCAAATTTACAGAGTCTGGGAAGTGGTCAGCATTTCAAGCATGTGAAAATTCCATGGCCAGAGCTCTAAGGAAAGCATAATATTAACCTATCTGTGTAATGCAGGGAGTCATGAATATTTTACAAACCAGTGGTACTGTATAAATAAACGTTCGTTCAACTGAATTGAAACAGTGGTAATAAATGTAAGGGAGAAGATAATGTTTACAGAGTTCTAAACTTGTTCCTATGAATTAAACAAAACCTTTCTCACCTAGAAGTGCAGGGCAGCAGCAGAATCAGAGTGGAAATTGCTAAATAGGTTACATGGAACACTGGACTCCTCAGGTATATTTTCTTCTCTGGTAGAATTGAAGCCCCCTGTGAGAAAGCATTTGTCCCTAACCCAGGCGGTCACAAACACCAAGTGTTCAGGTGGGAGGTAGCAGGAGTGAGTACGCTGTGAGGCCAACCTCACATAGCTGCTTTCCTCATCCCCATCAACATGGTGGGCAGAGTCTAGATCAAGCGCATTTTACAAACAAGCGTTGGTGCGGAGGAAGGGAGTGGGTCACCACGACTCTCCATGCATAGCGGCAGCCAGATGGATCTGGACATGAAAAGGGTGGCTTGTCTGATGTAGTTTTTGGTGACGCTTGCATTGCTATCGTCTAAGAATATTCTGCAAACCCATGGACACTGAGCAGCAGATAGCACTTGAACTTGTTCCAACAGGTGCTTTGGACCATCATCCACAATATCTCCATGGCAAAGGAGATTGTTGAGAGGCAACATGCTCCTTCCAACATGGCAATGTAACAGTGCCTCGGCTCACCCATGGGGAGCTTAACTCAAGGAACAGAACTGTGGGAGAGGGACCTACATTTCCAACAAAATCTCTTGCCTACATAGGCAGACTTCTGGTCTCTAAACTCCCATGTTTCCTACCCAGTGTTGAGAGGAGGAGGTCTCTGGGTTAGTGTTATTCACTTTTAGTATTTTCTCACCTTCTTTTGTAAGTCTAACCCCCTAAAATGCTAAGTTGTTGTTTTCAGGTGTCTTGGGGAATAATTTGAAGATATTTTGGATTCACCTTAGCCTAATTCAGTCGACGGGATGTCTAAGATACCTAGACCCAGGCAGAGAGAGTGAGGATTGCTGTTTTTCCACTGTTTTGTGGCATTGTGATATGGATGAGGCACAGCCTGTGCAATCAGAGATGTGGGTTTGAATCCTAATTCAATGTCCCTTTTTAGCTATGTGATCTTGGACAATCTGTTTCATCCTACAGCATCAATTTACTCACTTGCAAAGTGTGTAATTGTTCATTTCATTATTAATACTGTTAACATGTAATGACAGACGTAAAGCATCTAATGAGTCTCTTACCTCCTAGATAATGACAATGGCTATCACCACCACCATGTCACTTTGTCCTTGTCCTTGCTTCCCTTCCTTTGTGACTTTTAATAGATCTGACACAAGATAGGTAAACTACAATAAGAACAAACACACGGTTACAGTGAAAACGATCACGTACCCAGCTACCATTTGTAAGAATAAGTACAATGTATAATAATTTCACAAGATGATCCTTCACACTGAAGAATCTTAATTTTAGTTTTCTTTTTCTTCTCTCAAACAGTTTTGTTTCAATATATTCTTCCTTATCATTTTTTTCCATTTTCCAGAAGCAAGTATTCTTGAATCGAAGATCCTGTATTTCTAGTCAAATATCTATAACGTTGAGCAATATGTTTTTTTCTAGTTGTATTTTTTATATTTTTGTATTTGTATGTTCTTGTACATGTCTAGTTGTGTGATATTTCAATCACTAAAAGGCCAAAACTTTTATCCCTTTTCATTAAATTTTTTTTATCTATTTTTGACAGTGAGAGACAGAGAGTGCAAGTGGGGGAAAAACAGAGAGAGAGAGAGAGAGACAGAATCCAAAGAAGGCTCCGGCTCTTAGCTGTAAGCACAGAGCCCAACGCAGGGCCCGAACTCACCAACAGGTGCCCCCTAAAAGTTTTATCCTTAAAAACTACAGGAATAGTTTACAATCCATCACAGGCAGAATAACAGTCTTCCCAAAGATGTTTACATCCTAATCCCAGAACCTATGGCAATGTCAGGTTTCATGACAAAAAGGGAATAAGATGGAATTAATATTTCTAATCATCTGACCTTAAGATAAGGAGATTATCCTTCATTATCCAGGTGAGCCCAGTGTAATCTCTCAAAATCTCCTTAAAATTAGAAGAGGGAAGTAGAAGACAGAGTCAGATACATGGTAGCATGAGAAGAATTTACCGGATAACGTTGGCTTTGAAGATGAAGAGCTGGGGCCATGAGCCAAAGAATGCAGGTGGTTGCTACATGCTGCACAAAGCAAAGAAACAGATTCTTTATTAAATCTTCCAGAAAGAAAGGTACCCTTACTGCACCTTCTTGATCTTTACCCAGGAAGATCACATGTCAGACTTCCGATCTATAGAACCATATGAAAATAAACTTTTTCTCTTTTTGAGGCCACTGAAGGTGTGGAACTTTGTTACAGCAGCAGTAGGAAACTAATACGGAATACAATGTTGGGTCAGAAAGTGCAGAGAACTCACAATTACAATGATTTCACAGAATAATTTTGCAGACTGAAAAGTCCTAGCACGTTGACAGACCTATTGCTTTTCTTTTGTGGGTGCTGGCCCAAGGGCTGATTCGGGTGACTAACAGAAAATCTCTGTTGACATCATATTTATTTCTCGTTTTGTCAAAAGACAGGCTGTGCTCAGTTTCATAGCAGAATTCCAACATAAAAAGAAACATTGATATAGTTATGATCGTATAATTTGATTATATATTACATTTCTGTGATTTCGATGAGGAAAGACATGAATAGAATTATCATCATAATTTACACTTGTATTCATATATTTTTGTTTATAGTTACTTATACTCTATTATAAATGGAATAATGATTACAATATCGTGTATTATAATATGTACTGTTTCATATTCCTTAAATATTTGTCATACTAAATATAAGTATAATAATTATAATTGGGGTGCCTGGGAGGCTCAGTTGGTTAAGCATCGGACTTGGGCTCAGATCATAATCTCATGGCTCGTGGGTTCGAGCCCCACGTCAGGCTCTATGCTGACAGCTCAGAGCCTGGAGCCTGCTTCTGCTTCCGTCTCCCTCTCTCTCCTCCTCTCCCCCACTTGCACTCTTTCTCAAAACATAAATAACATTTAAAAATTAAAATAATTACAATAATATATAAATAATTATTGTGTTATGTATATACAAATATAGTATGTAAAGAATAAACATTTACATATAGCATATATATATATATATATATATAGTATACGAATATATAAATGCAATGATTATTTGACACAATAGCCAAAAATAATTTTCAGAAACCACATTTTCTTAGCCTAAGGAGACAAATAAAGTCACAACACAATTAAGTAAGCATTAAGTAAAAAACATAGTTGTAGCCAAAATTAAGGCTTGTACATCTGATTTCTTTCTTCTGGATATACATTCAGAACACTTGAGGCCAAAGAAATAGTTTATCCACACTTTAAGATACTTATAGGGAAGAAGATTAAAAAACTTCGGCTTACTGTTTTATGACAGCACACCGTCATAAATTTAAGGCTGTTAGGTAAATTGTTCTATACTTTTCATTTGTAGACTACCGCTAATCTCTACATACTTCACTCTTTAATCTCACAGCTCATATTAAGTAGATAAACCTATGAAAACAGAAGACAAGGCAAGTTTCAATGTCATGGTGTGATTCTGCTATAATAAGCCTTCCTAGGGTCTTCTGTATGTTCAAAGCAACAAGAAGACTCTAGATGCATTTCTGGCTCACAAAGGTGTAATGAAAATCATGGCCATTAAGAGCAGAAGCAGAGGACAAATCCTTGAGGATTGAGAGCCGTGAATGCAATTAGTGGATAGATCTTCATGTAATTCAGACAAGTAACCATTTAAAATTTCCCACTAGCATTTAAACATCCAAAAATATGAAAAAAATCCAAAAAATATGTATTTATCATGATTTTATTGAATTTTTTAATTCCTTATTTTTAACAGTCGAAAATATTAAGGCTGAGATACGTAGCTTTAAGGGGAAAAAAAAGCATGTTCATATGGGTATGTCATCTATACCACTTGATTAAACATTTTCTGAGAGTTTGATTTAACAGAGTATTTCTCACTATATGGGTTGAATGTTCAATATAGACAACCTGAAAACATGGGAAAGACACCAAAAGAAAATGGAAATTATCATAATTTTCGAAATACTGAAAGATGCTTAAAGTCAATATTTTAGTGTGTATTTCACATTTTTAAATGATTCATTTTTTTTTTTCAACGCGCCCCCATTTTTTTAAAACTTTTATTTGTTTTTGAGACAGAGAGAGACAGAGCATGGATGGGGGAGGGTCAGAGAGAGGGAGACACAGAATCTGAAACAGGCTCCAGGCTCCGAGCTGTCAGCACAGAGCCGGACGCGGGGCTCGAACTCACGGACCGCGAGATCGTGACCTGAGCGGAAGTCGGCCGCTCAACCGACTGAGCCACCCAGGCGCCCCTTAAAGGGTTCATTTTGATCCTGCATACATCTTAACTACATTAATCATAGTTGTTGGGGGTTTTTTTGACATTTGTTTTCTTTAAAAGAAAAACGTTATTGCGAATAAATACTGTGAGATGCCCCATCTAAGATTAAGCTTTGCCAAGATGCTTGTGTGGGACTGGTTTCCAAAAGCGGAGCTGCTGAGTCAGAGAAAATGTACAGTTTAAAAATATTGACAGTGAATTTCAAAGTCTGCCTGCCACAATTATTTATATATGTCCACATATCTCTGAATTTACCGACACTAAAACATGAATTTCTCCTTCATATTGTCTTCTGTGAATTGTTTGCCCTATCCCAGGTCCGGTTTTTCCATTGGGATTTCCCATTCTTCTTGTTTGTGAAATTTTAATGATTTTGTACGTTACTGGGTATTGTGAGTATTTTCCAAAGTGTTAAATATACGTGAATTTTCAGTGTTTAAAAAACATATCATTTAAAGTTCTTTTATACATTTCAGCAAATAATAACGATTTGGGCATTTTCTGTTATTCATGTCAATTCTTTTTATTAGTCAATTCATTAAAACACTTGTTGACATTTGTGTGTTTCTGTGCAAATGTACATGTGCCTTGTGTGCACTTGCGCACTGATACATGGAGAGAGAGAGAGAGAGACAGAGACAGAGAGAGAGACAAAGAGAGAGAGGCACAGAAAGCCAGCACCTTCAGCTAGAGCCACACCTGGTGAATAGGACCGATACGGCCACCCAGATGATTACATACCATTGGCCATTATGCTTTAATTCTGGGCCCCTAAATCTACTTTGTTCTGGAAGTAATTCAGGTATCAGATTTATGTAGTTATAATCTTGTCTTTTGGATCTTCACGCACTGTTTCTCATTGTCAATATTTTCACTACGTCGCTCAAATATTTACTCTTCGAGATGGATTCTGCAATCATTTTGTCAGGAACAAAAAAATATGATATTGAGGGTTCCATTGAAAACGTAACCTATAAATATGAGTTTAAGGAGCACTGACATGTTTGAAATAGTGATGTTTTCCACCTAAGAACAAGATATTTCTATTAATTCCATTCGCTTTTCGGTCCTTTGCCGGGTTCTACAGCCCTTTTACATTAAACAATCTCCCTCTGCGTGAAACAAAACCAATGCATTTAAAAGAAGAAAATTATTATTCTGAATGTCCTGTGCTTGAATACATAGACCTTCTGTCTTCTGCAAACATCCTGAGAATGTCGTGGGTCGTGGGTCTTGGTCCTCATGCCTGGGGTCTGCTGTCCTGGTATCCTGAGGCTATCCCTGCCTGCACGTTTGAGTCTGCACAACTATCCATGTGGCTGCGACTTACCTCCATACCCGTGAACTATATTAGGACCCGCCCTGTCATCAGTCACCTCTGGACTCTTGGCTTGTCATGCTCTGTAGCCCTGGGAAACAGAAAAGCTCTCTCCACTTCTTGTGGTAGCTCTTCCAGAAGGGTTTCTACAGCAAAAGTGATTAAAAAGTCCTTTATTTGCAGCCCAGGATCCCCATCAGGGATAGGGAGGTGGGGTGGGGCAAAGGTTGTTCAGGAAGCCATAAATTCAGACATTGGCCATCCCTCCCGCATTACCTGGAAGCATCTTTCTGACTCAGATCTACAGGGCTTGCAATCTGGCTCAAAGGGCAGGGTAACAGCCTTCACTCCTGCTGACTCATTTTATACCCCCGCGTCCCTCAGAGTCACTCTTCCCAGTGATTGAACGTTCTGATTCTGTTTCTAACTTGGCTAAGCTAATGGCCTCCGAGTTCCCTGACCCCAGCAGCAACCACTGTTGGCCATTGTACTTCCAGAAGTGTTCTTTGTCCACGCAATCTTCAATGTGAATTCTGTCAAATCAGATTTTTCTTTCTTGGATGTTCGACTACTCACTGTTTTGGGTTCTGCTCTTTTGCCAAAAGTGATAGATCGTAGAGAGAATTACACAGGGCACATAGAGAGATAGCTTCATTTTGTGTTGTTTGTGTGTTATTCCAGAGTATAAACACAGCACACTTATTTAGCAATTCCATATCCACAGACTTTTAAGCTGGTCTGGTTCTTTGCCGTTAAAAGCAAAGGGCTATCTTTAGGGACATGTAATATACATGCATTAACAGCCCTATCTGTAGGCTATGTGTCTAGGTAAAAAGGATTGGTCTTTTGACTTTGAGAGATCCATGAACTACCCTCCAAAAAGGTCACACTGCTTGCCCTCCAATCACGAGGCAGTTATTTGCAAACCAAGCACTTGACAATCTGCATCTCCTTAGTTTTAATTTGCATTTTTCTTGTATGTGTGTTGGTGTTGCTGTTTTCCTACTTAACATGCCACTTCTAATTCCTCTCCTGTAGGCTGTCAATTTGTGCCCTTTGCCTTTTTCTACTGGAATTCTTTTTCTGACTGACCTACATAACTCATTAGCTTAGAAAAACATTAAGTAGTCACAATTTTCACAACTCATTATTTTTATTTCAACTTTTGAAGGGTGATTTTAGGCTGCCATTTTTTGCCAATCGTTTTTCATATGTTAAAATGTATTGACTTTGGAGTGGTTTGGACATTTGTGTCACAGTAAGAAACCCTTCCCTGTTGGCTTAGTAAAAAAATTCACATCTTTCTGGAATGTTTCCATTTTTTTTATCCGCATGATGCTATGCTGCGATTTTACATATTACATGCATATTATTTTCCATTTTTGCTAGCCAAGACTCAAGTATAATCAATTTTGGGTGAACAAAACACACACACACACATTGTACTCAAATTAGTGTCATGTTAAAAGGGGGCAAATGAGACTTTGCGTGTAAATGTGCAGATGATTATGAAGATAAGTGATTATTGTTTTTCATTAAGCATTTTTAAATAAAGATTAGATACTGACTTTACTCAGAAGCATTTAAGATGATCACTTTTTCTGTTTGAATATGACTGTAATAAATAATTTTTCTTCTTTCTTTGCATTCTTTTTTTATTAGGTATAACTCCCGTGCATTCTTGGGAAATTACTCTTACAGTGTATTGCATATTTATGTCTACCAATATTGTATTTGAATTTTTAAAATCAAGATGTTAGGCACCCTCGGGTGCTTGGCTGGCTCAGTTGTTGGAGTATGCAACTCTTGATCTAGGGGTTGTAAGTTTGAGCACCACGTTGTGTGTAGAGATCACCTAAAACTAAAATCTTGAAAAAATAATAATACAATTAAGATGTTAGGTCTTTATTTTTTAAGTTTAAGATTTACAGAAAAATTAAGAAGAAGACACAGCAACTTGCTCTCTAATTCCTGCCTCCACACATGCACAACCTCCTCCATTATGGACATTCCCCAACAAAGTGATGCATTTGTTTAATTGATGTACAGCATTAACACATCATAATCACCTGAAGTCCATGGTTTACTCTACGGTTCACCAAAGTCTATGGCTTATGGTTCATTCTATCGGTTTGGATAAATGTATAATGACCCATATCCATCATTATAATATTACACAGAGTAGTTTCACTGCCCTAAAAATTGTCTGTGCCCCATCCATTCACATGTCCTTCCTCTGCCGAACCCTTAGCAACCACTGATCTTTTCATGATCTCCACAGTTTTGCCTTTCCCAAAATATAATAGAGTTGGAATCATATAGGATGTAGCCTACTATACTTGGCTTCTTTCACTTAGTAATAATGCATTTCAAGTTCCTCCATTTTTATATTTTTATGGCTTCATAGCTCCTTCCCTAGCACTGAATAATAGCCCATTGTGTGCATGTCGCACAGTTGATTTACTTATCCCTCTACTGAGGGGCATATTGGTAGCTTCTAAGGTTTGTAATTGTGAATAAAGCTCCTATAAATATTTAGGTGCAAATGTTTGTGTGGATCTAAGATTCAACTCCTTTGGGTAAGAACCCAAGAGCATGATTGCTGGATCATATGGGCAGAATCGGTGGTTTTGTCTAAAAAGCTACCGCCCCGTCTTCTGCAGTTACCATACTGTTTTACATTCCCACCAGCAGTGGATAAAAGCTCTTGTGTGCCCACATCCTCACCAGCGACTGATGTCACCAGTGTTTCAAATTCCAGCATTCTTATAGGTGTGTAATGGCTGGTCGTCGTTCTAGTTTGCATTTCCCTGATGACAAATGATGTGGAAAATATTTTCATATGTTTATTTGTCATCTCTATATCTTTTTTGAAGAATTATCTGTTAAGATCCTTGGACTTCATTTGGAAATTTTAATCTGTGGTTATAATTAAAATTTTACAGTGGTTTTCTAGGTTTGTATGCTTATGTGATGTTTTCATATCAAAATCATGTTTTCTTTAGGAGAATAACTCACAACGAGAACTTGTCTTTCTATCTTCTAGAACACTTTAGGAAGCATTTGAGACATGTGGCTTTAGTCCATCCGTGAAATACAGTGGATCTAGATGTTTTTCCCCTGACAACATTCTCTATTTCTTTTATGAACAATGTTGATATTTCAGAGCTCATGTTTGACTATTTTCCTTTCACTAGAAAACTGCCCTCTTCAATCAGCTTTAGAAATATTTTTGTAAATGCATTTCCAATTCCAAAGTCAATTTTTATCTTGTAAATGTTCGCTGTTTTGTTTATTTTATTTGTACTTTTCTATATTTTTCTCACCAATTTACCTTAGAGTTTATTTTAATTTGATTTTCAAAGATCTACTCATACCATTATTGGTTTTTGTTTTCAAAATGGGGTCATTAAGTTCTTCCAGAAGTGGCACACAGTCTCCGAATTCATTGACCTCAACCTCTGGCCAAGTTTTAGAATTTGGAATACTCTCTCTCTCTCTCTCCCCCTCTGTCTCTCCGCCACCACCCTTTCTCTTATTGCCCTTCCTTTATGGTTGGTTCCTCTTCCTACCAAGATATTTAGCACAACTGAAATAAAGTGTATCTTTCACAAATGACCCCAGGAGTTATTGTCTATTCTGCTTTCAGATGGAAAATATCCCTGAAACAAAAAAGCAAACAAAACAAAACAAAACAAAAAAGATTCAACTACTTTACAGGAATGGCAGTACTCAAACCATACAGCTGGAACAAAAATTGACATCTCAATAAGACAGGCTTCCACTCTAACTTTGAAATAACTCCTTAGGAAATTATCCACATTGTTTTATTTTCTAGATCAATACATAACCCTTGAAATTATTAGGTTCCTACAGATTAACATCATCATGTCTATAATTATCACTCTTTATATACTCTTTCTTTTTTTTTAAGTTTATTCATTTTGAGAGAAAGAGAGCATGCATGAGCAGGGGGAGGGGCAGAGAGAGAGAGGGAGCGAGAGAATCCCAAGCATGCTCTACACTGTCAGTGTGGAGTCCAATGTGGGCATTGATTTCACAACTGTGAGATCGTTACCTGAGCTGAAACCAAGAGTCAGATGCTTAACTAACTATGCCACCCAGGGGCCCGTATCTACTTTTTAAAGGTAATTTGTAAAAATGTGTGATCATCATTTTCTATTTTGAAATGACTTCTCTTTTTTGAGAGTTCATCTTGGTAGATCTTTGGTAGTTTGTATTTTCGTAGAAAAATCTCCCATTATATTAGATAAAAAGTATTCATAGTATTTTCTGGTTGAATACACTCACACACACACACACACACACACACACACACACATTTATTTCCACTCCTCCTCTTAAAGATAATAAATAATTCAGGGTACCTGGGCGGCTCAGTCGGTTGAGCATCTGACTTTGGCTCAGGTCATGATCATGCAGTTCGTGAATTTGAGCCCCACATCCGGCTTGCTGCTATCCCCCTATGTCTGCCACTGGCCCACTTACTCTCTCTCTCTCTCTCTCTCTCTCTCTCTCTCACACACACACAATAATAAATAAACATTAAAAAAAGATAATAAATAATTCTACCATAAAAGTTATAATCCATAAAAAGAAATATAATTGACTAGGTCCTGCTATATATGGAGTACTTCCAAAACATTCTGAAGGGCAGACAGCAGACAGAGGCACAGAAATTAGTTAAGCAGGGCAAAATATGCCCCATTTAAAGGGTGTGTGGAGCAGAGGGCATGGTTACAGATAGAAAGAGGACAGGTAGCTTGAAGGGACAGGCACTGGGACTGGGAGGTGTGATAGACGTGTGCAAGAACGAGCACTGTACTACAAGCAGGGAGTTAGCAGAAGTTCAATTGCGTGCACAGAAGGGTCAACGCTGGCCGTGGCCACTCCATAGCCAATGCAGAATGGATTGTAGGCAGGGGTTTTATTGCTTAGGCAAAATATTGAAAGATGCTTCTCTGAAGAAACTGAATCTACCCTTTGGGGAGTTCTAAGACACAGGTCGAGGCACCAGGACTCCAAATCAAAGATCTCCACTGTCAAAGATAACAAAAGCCTAACACCAGTAAAAGATCATAAAAAGGGATTTTATTCAGTAATAACTATTGGAAAAGGACAAGAACCCAGTGTAACCTGAGATCAACTCTGCCAAAGCAAAAGGCCGGGGAGTGTTTAAATGCTGGGTGTCCTAAAACAAAAAAGGTATCAAGGGTTTTCACTGGGGAGGTTGATTTATGTGACTAAGCCATTGGGGTTTATTAACTGGTCCTTAGACATAGGAAAACAAACTTATACTTAGGACAGGAAGTAGTGATGTAGTTGGAAGAGGCACCCTAGGGGGATATTTATATATATATACACACACATACATATGTATATAATACATATACATATATGTAAAGGTATAAGTAAATATATATTTCTTATATAAATATTATTTATTAAATTAATTAAATTTATTAAATATAAATATATTTATTAAATATATATAATATGTTGTGTGTATATATAGAGAGAGAGTGCATATATAGTAAGTCACTTTAATTCAATAGAATCATTTGAAAATAAAATTGAAGAAATCTCACAAAAAGACAAAGAGATAAAGATTGAATATATTGAAAACTATATATATATATAAATAGTTTTCAATATATTCAATATATAGAATTCAATATATTCAATATATATACATTCAATATATACATACATTCAATATGTATATACAGTATATATATACACATATATACACAATTCTGTATGTATATGTGTATATATATATATGTGTATATATATATGTGTATATACACACACACACACACACACACACATATGAAGAGAATAGAAGATCAGTCCGAAAGGAAACACCAGCACTGTCAAGGCCAACAGGCTGCAGACGATGTGGACAGAACAAATGCCCCATGCAGTTAATGAAACAGATCCCCAACTGAATCCGTAAGGGTGACGTTTTAATACGTCATCAAAGCTCCCAGGAGGAAACCAAATTCACGGGAGAAGGAAGATGATCCATTCTAACGTCAGCCTTCTTCTCATTGATACCCAGTTCAGCAGAGGCTGATTGAAGAAAGTCTTTAAATACCGAAGAAGAGGGGTGTCTGAGTGGCTCAGTGGGTTAAGTGCTGGACTCTCAGCTTCGTGAGTTGGAGCCCTCCCATGGGGCTCTGTGCTGATGGTGTGGAGCCTGCTTGGGATTCTCTCTCTCCCTCCCTCTCTACCCCTCCCCTGCTCATGCTGTCTCTGTCTGTCTCAAATAAATAAATTTAACAAAACAAACAAATAAATAAATAAATAAATACTTAAATAAATACTGAAGAAGAGTCTCCTAAACCAAAGACTAAACTACTCAAACAGAAAGTCAAGTGTGAAGTCAGAATGAACACATTTTTAACTTCTCCATGAATTCCAGTTACAGCGCCTTACAGAGAGGGCCAGAGAGAAAGCCTCTTGGGAATGAGGAAAATCGAGTGTTTCAACTAATTGAGCTTTTTAATAAACCCAGGGGTTATTGCAAAACGATACAGTGTGATAACAGGAAAGGTTCAAATTGGATTCAAGAAACAGCGTGACTTGAATGTCACAGGGGTCCTCACGTTGGGCCTAGAAAGCAGAAAACGTGATCAGAGGCTGTTGTTAGTTTATGTAATAAACCACATTAAACAGTGGTAATTATGCCCTCCTTGTTTCCTTTTAGAATCAATCTAGAAACTCAAATATGGTTATGGTAAGTAGTAAGGATAGTCTGAAAGAAAGGATTCAGAGTGTGCTGGGCACAGGTGGTGGGGAGAGCAAGGTATTCGAGAGTCAACATTACAATTTTCTAAAGAGAATTTTCTAAAGAGTTGGGGGACATTACATCGTGGAAAGAAAGTGATGGGGCAGGGGAGCTTGTGGACAGGGTGGGCAGAAAGAGTCCTTACCTCACTGTCCTGAGATAGAAACACTGCTGTTCTGTGCATTGGCCACAGTTTCATGAGATGAAGTCCAGTTATACGGGGGGCAGGATGGGTAGTTTATTTTCCATTTTGCACCATCTGGCTAAGACGGAAGATGGGGCCAATGTTCTGCCATTAGGATGACTGGCGAGCTATTTTTTTTAGTGTTTTCTTTTCCAAATCTCTCCTTTGCGGGGCCTGTTTTATTTGCAATTTGGAAGAGGTTTTATGAAAGGCTGCTAGCCAGCTGCCATTTTGTACCAGAATTCTTTGGATGGGTCTGAATGAGTTGAGAGTGCTGGCTTTTTCAAAGATGTCTTCTGGTTTGAAAGAATTAAGCTCAAGAAATACCGTTTGATCCTGCAGTCTAGACACAATGGCAGGCCAGCAAAGAGATATTCTTCATGCGTTTTCCCCTCAGTGTTTCATGAATTTGTTGTGTTCTTTTTTTTTCTGAAACAACTTGTTTCATCCGTTTTCATTTTGTCTTTGCAATCGTGGAAGCGTTCAAGTGTAAACACGTACCACTCAGAAAAGCTCTCAGGCATTTTTTCCAATTTTTTTTTATCGTGGTAAAACACACAAAATTTACCATTTTTGAGTGTACCGTTCAATGGTATTAAATACATTCGTAAAGTGTGAGCCTCACCCCCAACCATCTCCAGAACCCTTCTCCTCTTGTAAATAGCAACTAACTATCCACAAAACAATAATTCCTTGGATCTCCTTGCCTTCAGTCTCTGGCAAACGTCCTTCTTCTACTCCCTGTCTCTGATTTTGAGTGCCCTTGCTGTTTCATACCAGTGGAATCAAACAGCGTTTGGCTTTTTGTGACTGGTTTATTTCACTTAGCATTATGCCTTTAAAATTCACCCAGGTTGTAGCACATATTAAAATCTCCTTCTTTTTTAAGGCTTCATAAAAAATTTATTACATGTATCGTATCACATTTCGCTTCTCCATGCATCTGTTGGTGGAAACTTGGGTGCTTTGACATCTTAGCTATTCTGAATCATACTGCTATGAAATGGATGTATAAATATGACTTCGGGACTCTACTTTTCATATGCCTGAAGTGAATTTTCTAGGATATATGCTAACTTTATTTTTATTTTTAAATTTTTAAAATGTTTGTTTTCGAAAGAGAGAGAGAGAGACAGAGAAAGAGTGCGATCAGGGAGAGAAGGAGCCAAAGAATCGGAAGCAGGTTCCAGGCTCTGAGCTGTCAGCACTGAGCCTGACGCGGGGCTTGAACTCCTGGCAAGACCATGACCTGAGCGGAAGTCGGCTGGCCGCTCAACTGACTGACTGAGCCCCCCAGGATTCCCTTAATATTCGGAGAAACTGCCATACTGTTTTCACAGTACTGTACCATTTTATATTCCCATCAACAGCACACAAGAGTTCCAATTTCTCCATTTCCCCACCAAAATCTGCTTTCTCTTACTTTTCAGTAGTATCTATCCTGTGTATATACACTTATATAATAAGGATATACTTTATTTTATGCTCTTATGGCCTTAAAATGCTAAATAAATTTCCAAAACAAAAATACCAGCCTTACTATTTTCGAAAATGCACAGTTTTATTTAACACATATCCATTTAGCTTTTATATTCCAGGTATTGTGGAATCCCATTAGGTCTCTAGTCTAAGGCCGACTCTTCAGGGAGACGTCCCTCTCCGCCCAGCATCATTCAGCCCCTACCGGCATTCTCCATGCAGCCAGCACCCTATTTCAACATTTTCTGATATTATACGGTTGCAACATGATACCCCCAAATGCAGAACAGCTGAAACAGAAGCTGTGAGTAAATGAATATTAGATGATATTGGGCATTTCAGAAAATAAGAAGGCCGGTATTGTTTCTGTTTCGGGGAAGTCATTTGAAATGTTAAGGTCATGAGAGCACAATTTAAAGCATATACTGCATATATTCATATACAGACACCTATACATATTGGTATCCTTAATGAATTTAAAAGTTAATAAATCTTTAATAACATTTTGATAGACTGATAAAGGATGGTTAAATTTTCTAATATTGTATTCCCGTAATGTATTCCTCATTTTCTATTTTTTTTACTTATGTGGATAAATTGAGAGATATTTGCTCTCTGCCAATAAAAGTTCAAAATTTTGTTTTCTTTTACCTTAAATTATACTTCAGTGTATATTATTTTATGTAATATTATATATATATAGTACATATACTTATACACCCATTCTTTCTGTACTTGTATGTAAGAGTCTTTCTTATGTTTCTCTTTTGGCATCATTGTGTTTATGTGGAGATAATTTGTATTTTTTATTGTTGTTTTGAGACCACATCAATAGAAATCTTGTGTTGTTTAACATAGTTGAATTTTGTTATTTGACACATTCAAAGAGAGTTTGGGTTTTTTTTTTCTCCATGTAATTGAAACAATTTATTTTGGTTCCTGTGATAAATGATACGTTTACCTCTCATTTTATAATTTTAGCTTTTTTCCTTGTTGTATTAATTTCTATCTCTTGCAGCCAATGTATGTGTTATTGGATGCATCAGCCTTACTTTAATTATATTATTTTCTATTTTTGTTAATTTTTAATTGACTAATTGCAGTTGAAACTTTAAGTCTGAAATTATTTGCATGAATAAGAAAACAATGTCTAGGGAGGCCTGGGTGTCTCAGCTGGTTAAGTGTCCGAGTCCTGATTTAGGGTCAGGTAATGATCCCAGGGTTATGGGATTGAGACCCACCTCTGGCTTTGCACTGAATGTGGACTTGGCTTAGGATTCTCTCTATCTCTCTCCTTCTCTGTCTCCCCTGCTCTCTCTCTCTCTAAAAGAAAAAAAGAAAAAAAAAAAAGAATGTGTAATCCAATCTCCATTTGTAACTTCAGTGACTTATAAAGGAATTGGGCAAATCTCATTAAGAAAAGTAAGATAAAATTGTCCATATGACTTCTAATGGCCCAAAACAAATCTGAAAACCAGTAAACCAGAATTTTTCTTTCTGCGTACGTCTATCCCAAAGGTTTTACAAATAGGATGTTTAAATGCAAACTTCATCCTTGCATATTTTGGAGCATAGTTCATGCTTTGGATTTTCACTGGACAGAAAATCCAGTGAAAATCACACAGGCTTTACTTCCATGATTCTTTAGTCTCACACACATCCTTCAAGTTATGGAGAAAGACCAGAATGTCTTTCTTAAACTATAATGACTATAATTTATATCAGCCTCTTCTCTTTAAAAAAAATATTAGGGGTGCTTGGGTGGCTCAGTCGGTTAAGCACAAGACTTCGGCTCAGGTCATGATCTCACAGTTCTTGGGTTCGAGCCCCATGTCGGGCTCTGTGTTGACGGCTCAGAACCTGGAGACTGGAGCCGGCTTCAGATTTTGTGTCTCACTCTCTCTCTGCCCTTCTCCCACTTGCGCTCTATCTCTCTTTCTCTCTCTCAAAAGTAAATAAACATTAAAAAAATTTAAAAAAATATTATACAATACATAGTTCATTTTGAAAATCCAACTTCTCTTACATGGAATTAAAAAGAAACCCTCACTCCTAGCTCATGTAATTAACAATTTGATTTTTATTTACCTAATACTAAACGGTCAAACTTTATTCTATTCTTTGCCTAGAATACATAAATATTTTATATGAAAGTATCAAAATAAAATTATATAAAAATAAAATGATAGTGTATATAACTTGTGTGCCCTACCTTTTATACTTATTAATTTTTCATAAGCTCATTTCTGTGTTTATTAAGGAGACAGATAATTGTGCCTCCCTTTTGTTTATTAATGACCTTAGCTCTGTTGCGTAGTCAGGAAATGTTCTTGTGACTTCCTCACAAGCACTTTGTATACTGTGGGTGTCCGTAATTAATGTTTGCAATAGAACTTGCTGTAGCAATTTTTTTATTGAAGCAAAATTGGCACGTAACCTTACATTGCTGTCAGGTGTACAACATAACGATTCGATATTTGTATATATTGCAAACGGATGACCACGACAGGTCTAGTTACTATCGTCACCATACAAAGCTGCAGAATTTTTTTCACGTGATGACGACTTTCAAGATCTATTCACTTAGCAACTTTCAAATATGAAACACTATTATTAACATGTATTAACATGTATCATTAACGCTATTATTAACTGTAGTTGTCATGCTGTGCATTACACCCCCATGACTTCTTTCTTTTATAGCTGAAAGTTTGAGTCATTCCCTTCACTCAACTTACCCACTCCTCACCCCCACCTCGAGCATCCACCTGTAGAATCATATAGTAGTTCCATTTGCTTTTTATTTGAGCAACCTCCATCCTGTTGTCCACAGTGGCTATACCAGTTTACATCCCACCAACAGTGCACAAGCGTTTCTTTTTCTCCACGTCCTCACCAACATTGGTTCATTCTCATCTTGTTGATAACAGCCATTCTTTTTTTTTTTTTATTTTTTTTTAACATTTATTTATTTTTGAGAGACAGAGCACAAGTGGGGAGGGGCAGAGAGAGAGAAGGAGACAGAATCGGAAGCAGGCTCCAGGCTCTGAGTTGTCAGCACAGAGCCCGACGTGGGGCTTGAACTCACAAACAGTGAGATCATGACCTGAGCCGAAGTTGGAAGCTCAACCAACTGAACCACCCAGGCGCCCCGATAATAGCCATTCTAATGAGTGTGAGATGATATTTCATTGTGGTTTTGATTTGTATTTCCCAGGTGATGAGTGATGTTGAACATCTTTTGATGTACAGGTGGGCTATCTGTATGTATTCTTTGGGGAAATATCTGTTCAGACCCTCAGCCCACGTATTAACTGGAATTTATTTTATTTTATTTTATTTTATTTTATTTTGTTTATTTATGCTACTGGATTGTATCAGTTATCTATATGTTTTGGATATTAGCTCCTTATCAGATGTGTGATTTGCAAATATTTTCTCCCTTTCAGTAGGTTGTCTTTTATCTTTTTGATGGTGTCCTTTGCTGTGAAGTTCGACTCAATCCCAGGATTTTCCTCTTAAAGCAACAGAGAATGTAAGCCGGTTCTCGTAGAGACCAATATTTATTAGAGATTAGAACGGAAATTTCACTCATCATAAGATCGACATGGATAATGTCAAAAACTTTGCTAAATTTTGCATGGGAAGGATTTTGTCTTTGAATGTCAGGTTATTGATATTCTAGGGCAGAAGATACACCAATTTCAATAGAGGTCTGAAGTTAGGGAGCAACATTTGATGGATATTGCCTGTTTTTTTCTCATTGTTGCCTGTAGCTTCTCAGTTTGAAAAAATAATAAAAGACTTTCTACTTTCCTATTCCCTTTGGTCCGATTCACCTAATAATGGCCACAAATTGATTATTTTAATACAATGAGTGTGTTCAATGCTAGGATGTATAACCACCTGAAAAATAAGGTGTAGAAAAACCAGCCACCAAATCCAACAGTAAAATTCACGGAAAGGAATGAGCTATATGATGCTCAGGGGACAATCAGAATTGTAGTAGGGGAGCCTATCTGTTTTCATTCATTAAGGCAACATCAATCTTGATTTTTTTTTCATAGTAATCATGTGTTTATCAATAGATATTAGTTTTTTCTCTCAATATGTTTAATTTCACAGGGTGATGCAATATTAGAAATCTAGATATTTATATCACACTGTATCAATTGTGTCTTCAACCACTGCTGTCATTTCTGTTCAGCGTTTCACGAAGGCTTGCTTAGGCCTTTTTGAAATAAATACAAACAGGTTTTAATTATATAAGCACCGTAACTGAATACATGTATAAATATTTCAAAAATTGACTTGGAATAACGTGTCTTTTATGCATTGAATCACAGCCATATTAAAAGAGTTTAATATTAAGGGGTCCCTGGGTGGCTCAGTAGGTTGAGCGCTCTTGATTTCAGCTCAGGTCAGGGTCTCAGGGTTCATAAGATTGAGCCCTGCGTCAGGCTTCATACCGACAGCATGGAGCCTGCTTGAGATTGTCTCTCCCTTTCTCTCTAACCCTCTCCAGGAAACAGTGGAGGAAGCAAATCCTTGGCTAGGAGAAGATCACTGCCAGAGTAGTGGACAAGCTTTAGTAATAGAATAAATGCCACCAAAGAGAAGCTTGGCTTCTCTTTGAGAAGAGCTTTGGCTCTTCTCAGCCAAAGAGAAGTGGCTTGTCTGAGTAAAATCACATGACTAATATAAACGTGGCCATGGTATTGACGTTCTTGTCTCAGGAGGTAATTTTCTAAATACCTTTGTCACTTTGCATCAGCAGCTCTCAATCCTGTCTACACCGCGGAACTACCTTGGGATATTTTTTAATTTTTTTTTTTTTTTTTTAAGAAGCAGTTGGACTAATTGTGTTGAAGTCCCATTTGACAAAAGCTTTCCTAGCGATCCCAATGTGAAGTCCAGGTTAAGAGTAACACCAAATGGGGCAAACTGGGTGGCTCAGTGAGTTGAGGATCCAACTTTTGATTTCGGCTCATGTCATGATCCAAGAATTGTGGGATTGGGTCCCATGTAAGATTTGCTCTCGCCCTCCACCCCTTTGCCACACTCTCTCTTTCTTCTGAAATAAATTAAGAAAAAATTAAAAAAAAGCGACACTGACTTTCATGTTGGAGAACCAAAAATTTCCATCAGCGCGCACAGCCTTCTCTCCAGACCTGCCGTGACTTTTCTCACTCCGGTTTGGTCCTGTCCCTGGAACCTTGGAGCTGTTGTCAGTTTCTCCAACTGTCAAAACTTGTCTTTCCCAACAAAAGACATGGACTTACTTATCATAAGCCAGAACACTAGCTTTTAGTTTTCTCTGCCTGGTGTAGAAACTTTTCACCCACAGTTACCCTGACCTTATATAATTCCACCCTTGTCACTGTCGATTGGAAGGAGCAAGAACAGATATGTACATTCCAGAAGTTTGTCTGTCAAGAGGTATAAGAGGAGACTTGGCCCAGTGATTTTGCAGAACGTTCAAAGACCTTCTTACTCAATACTGCTGTGCAGTGTTGCTGTTTGCCATCCGATGATGGCAGTTTGGCCTTGAATGGGAAATCGGAGATAAAAGTTCCGTCTAAAATGTGTCACGCAGATTGATTTCCTGGACTCTGGCTTTGGGTAAGTGGTTTATTTATTTATTTGTTTGTTTATGTTTAAATTGGCCACCTTCTTTGTTTCTTTCTTTTTTTTTTTTTTTCTTTTTTAGTTTGTGTATGAATCATGCATTCCTGGAAGACCACTACTCAAAACGATTCCTGGATAATTGTTCATATGTCTGTTCAACTACAAGCCATATTTGTTCTGTTGGTTCAAGAGAAAACAAAGAGTGTCAGGTCCGCTACTTTACTGGAACGCAGGCAGAAGTAAGCACCATGTACCGGCTACTGTCATGGCAGTTTGGATAGGCCTCCTGTCGTCCAGGTCACCAAGGATTTAGGCAATTGTCGAAAGGTATAAAATGTTCTCGTTCTTTGTCTTGGAGGCATGTCCTCGTTAGTGCTAGGTGCTATTTTTTAGGTCACAGAAGTCCAATTTCCCAAGTTGTAGGACAGAATAAATATGATTCCTCATACATCCAAAACAGCAACTGGTTACCTTTTGCTTATTTGTGTTTCTGTGCCATTTCTGAAACATGTCTTGTGGACTTTAGTCCTCTTATATCCTAAATTCCTAGTGTTCTTGTGCTAGCCACATTTCCCTACATTCCCTATCTCCCCTCACCCCCAGATCCTGGTTATAATAAAAATAATCAATTATAACACCTCTTTTTACCCAGGAAGTATACGTGTGGGGTATGTGTGCTAAAGGCATTCAATCTAAGGACAAGTGACCCAGGAATTGCATTTATCATAGTAACAACCATGCTGTGTCTGCACTGATATTTTATCCAGTTTTTAATCCTCATTTAAGATCTGTGTCTGACTGGATGTAACATTTTACAGTAGTGACATTAAACTTTCCATTTGACTTTGGATGATATTAACAGGTGCACTGGTGTTTATTTCAGTGCAAGCTCCTGACTTAATTCCTTGCAATGTAATTTGCGCTTGCGTACCTTCCAGCAAATAGTACCATCTACTGTTACAACTCCTGGAATCAGATAATAAAATGACCTGCAGGTCAGTGCAGTGAAGACATTGTGACATTGACTGATACATTAATAGCCTGTGAAGACTTCCCGTAAATAGAATCGCTTGGAAGCATTCTTTCCCCTAGTGCTTTCTATTCTCCTTTTTAGTTGGAGATGCTGAATTCATGGTGGTTTTCTCCAGCATTTAAGTGTGAGCCTTCCTTTTCAGTTGAACGGTGTTTGAATACATTTTACCTTGGCGGATATTGTACCAACCATCAGTAAAATGGTCAAAGGGCTTGGCAAAAATATTTTCCTACCTTTTGACCTTATTTCAAAAATCCTGAAGTTACAAACTATAATGACGATAAATTAGTCATTCCCTCCCCGACCATGAAGAAAACTTCCTCAGCTTTTAAACCATTTTGTATGCTAAAGTGCATGGGAAAAAGCTTGGGAGGGTTTCCAGTCTCCCTAGAAGAGCAGTCCTGCCTTTTATGCTTCTATGCACATTCTCAGGTTCTCAGTCTCTTGGGTTATATATGGGTTGGATATTGCTCTTCAGTGTACCTCCATTCCAGAACACTAAGAGGCACTGAGTGAGTGTTCTATCAATACTACTCAGTCCCTGTCTCCAGTTTTCCTTTTAACTTGGATTAAATCATGCCAATATCAAACTATCTGTCATGTAAATATAAAATCAGTAAAATCACTTCTCTTCTGAATTGGGTATTTATGAAGGTATGTTATGAAAACATTTTAATAAGTCAATAAATGACAAAAATATGTGAATAAAAGCCTCATTTATTTTCATCCATCAGCATGCTTTCCATGGAAACAGGAAAATATTTGTATTATTTTAGTAAATTTCTCCAACCAGGATTTCAGTTGTGTACTGAGGCTACTTATAAGGCTGAATTGTCATGTATTTGAAAGGTGGCAGAATCCGCCTCCCCAAAATATGCCATTTTAGTATAACGATTATTTTGAGCTAAAGACAATTGAGAAGAAACAGACACAAGGAAAGCTCTATGCCCTCTCTTTGTTTGCCTTAAAGCAAGACAAAAATTTCCAAAGGTGTCTCTTCTCCCCTCTCAACTGGGAAGGACAAACGTCAATCGTTGGAGACAATTTTAGACTCTGTCACCCTCGAAATGACATCAGAGGAATATACAAAACAATCGTTAACTAGCCTCTATCTATCATTTGTTTCACATAAATTTGCTTCCCCACAGTGTACCTCCTTTGGAAGTCAAAAACTGATTTCCTTTGTCCTGTCATCTCTGTACAAATGTATTGCTTTTTGTTGAAGTTACTATACAAGCCTGAATTCCAAACTACCTCTTTGAGTTACTCATTTTCCCAGGGAGTCTCCCATGTATGCATGAGGTACACATGTTAATGAACTTTTGTTTGTTTTTCTTATACTAATATCTTTTTTGTTACAGAATTCCCAGCCAAAAGCTTAAAGAATGTAGAGGGATACTTACTGCTTCCTCCCCTACATGTTTAATTTTCTAAGATATCAGTCCTGTTAACCTAACTTTTCTTTTTTTTAATTTTTTTAACATTTATTTATTTTTTGAGAGAGAGAGAGCGAGACAGAGCACAAGCGGGGGCAAAGAGAGAGGGAGACACAGAATCCGAAGCAGGCTCCGGGCTCTGAGCTGTCAGCACAGAGCCTGACACGGGGCTCGAACTCACAGACCACAAGATCATGACCTGAACCGAAGTCGGACGCCCAGCCAACTGAGCCACCCAGGAGCCTCTGTTAGCCTAATTTTCAAATAGGGTCAGGAGGCCAAGAGAATCCATGTGATCTTAAAAAATGTTTACATTGTTAATTCTTATTATACAAGTCATATTATTTTATCCAACTTTTTGGGACACCTAATTTCACTGTCTCCAACACTATTTCCTCTCACCTTAAAAACTTTTGAACTCTGATTTGGCTTCCATAGTGTCTTGTTTCTCTAAATATGTTTATATTTTTCTTAATCCCCTTACTGGCCATCATACCTGGCTCTCTCTCCTCCGGCTGACTCATCAGACTCTCGTGGATCTTTTCTTTTTCTACCATCAAATATTTGGAAAGAAACTACAATTAAATACTTTCAACTGCCATAATTCGTAAGACTACGTGTCTCAACTACCAGTGCTTTTATTGTCTGGCCCACCATTTATTGATTCACACATGCATGCTTTTATCATCGAAACCAGGAATAAATTTCAGAACATCTTGATACTGGCCATGTAGAAAATTAACTTGCTCTCTTTGCTTAACTTCTGTATGTTGTAAAGGTTCTAATTTAATTTCCCAATTGTTGACTTTATGATTCTTCAGGATAATAAAGAATCTGGTATCTTCCCATGGGCTTATGTGGAAGAATAATGTATTGTTTTTCTTTCTTTCCTAAGAGAGGAAGCATGTTTTTGAAGATTCTAAGCTTTGGAAGAAAAAGCCTGGATCCGGACACAAATTTCTCAGGTGCTTTTTTTTTTCTTTCCTAAATATATGCAGAAATACTTACCACAGTGAATAAGTGAATACTTTGTAACCAAATTCCCCTGCAGCACTGTGTGTGAAGGAACATGGGTATGAATATACTCAATCAATTGAAATGACCTTGAAAGTTGCTGTAGTGTTCAGACGGGAGGAAACACCTTTTGATTCTCATCTTATGTTCCTGTCTGGGGCTCAGTAACAAAAGACAAAAAAAGGGGGGGGGGTGGAATAAAGGGAAATTTATTAACATGAATGTCTCAGATATACATGAGACAAACTCAGGGATGAGTAACTCTTAGAGGTGGCTGAGAATTCAGATTTACACAGCATCTTCAACAAAGAAAAATACAATTTTAGGGAAGTGGCAAAACAAAGTAAAAAGACCTTGTGTTACTAGAGACAGCCAAGTGTTGGAGAGGCAAATAAATGGAAGACTACTTGTAGATAAATTTTAGTTAGTAATGTTTGCTATGTAGACTCTTCTGGTGCCCTCTGTAGGTTAAGAAGGGTCTAAAGTTGTCTCAGAGGGGCGCCTGGGTGGTTCAGTCGGTTAAGCGTCTGACTGTGGCTCAGGTCATGATCTCGCAGTTTGTGAGTTTGAGCCCGGCGTCGGGCTCTGTGCTTGACAGCTCGGAGCCTGGAGCCTGCTTCGGATTCTGTATCTCCCTCTCTCTCTGCCCCTTTCCCACTCATGCTCTGTCTCTTTCTCTTAAAAACTAAATCAACATTAGGGGCACCTGGGTGGGTCAGTTGGTTGAGTGTCCGACTTCAGCCCAGGTCGTGATCTCACAGTTCGTGAGCTCAAGCCCCGCATCGGGCTCTGTGCTGACAGCTTGGAGCCTGGAGCCTGCTTCGGATTCTGTGTCCCCCTCTCTCTCTGGCCCTCCCCCGTTCATGCTCTGTCTCTCTCTGTCTCAAAAATAAACATTAAAAAAAATAAATAAATAAAAATAAAGTTGTCCCAGGTGGTTAACTTTTGTCCTTCTTGTTGGAGAGAGGAGGGTTACTTCTGTAAATTTATGTCCTACCTGGGACAAATAGAGAGAAGGCAGAGAGCTTTGCTTGCATTTACTGCTTCTTAATTGTCCTCAGTTCAAAATAACTCTTCTGTCAAAAGGACATATTTTGGGGAGACATATACTGATTCCTTTAAATAGCTACATGACTGAAAGGGAATGTTTTCTGGACTAGTAAATTGAGTGATGTCTGTGTGTGTGTGTGTGTGTGTGTGTGTGTGTGTGTGCACGGGCATGTCTGTGTGTATATATGTGCATGTTTATGCAAAAATCAGAAATAAAGTCTTTGTATGTAGATCAGGAAGCTCCCGCTATCCCTGGGGTCTATTCTCTCACTTGGGAGGACCCACTCAGTGGCCATCACATCTCTCCTTACTCACAATGTCACCTATATACCCTGGTCACCTACATTCTTGTCTCCAAAAACTGTACCTTCAATAATTCGTAATTATCACTTACCCAGCATACCTTTATGAAGTGTCTATCATTTTTTAATCCAACTTTTCGCAAGTCATAACAACCACTAGGAAATAAAGTATTTTTATAATTGTCCTTAACAAAACTAAGAAAACAACTAGATTGGATTGCAAATTTAGGATGTCATTGTCACTCCCCTTCCAAGATACGCCCTGGGGGAGCCTGAAAGACATAGGACAAGGGCTTATATATATTTAGAATTTATATAAATAACCACATAGTTCAAAAATATCTCCAAGTAGACTCCTCCAATTAAGTCACATCTTTTGACAGGCTCATCTTTTGAAATTAACACCTTCCTAAGAATAATTTAATCAAGTAATCAGATGCCTAAAATCTAATTGAATTCTACAGTATTTGGTAGGAGCCCGCGGCAGTTCCGGAGCATAGAAAAGTTGAGAATAGAGTCGGGCAGGCGTGCATGGGGTGGCTTAAAGATTGTTAAGGCAAACTGCAGATCACTTCTAGTTCATACATTAAAATGAGTGACCACAAGAGAGCAAGGGCAGGGACTGAAGAAAGATATGGACTTCCAGACCTTCCATAGTTTCCCAAGTGCATCCTTCCTTCCTGCCTCAAATTCCTCTTCCGAGTTGCTCCCACTTATGATGGTTTCATTAAATTTAGGAGCAAAATGTAGGTCTGGCTATAACACATCTTAAAAGTTATACACTAAGCACTAACAAATAATTTAAAAATAATGATAGTATGGGATTATAACCCAAATAATGAAATAAATACCATGAGTCCCTATGGATATGAATGAATGAGTGAATGAATGAATGGTGATACATCTTCCTTACAGAAGAAATCCTAAAATTAAATGTAAGGGAAGGAGGGAAATTAGAATATCACTGTTGGAATAGGAAGATAACAGAGCCCCAGAGTATCACCACCACAGTCTATGTTATTTACTACTCTGGTTTTAAGATATGGTCCCAAGTATGTGAGATTCCTCCATTCAGGAGGTGAAACTTAAATCTCTCCTGTTTGAATGTGAGGTATACTTAGTGACTCATTTCCCTTTTTTTTTCTTTTTTTATAAAAAAATTATTTGAGTTGACACACGATATTACATTAGTTTCAGGCGTACAGCATAGTGATTCAACTTCTCTAGAACTTACGCTGTGCTCGAAAGTGTAGCTGTCGTCTGTCCCCATACAACCCTATTAAAATAGCACTGACTATATTCTCTATGCTGTGCCTTTTATCTCCATGACTTACTCATTCCATAACCAGAACCCTGCCTTTCCAACTCCACTCTGGCAGCTATCAGTTTGCTCTCTGTATTTACAGGTGTGATTCTACTTTTTGTTTGTTTATTCATTTGTTTTTTTTATTTTTTTAATTTCACATATGAGTGAAATCATATGGTGTTTGTCTTTCCCAATCTGACTTATCTCATTTAGTATAATAACATTTAGGTCCATCCATGCTTTTGCAAATGGCACAATATTACCCCCTTTTTTTTAGGTCTGCATAACATTCCTCTGTGTGTGTGTGTGTGTGTGTGTGTGTGTACCAGTTTCCTTATCCATCCATCTATTGAATCTATCACATTTAGTGACTCACCTCTAAACTTAAGATATGAAAAGGGTAACATAATAACGTTATAGTAGTGAAACCAGGCAGACCCTACCATGAGAACAAGGTTAACATCAGCAGAAATACATCATGTTGATGCAGTGTATTCCAGGATATGATTGGATGAAAAGGACACACCATATCCACAGTATTTTTTTTCAAAAATATTCATAACTCCAATCAAATCATGAGCAAACGTCAGATAAAACCAAAATGAAGGATATGTTACAAATAAATGACCAATACTTTAATCGCATCAAGGTCACAAAAGCCAAGAGGAAGCTGAGAAACTGTCATAAACAGGAGACTACAGGGAGAACGACAATTAAATGTCAAGAGATCTCTTGGGTTGAATCCTGGATAACAGCAACATCATATCAATTGGAAAACTTGTGAAATACCAATATGTTCTGTATTTTAGTTAATGGTATTTTCTCAATGCTGACTTTTTAATCTTCATTTTTTGCCATGGTCATGCCAAATGTTAACAAAAGCGTAGCCTAGGTAACACAAGGCCTCTCTTTACTGCCTTTGCAACGCTAGGGGTAATTTTAAAATCAGTTCAAATTAAAAGTTTGAAAAATGTTATATAGTAAACATTACTTCTGCTGATCCCTGTACATCATGCATCAACAGATGCATGATTTAACTATGACCCCCTTGATGGCATTCATCGAATTCAAATAGAAAACAAGAGTCTAAGCCTTGACCATCCCCTTTGAAAAGTAAACCTTAAGGAAATCATTCAAAATCTCTTACACTTTGCTTTCTTTGAAGGAACTATGAGAAATAGAGCCAGGGTACCTGGGTGGCTCAGTCGGTTAAGTGACCAACTCTTGATTTCATCTCAGGTCATGATCCCATGGTTCATGGGGATCGAGCTTCGTGTGGGGCTCTGTGCTGATGGTGTGGGGCCTGCTTGGAATTCTCTCTCTCCCTCTCTCTGCTCCTCCCCCACTGATGTGCATGCATGCTCCCTCTCTACCCCTCTCTCAAAATAAATAAATAAACTTAAAAAAAATTACAACCAACTCAAAAAAATGAATGAATTAAAGAATGTGAAATGAAATGGGTCAGGTGCTGGAGACGGTTGCTATAATCTATAGGTAGAAATAATTCTGACCTCACTACAGCGTGAAGATAAATACAATGTGTGTGAAAACCACAGCAATTAAAGTATTTATCATCACGCATATGTTACCATTTTGGAATTCTGTGATGATTCTTTTATTCTTGTAACTAGGTCCATTTGCTCTTTATGAGGGAAGTTTTTATCCAACACTGCCCCAGGTTCTTCTGTTCACAGATGCTTTAAGTAATAACAAATTTTCTACTGAGAAGGTTCAGCGACATGTCAGAAGAATGGCCACTGGACCACATGCAGAATAGATGACCCACACATTAGTATTCCTTAGGCTTAATTATCCTGGATGTCAACTATAACTCTCTACCTATTCAGAATGGCAGAGATGCTATATCTTTTTCCTTTTGTTTTATTCCCTTTATGATTCTTTATCTTTTTTTTCATTTTATTTCTCCTTCCTTCTTACCTTCGTTCCTTTGTTCGTTCCTTCCTTCCTTCTTCTTTCCTTTCTTCCTTCCCTCCTTTTTTTTCCCCTTTCTTCTGTGAGGTCCCCCATTGCTATTCTTACAATTATTGCACACTGGGAAAAATAAAGGTTGCCAATGGCATGGAATTCTGGCTTGGACAGTTACTGAGTAGTGCTCTGGGATTCCATCATTCATCCAGCATCTGCTATGTGTATACACAGGACTGAAGGTGGTAAGTTTCTGATAATGAGTTAAGAGTCAAAGATACAATTACTAAAATTGAACCAATTTAAGCAGTCCTTTCTTGGAGGCCCATTTTATCTTAACATGTACAAGAGGAATATAGATGGAGTGTATCAGAATGAATAAAGAGGAGCAAGTTCCAAGTTAAAAAATAGAAGATATTCAGAGTAGTTGTCTCCAGTGTAACAATCGTGACTATCTTATAAACAAGAGCCTCAGAGGTTGACTGTATCTGTCAACACTCTTTTCTGACTGAAGGTAAAATTCATCTATGTTCTTGGTCCTCTGCTTCAATGCATCCTCAGTAATTCCTTTTAATAGGCACTAAATGAGCATATTAATTATTTCATTAGTCCCCGTCTCCCAGAGTAAAGAAGTGATTGGGACTTATGAGAAACAGTCATTGATTAGGGGAGAAGAGCTGGGATTTGGAATTGAGCTTGAAAAGGAGAGCAGAAAAACTGGCTACATGGAAGGAGGCAGTGCAGGCACGGCTTAACGGGAGAGCCCGACGAACGTGGGCAACTAAGAGCAAAGAGCGTCAACCAAAGAGCAGCATCACCTCGCTCCGTGTGGTTCATGGATGTTCTGCTGCCTTCTTGACCACCCCCACCGCCTGTGTCTCTGTCCCTGTCTGATACTTACTGTGCCACTTCTCTCTCTGCCAGCAATCACTCAGTGTGCATGCATGGGAAGACCCCAAGGGAGTCAGGAAAAAAAACATCGCTGTCTCTTTCATTCTGAACGTTCCAGAATCTCTGGGGAACACAGACTACTCCTCAGGGGCACTGCATTCATCGTTCTACTGCGTGATCACTGCCTCAACACCTCTTCAGGGGAGCTGAAGACAGCTGGGAATTCTCTAATGTAGACAGATGAAACGTTGCGGTGACATGTGAGTGTGGACAGAGAACCAGCAGGCGAGAATTTGCTTGCTTCACAGGTCACGTCTGTATCCTGCCACCTTCCTCCTCAAATTCCTGCTGCGATGCTTCTGCCAGTGAATGGAAGCTAAGCTTGCTCCCTGAGCCCCAGAACCTTCACCCACTGCCCTGACAAATACATAATATGCTGTCCTCCTATGAGCACCCTCCACTTTCCAGTCTTCATGCCTTTGCTCACGTCGTGTTCTCCGGTCACCCCATTTCTCTATGAATTCAAACCATTTGACCCGTAGGCATTCAACTACTAGGCCTTTGCACAAAGCCTCCCCAGAACTACTCTGGGCTACATCTTTAGATCAAACAATCAATCAGTGCATCCTTATTGTCTTTCTCTTCCTTACAGTGGCTCGTTGCACATAATTACAAGCACATAGCCCATCTGAGCTCTGGTGCTATGCATCTTTTATTCATATATTCCAAACTCTTAAAGAAAGAAACCCTGGTTTTCTCACTTGTGCAAACTCCACAGTATTTATCACAATACTGGGCACCCAGGTGTTCCCTAAATATTCATCACAGAAGTCACCCCGCCGACACCGATATCATGCCTTCAAAGTTTGTTTCCTCCCATCTGGAATCAAACAATATGTTTTCCTTGTCCACTGTGTGGAGGAAACAGACACAGCAAATGTGTGCCAGGAATAGCAGGATTCTCTGATGCAAATTGGAACCGGGCACGATACCTGCCTTTAAAAAGCTCACCAAGAATCTGAGCTGGAGCAAATTCATGGCATGCTCTGCAGCAGAAGCACCGCTGTGAAGCTGTGCCCTCAGGATCTGGGAGAACACAGGAGGGGTGATCGATTCTCCTGGAGGAGGAGAGGTAGGGTGATCGAAAACATTCCAGAGGCGAAATTATGGGTGCAGATACGGCACAGGGGAGAAGTGGGGAAGGAAAATCCAAGGAAAATTGTTTTCAAGGCACAGAGATTAATTGGGAAGTTAATCCTTGAACAGGGATTAGACGGAGAGTTCATTAATGACACAAGGTGGCCACCATACTTCTATCCCAGAGCGCTGTCTGATGGCCAGATGGATTCACAGACAAAATACCTTGAGATAAGAAAAATCAGAAGAAGGACATCTTGCTTCCGACTCAGACAGACAGGGGGCACTTGGGTGGAGCAGGTGAACTTCGAGCATGGTCTACAATAGTGAATATAATTTGTGCTGATTAGAGGATAGAGGGGGGCCTTATAAAATGGGGCTTCGTTTGGATCAAAGGGGTGAATGTGCAAGAGTGTAAAAATTAATTTGGTTACAGCAGAAGTTCTGGCAAGTGACATCAGGAGGTAAGTTTGGCAAGAAATCGAAAGTCTGAAAAGAATTCCATGATACTGGATTTTATTCTGAGAAAAACACCAAAGATTTTTTTGAGCAAGGAAATTATGTGTAAACAGCCATGTTAGAAGGATAGATACACATGATATCTATGGGCCAGGGGCGCCTGGGTGGCTCAGTCGGTTAAGCGTTCAACTTTGGCTCAGGTCGTGATCTCGCGGTTCATAGGTTTGAGCCCCATGTCATGGCTCTGCGCTGACGGCTCAGAGCCTGGAACCTGCTTCAGATTCTGTGTCTCCCTCTCTCTCGGTCCCTCCCCCACTCTCACTCTGTCTCTCTCTCTCAAAAATAAATACACATTACAAAATTTAAATAAAAACAGTTTAAAAAAAACATGATATGGTCCATTCATGCAAGGGAATGCCATTCAGCCTTAAAAAGGAAGGGGATTCTAACACCTTCTACCACATGGATGAACCAAGAGGACATTATGCCAAGTGCTATAAACCAGTTCTGAAGGGACACATATTGTTTGACTTCAGCTATATGCGGTCTCTGGACGAGTTGAATTCATACATGGAAAGTAGAAGGGAGGATGCCAGGGGTTGAGGGAAGGGGTCATGAGGAGTTAGTGTTTAATGGGGACAGGGTTTCAGTTTGGGAGGTGACACAGTAATATGAATGCACCTAACGCCATACTTAAAAACGGTACACTTTCATGTTGTGTCTATTCGACATTATAAAAAGTTGATTATAACAGTCAGATGCTGCACCTAAAGGATTGGGGGCTGTGACATGGGCACACCCTTCAGCACTCTGTGTCTCTTTCCTTATGTCTTTTTCGCAATGTTCTTGTGCGCCTGAAATACACACACACACACACACACACACACACACGTAGCACTATTATTTCAAAAAGGCAAAAGGAGGGGCGTCTGGGTACCTCAGTTAGTTAAGCATCCAACTCTTGATTTCCGCTCAGGTCATGATCTCATGGTTCATGGGGTCAAGCCCCACGTCGGGCTCTGTGCTTTCAGCTTGGCATTCTCCCTCTCCCTCTCTCTGCCCCTCCCCAACTTGCCCTCTCTCTTTTTTTTTTTTTTTTCAAAAATAAATAAACATTTTAAAAAATGAAAAAGGAGACATGTTAAACAAGATTCATCCTGAAGTAACATGCCCTATTTATGCACTCAGTTAAAAAAATTGGGGGGCGATGGCTGCATCACAGGTACCGCGTTCCATTGTCAGGGGATGGGCACCTAGAAGACAGGTGACAGACACCTGAAATGTACTAACACCGCAGTGGGGGAGATGGGACAATAACAACAGATAAATACGTGCCTGGGGGTGGTCGAGGAAATGCTGACTGAGGTCAGAAAATAGTTTTCCTCTAGCATTTCCTTGTGACTGGTTTTGTGGGACCACCACGCCCCCAGGAGAGTCAGCCCCCACCTACTCACTCTCACCAGGATGCTGCCGGGTGTCTAACGTGTGACACAAACACACACCCTTTTCTGCCAGTCCGCGTCTTTCCTTCCTACGGTCTACTGAGGAGAATCGTCCCCTTCCATGCACTACGGGGTGCGGTAGGCGCTTGGCACTGAGTGTGCTGGGTGGGGTTCCCGGCGTGGCTTCCTTTTTCTGCATGGGATCCCCAAGCTCTTTTGTGTTCCTGCAAAATTTGCTGGTGCCACAACCTTGACTTGCTGAGATAGTGCTGTTCTCTGAATGACTATGGTGTGCCACACCACTCGTACCCTTCCACCGGTGTTCGGGGACCTCACCTGAGCAAATTCTTGTGCATCTGCTGGAGAGATAGAGGAAGTCCCATTCCCTAGCAGCTTTGTCCCACTGGCCCCTTCTCAGAAGCTTGCATCTCAAAGACTCAAGAGAATCGCCTTCCTTTGCCGATCTGACAATACGCCCAATGCCCAGCCCCACGGAACCACGCTTCTCCTGCCATTAGGAGCGGAATCGGTCTCAAGGGCAGTAAAGGAATTTTAAAATATTTATTGGGTGTTCAGATTTACAAAGCAAATCGTTTGAAAACGAAAGTCAGAAGAAAATAGGCGGTAACACTGCAGTGGGAACTAAGTCATCAACAGAACTAGATCTCAACGGTTCCCAACTTAGAAGACGCCTACCAAGACAATGATCTTCCTTTGCTTCGATCCCTGCGCTTTCAACGGGCTGATCTTTGGTTCACGGAAAGGCCAATTCACCTAAAATTTAACTTAAAAATAATTCCAGAAAGGCAAAGTAACCGATAGGGTGCTCTTACTGCAAATTCGTATTTTTAAAAATTCCGGGGGCTCTGGCATATTCAACCCGTGGTTGCACCCACATTCCGCAATCCATAATGTAGCAGCCTGCTTTGGGGTGTGGGGAGAGCTCTAGAGCTGTTTTCCTCCTACCCCCCGAGGCACTGAGGAGCGCTTCTGGGGTTGCCAGAGGCAAAATAAGAGGCTGGGCACCCGGAGCATGATGCTTTCCTTTGCATTTCTGCTCACATCGCTCTTCTTTCGTTTTTCACAGATTTCGTTTCTGCATAAGGTTTTGTCTCCTAGCCAAAAAAAAAAAAAAAAAATTATGTTCAACACAACAACGTGGTACAACTGTGTCCAAGTAAACGAAGTGGAAAAGAAAAAAAAAAAAAAACCTATGAAATTAGATATTTGAATGATGCATTACAGAAAGAGTAAAAGACCTTTAAACATCACACGAATGAAGCCAGCGGCCCTGCAATTAGTGCTGAGCTGCATGGATAAATGGTGTAGAGTCGCACGATCCGTATGTTAACCCCGATGGCCGTTTATCAGCTGTAGCATTAACAATAAAACTTTTTTTTTTAATTTCTAATTAATCCACGGGGCACCATGTTCATGTCAGAAGGCATCCACTTCATCTATTATTAATAATTGCACCTCGTCACTTTACAAACAAACTCTTTGAATTTCACAAATTCTGCTCTCCTACAGGCTCTATGGACAAAAATATACTCCCAGGTAACCAAAGACACCTGTCGTATGTGGATACATTCTTCCTTGCTATTCGCTCTTTTTTTCTCTCTTCTTGTAGTGAAAGGTATTTGAACTTTATAGATATTTAATTTACTGGGGCTTAGATTGAGAGAAATGGTCACATAGGCTATAACACGTCGGGTATATTACTCATCTTACACACCATCGAATGGAAAAGCTTTTTGTTCCTCTCAGTATTTACTTGCTAGATTGGATTTGCTGTCTTCACCCAAGGCAATACACTGAGTGCTCCGTGCTCTGAGCACTGATTCTTAGGGGGACTCATTGAAGAAAAGACTGTCTCTCCCCTCAGGTGACTCTGGATCCGTTTCTCTCGGCTTCAACCCCAGCCTGGCTAACTCTGGTCTTCCGGGAGGCTGGATTAGCTGCTGAAACTCCAATGTCTCACACGCTCTGGGCAGTGGGCTTTCCTGTTAAGAGTCTGCAAAGTGGGGACCCTCGAGAGGGAAAAGGCACTTCTCTCCAGTATCCTCATTCCTGACCACAAGGTTTCGGCTGAAGTAGCCCACGTCCTGTTTATTTATTTATTTTTATTTTTGTTTGTTTGTTTCTTTGTTTTAACCCTTTGAGTATCTGATGCACAATGTGGTCTTCTTAAGTGTCCAGTCACGGCAATACAGCCTCTTGGTGGTTCAGCCTTTCAAAACCTATCTCACTTTTCCATGTATTAAACAGCCTACGTCAAGGGTGCCTGGGGGGGCTCAGTTGGTTAAGAGCCAGACTCTTGATTTCAGCTCAGGTCATGATCCCACAGTTTGTGAGTTTGAGCCCCATGTCTCAATGTCAGCCATGGCAGTCGAGCCTGCTTGGGACCCTCTCTCCCTCTCTGTCTGCCCCTCCCCCATTCACGCTGTCTCTCTCCTCTCTCTCTCTCTCTCAAAATAAATGAATAAACTTAAAGAAAATCCCCATGTCAGAAATGCATAATATCATGCATCCCTGCTTTCCTGGCTACATCTGGGCAGACATAGCCCTTAATCTCGGGAAAACCCATTCATATAAATTAAGTCGTCTCCAGTCTCACTGGACAACAATCTGACTGTAGCATTCCAAGCCTGGAATGAGTTGCACGTATGAATGAATGCGGTTTCAATTTAGGGATAGCGTTTGCGTTGTTTCAAAGTTTAGGCAACTCACACAAAACCATTCAGCTACGGAATGGAAGCATTGAAACTCACCTTCAGTTTTCTGAACGTACTTTGACTAGAATTTATTTTTTATGCTCAAAATGCACGGAAGAAGATCAAAAAAAAAAAAAAGAAGCTGCTTAAAATAAAGTTACAGTCGCTGAGAAGTACGTTGAAAATTTCGTATGGAGAAAAAGCAACCAGTTTCTTTGAGTCCCCCATCTTGTACATAGCAATGAGCTCCCCAAGTCAATTATCTTTTCAACATGGTGCGTAGGCCTTTTATAGTGAAATCCTGCGGACACATTCTCCAGAGCTCCACAGATGAGAGAATAGAACTGAAGAGATCAAACTGAGTTGGAGATTCATCCATCTCTCACATTGAACTTCGCACCAAATGTTTCCATTTCTCATCAGTTGGACCTCCTGACCTGTGCACTTTTCATGCTCAACAGAGGTTCCTTAAATTCCTTGCTCATTAAGCACACCTAATCACCCCGATGTCTTCAGTAGACAATTCACATGAACAGATTGTGTGCAAGGTTTTGATGTGTAAGCCCCACTGAACATATGCTTAATGTCTCAATACTTCAAACCAATTAGTGGTAAGTAACTTTTCATACTAAGGTTTATATTTTTGATGGATATATTGAATCTTTCTTCTCTGCAGTTCTGCTAATATTTTTGACCTTGAATACTAATAGCAAAATTATCTTAAATCACGCTATTATAATTTTTAACAAAGTACATTTGCTCAGATTGAAAAAAAAAAAAAGACTCAATAAACTTATTTGAGAGTCTTTATTACCTAACTGAAAGAAAAAAAGAATGTTCTGGTTTTCCAAAGAAAAGGAGCCTCTCTACTTTTTTAATGGATATTGCAGGAGTTTTAGCATATTTTTAGCTATTTCTGTCCAGAAAAGTAAGAAATTATTTTTATTTTACCTCCCTTTTCACTTAAAAGGGATAGAACTATTGCATCCCAAATCCATTCCAATAATTTGATGAGACTTAAAAATTTAGTTTTGCTTTGGTTGTTTTGCTTTACAAATGTGAGATATTAGTTCAGCTTAAGAACTATAATTCATATATTTAAATTTTTAAGATTTATTTATTTTTTTTTACAGAGACAGAGAAAGTGTGAGCAGGAAAGGGGCAGAGGGAGAGGGAGAGAGAGCAGACTCTGTGTTCGGTGCAGAGCCTGACTCAGGGCTGGATCCCACAGACACTGGGATCATGGCCTTGGCCAAAATCAAGAGTGAAACGCTCAACCAACTGAGCCACCTGGGCACCCCATATATTTGAAATTTCAAATGAAATTGCACTCATTGAAAGATTTCCAGGAGAGAGAAACCATCACTATCTTGGTAATAAAATAATTATTGGGCAAGAGGAAGAAATCATCAAATGACTTGAGTCTGAAACTCCCTGTCAGCGGACAGCTGTCAAGACTTGGCCAGAAACTCAATGCAAAGTAAAGTAACCTATGAGGTGACCACCTCCCCCCCCGCCCCAGAGTGCAGGATTGCTCAGATAAGTCATCTCTCCTTCATTCTAGCTCTTCCATTTTGGCCTGTATATACCTGTCTTCCATTGGATGGCTGCAGTCTACCGCAGTCATTTTACCCCTATAACATTTCTGCCCCTTTGCTGTAGGGGAAGTGTTGGTGCTGTGATTTTAGACACCCTCATGAAAATCTAATGAAAGGCAGTGTGACTCAGTTTAGTGACTCAGACCTTGGAGCCAGGCTGCCTGCCCTCTGTGCCTCAGCACCCATGTGTGTAAAAGAAGAATAACATTAGTGCCTCCCTAATGAGGGTGTAGCAAAGATTCAATGAGTCAATTTACATTAAAAACTGAGAATAGTTCCTGGTTCCCTGTGTCTCTACAAAAGACTGAATGGATTCTGAATATTAGCATTGCTGTTATTGCTGTTATTTTTCTTAATCGTTCCAATCTTGTACAAGATTTCCAGTGGATTTATGCATTTGATATAAATTTTGCATCCTGGAAAATGAAACACCTAAACTTCCCATGAGACTTACATATTATATCCTAAGTATGAATTATCCAGTGTGTAAAGAGTCAAATTCATATTTGCTGATCCTAGAAGCTCTCGCTCTGTGGTCATACGTGACTCTGGGATTATGACATGAGCTGATGTCAAGAGTAGGTCTCTGTAGGAAACAATCAACAAAACTAAAAGGCAACCGACAGAATGGGAGAAGATATTTGCAAACGACATATCAGATAGAGTTAGTATCAAAAATCTATAAAGAACTTATCAAACTCAACACCCTAAAAAAAAAATAATCCAGTGAAGAGATGGGCAAAAGACATGAATAGACACTTCTCCAAAGAAGACATCCAGATGGCCAACTGACACATGAAAAAATGCTCCACATCACTCATCATCAGGGAAATACAAATCGAAACCACAATGAGATATCACCTCACACCTGTCAGAATGGCTAACATTAACAACTCAGGCAACAATAGATGTTGGCGAAGATGCAGAGAAAGAGGATCTCTTTTGCATTGTTGGTGGCAATGCAAGCTGGTGCAGCCACTCTGGAAAACAGTAGGGAGGTTCCTCAAAAAACTGAAAATAGAACTACCCTCTGACCCAGCAATTGCACTACCAGGTGTTTCTCCACGGGATACAGGTGTGCTGTTTTGAAGGGACAGATGCACCCCCATGTTTATAGCAGCACTATCAACAACAGCCAAAGTATGGAAAGGGCCCAAATGTCCATCGATGGATGAATGGATAAAGAAGGAGTGGTATATATATACAGTGGAGTATTACTCGGCAATCAGAAAGAATGAAATCTTGCCATTTGCAACTACGTGGATGGAACTAGAGGGTATTATGGTAAATGAAATTAGTCAGTCAGAGAAAGACAAAAATCATATGACTTCAATCATCTGAGGATTTAAGAGACAAAACAGATGAACGTAAGAGAAGGGAAACAAAAATAATATAAAAACAAGGAGGGGGACAAAACAGAAGAGACTCATAAATATGAAGAACAAACTGAGGGTTCTTGGAGGGGTTGTGGGAGGGGGGATGGGCTAAAGGGGTAAGGGGCACTAAGGAACCTACTCCTGAAATCATTGTTGCACTATATGCTAACTAATTTGGATGTAAATTTTAAAAAATAAAAAATAAGTTAGAAATAAAGAAAAAAAAAAAAGAGTAGGCCTCTCAACTGACTGAGCCAACCAGGCATCCCGGGAATATTAACTCTCATTTTGCAAAACACTGCTGTGAGTCTAATTGTTATGCGTGATGTCACAGGTTTCTTTTAAAATTGGGGCTGTGCTTTAGAAATACGTCCAAAGCATTGTTTAATAATCTGTTAAAAAGCTAAAAAGGTGTTAGTCGAAAGGGGCAGATTTATAAGAAGGACGCTCCTTAATCGTTTGCAGGGGGTGGAGTTATGGTGATGAGAAATGAGTTATACGCTTCTTTCTGTGGATACCACAGTCTCCATATGCACCTGTCCACTGCTGCTAATGCGTAGAAACCAGGTGTCAAGCTTCCTGCCTTTCCAACGGGACCGGTAGATCATGTGCTCATTCCCTGTGCATGTTCCCATCCTACTCAGGGGTCACTCTGCTGCCTGTCCCCTCATGCCTACTAAAGAATAGAACTCAACTAAGTCCATTCTTTCCACGTAATTTACTGTCAAGTTGGTTACTAGACCATGTATACAACGTGCTTTTGGGGGTCGATTCCCCTGATTCATCGCCTACATACAACACCCAGGGCTCATCCCAACAAGTGCCCTCCTCCGTGCCATCACCCAACGAAGTCAATTCTAAAGAGCCTCCTGGCTTGATTCCGCGATCCATGAATCAGGCAACATTCAATCTCACAGATGGAAGAGAATTCCAAAGAGCTGTACAAGGCTAGAGATTTTTATAGATCAAAGTGAGCAGGAAAAAGAAAGTTACTCTGGGTGTTGGCTGATTGGTTTAAAGCAGGGTTACTGTCTTTACACGGAGCAAAGGGAAGTCTTGGAGCTGGCCAGGTAACTTGCGCTGAACAGACAAGACCTCATCGGTTGGCCTCGGTCTTCCTTTTCTGGGATCGCCGAGCACAGAAATTTAGTTAAGTGTGATCTGATGGCATGGGGCTTCGTAGGGACAACTCCATCTTGGGCCAGTTTGGTTACCTTCACGTGCCCACACTAGTTCGGAATTAAACTCATGAGATTGCTGAGCTTGAAGACCAGGGCAAACACAGTGCTGTTCCTTCACACAAGTATCCGTTGCCTGTTCACTATGCACCAGGCTTGGGACCAGCCCTTTCCCAACTAAGACAAAGATCCGTTAGCGGTCCACACTGGCGGTCTGACTGACTCTCCCCTTAAAGCGAATACTCTGCAGAAGTCTTCCCAGCTTCACATTCCAGTTGGGCATCAAAACCAGCGTATCCGAGATACCCAAACACGCATCATTTCCAACTGTGGGTGTTCTTTGTAACTCAGGATGAAAGCTCGCTGCATTTGCAGATAATGCTAAGCATTACTTGTGTATTAACTGATGATTAGCGCAATGAACAAAGTTATTTGTACCAGAGAAACCGTTGCTTCCTTTGTTCTCTATGTGGTACAGGGTGCTGGTCGTGGCATCAGGCCACACTTCTAGAAACTTACCCCCAACATACGGTGCTTCCTTCCATTTACAGAGACTTGAGGATTAGGAAAGAGTATGAAAGCTTCAGATTTCAAAGCGACAGACATTCCTTCTTTGCTGCCCCAAAGTGAGGCCCAGAGTCTATCGTCCTTTTTTGTTTCAGCAGATTTAAAGAGTCTTTTGATATACAAAGGCAGACCCAATACAAGTACAAAATGAAAAGCCCAATTTCTCTGCGTAATAAAGTAGAGAGAACTGACGGCCACCTGAAATAAAGCAAAAGTGATATTAAGAGGTCAACTGACACAGGAAGGGAGGAGGCAGAAATGACCACGCAGCAAGTAAATCCCAGAGGAATTGGGTAATAAAGGCAAGTTGATTTACATTGCAAAAAACAAGGTGACCTTAGCCAACATTTGGGTTATGCAATTGAACTCTCTTAATGTGACATACAGGCTGAGCAGAACTTTCCTTCCATAGAATAAAACATGGGGAACTGAATCGATTTGTCTTACTGCTTGGTAGAAATAGACCCATGGAAAGGATTGTCTCTTTCTCATTACATGTTCACATATGTGCGAAAGACAAATCAAAATTAGCCTATTAAAGACAATTAGCATAGTGTATAATTTAATATAGATTGTAGTGCTCTCAATATAATTCCACTTTTGTAAAAATTTACATTTTGTTTTTTAAATATTTATTTATTGTGAGAGAGAGAGAGAGAGAGAGAGAGAGAGAGAGAGAGAGACCTGGGGCAGAGAGAGAGAGAGAGAGTGTGAGAGAATCCCAAGCAGGCTCTGCACTGTCAGCATGGGGCCCAATGCAGGGCTCGATCCCATGAACAGTGAGATCATGACCTGAGCCGAAATCAAGAGCTGGACATGCAACTGACTGAGCCACCCAGGCACCCCAAAATTTACTTTTTAAATTAGGGCTTAAAATATTTTCTAGTTATAAAGCAGCACTTTTTAGAAATGTTTTTAAATCAACCACAGTTTCCTTTTCTTGGAAAAAAATCAATCCCTACATATTTTAGTTTGTGGGCTATTTTAGTGCCTCGGGGACTGATATTAAAACTTTAAATAATATGTTCAAATTCTGGGACACCTCGGTGACTCAGTCGGTTAGGCGTCCGACTCCAGCTAAGTCCATGATCTCACGGTTGATGAGTTCGAGCCCCGCGTCAGGCTCTGTGCTGACAGCTCAGAGCCTGGATTCTGCGTCTCCCTCTTTCTCTGCTCCTCTCCCACTCCTTCTCTGTCTCTCAAAAATAAATAAATAAACGTTAAAAAAAAAGCATTAAAAAATATGTTCAAATTCTAATTTCTTAATAAGCCACTCTTTTTAAAAATAGTATCCGTTGGCTTTGTTCTCCAAAAAGAAAAAAAAAAATGAATAAAACTGAAGTTCTTGACACTTACCTTCTTGTAACCATTAGTTTTGTAAGTCAGGCTACTGTCTTGACATTTACCTAGATTTAACAACAGATAAATTTGTCTTTAGTCAGGACACAGTCTCTTTTTCCTCTAGGACAAATACGATTGTTGAGCATAATAAAACAGTACATGCAGCATTATGATTGGGCCAATAGTAAATATCACTGCAGAACCAGCAGAGGGATTAAACAGCTAGATCATAATGTAAACCGAAGCTGTCAGCTCTTGGAAGTAGAAGAAAAACAGAATCAAGTTAAAAGTCCAAATACCTTTGGATTTGTACAAATGTCTCTTGCTATTCCTCACATCTTAGGCGACGATGTTTTCCCATTTATCCTCCCAAATTCGGTGGACGACACACACATATTAAGTGTTAACGAAGTTGCCAGGACGTTTTTTACAGATGGTAAGAAAGACCTTATTCACGGGGTCTATCGTGACAGGTCTGGGGGCCTCTGCGATAGGACAGGGATCGGGCTTCACTGCAAATACGGTGGGGACCAGTGGGGGTCTGTAGCCAAAGAGCAAGGTGGGGCCAGTGGATGGAAAACACAACAGGAAACACTGAAGGTGAGGGGGATCCAGGGCCTCTTCGAGAAGAGAGCTTAGTCCGTTTGGGTTGCCATCACAAAAATATTATAGACTGGGTGTCTTATAAATTATAAACATTTTTTTTTTCTCACAGTTCTAAAGGCTGAGGAGTCCAGGACTAAAGTAAATCCCTCAGGTTCAGTGTCTGGTAAGGAATTCCTGGTTCATACACTGCCACATCCACTAGTCCTCACGTGGTGACAAGGGACCTGGGAGGGTTTGTTTGTTTTTTTTTTTTTTTTTCACAAGAGTGCTTATCTCCCTCATGAGGGCTCCACACTTATGTCCTAAGCACTTTGCAAAGCCCCGTCTCCTAACACCATCATCTTTGGGAAGTAGGGTTTCAGCATATAACTGTTTTCCTTGAGCGGGACCCAAATATTTCAATCGTAACAGGAGTTCAAGGGCACTTGAGTAGAGTGGTCCAGGAGAGAAGCTTTGTCAATACATAAATATGATTTAAAAAAAAAAGAAAAGAAAAGAAAGAAAGAAAGAAAGAAATATCCCAACAGTCTGAATGTAAAAAGAAAAAAAAATGCATATATTTACTCTCATTACATAATTGCTCATTCGAGTGGGTATATTAGAAATCATTTGGGGCGCCTGGATGGCTTGGTCGGTTAAGCATCCGACTTTGGCTCAGGTCATGATCTCACGGTCCATGAGTTCGAGCCCCGCGTCGGGCTCTGTGCTGACAGCTCGGAGCCTGGAGCCTGTTTCAGATTCTGTGTCTCCCTCTTTCTCTGCTCCTCCCCTGTTCCTACTCTCTCTCTGTCTCAAAAATAAATAAACATTAAAAAAAATTTTTTTTAAAAAGAAATCATTTTCTGTCCGAATTTTGAGGGAAGTATTAACGTCGATTGCTTCTGTCCAGTGCTAATGTCAAGAAATCGTTGATCGTCAGGTAAGTCGTTGATCGCTTAGTGATCTCTCTCTCCATTTATGTCGCCAGCTTAATGTTTCTGGAATGTGTAGGACTTTTGATGGTGTTTGAGGTGGGACTGGGTTTTCTGTCATTATCCTGGCTCGTTGGGCAGGCTGTTGTGATCCGAGACATCTTATACCACCGGGCAACAGGCCATTCTCACGCCTCTATTAATTTCTTTTTTGCCAAATCTTTCCTTACCACTTACCTGATCTAGTTTCGTCTTTCTTCCTCCCTGTTGGAGGCCGGTTCCTTCACTTGATCTTGCAAATCATCAGTCTCTTCATTGCTCTTTCCCTCTTATTGAATCCATTTATTTTTTCTTTTAATTTGGCAAACATATATTTCTTCCTCTTTCGCAGAAACTCTTTTTTGATGTCTAGTTGGTCCCTTTCCAGAACAGGGTATCTTTAGTTTGTGGTTTTACAAAGTCTCGAGTCATTCTGATTCTTGATCAAGTCCTCCACTCGTGACACATGGATTTCTCAAGAAGGTCATTGGCTGCCCGCGCGTTTGAGGGCTGGCTTTGAAAATGGGCACAAATAAACCGAAGCACTTTGTCTTCTGGCCGGTGGATGTGAATAAGCCCAGCCCCCACCTTCCACCCAAGGTGGATAGTTTCTATCTATCCTCATCATTTTTTTCTTTTTTTTTTGCAGTGAGTCTATAGGAGAATGTTTTGTAGGGACGAGCAGATATCGTTCCTAATGCATCCGTTTCTGGACTTAGCTCAGAGCCTGAGGTGTGTACAAGCTTTCTCCTGGCTTAGGCCCTTTGACCAAACTTTGCTGTTGGCCAGTTATCAAGTCCTTCGGAAGCCAGTCTCAGGTTGTGTGGTTGTGGTTCAGAGTCAAGCTTCTGTGTATACTTCTGTCTACCGAGAATCACAGGGTGTTGGGTCTGTGATTGGCAAAACCCAGCGACAGGGCAGACTCTGAAACCCAGGGCATGTAAACAGTGTTTTCCTTAAATATTACCATACTCTTCTGGGTTTTCTCCATCCAAACATAAACCGCTGGCTTCTTTGGACTGGACCCCCTGCCTCTAACATAAATGTAAACACCTTCGGATTCTGTGTCTCCCTCTCTCTCTGCCCCTCTCCTGCTCATGCTCTGTCTCTGTCTCTCTCCCTCTCTCTCAGGAATAAGTAAACATTAAAACATTTTTTTTAATTTAAAAAAGAAAAGAAAAAGAAAGAAAGATGGACGGTACGTGCAGAGTGGGAAGATAGTGAGAAATAGCGGAGAAATTGAGGGAAATTCAGAAAAGCTATGGATACTGGATAACATATTTTGGAGGCTCTTTCAAAAAAATTTCTTGGGGCACCTGGGTGGCTCAGTTGGTTAAGTGACCGACTTCGGCTCAGGTCATGATCTCGTGGAGAGTTCGAGCCCCGCATCGGGCTCTGTGCTGACAGCTCAGAGCATGGAGCCTGCTTCAGATTCTGTCTCTCTCTCTCTCTCTCTCTGCCCCTCCACTGCTCATGCTCTGTGTCTCTCTGTCTCTCAATAATAAATAAACGTTAAAAATTTTTTTTAAAAATTAAAAAAAAAATTCTTGCACAGACTGGACATCGATCCATTTCCAAAGTCCCTGGCAACTTTAGGGATGGGTTCTTTACTACCTTCAGACAACATGCAAGAGTAGATCCTGGAGAAAATGTGTCCTCAGTTCTTTTTAATTTTTTTTTAATTTTTTCCCAATATTTATTTATTTTTGAAAGTCAGAGACAGAGCGTGAGCTGGGCAGGGGCGGAGACAGAGGGAGACACAGAATCCGAAACAGGCTCCAGGCTCTGAGCTGTCAGCACAGAGCTCAATGTGCAGCTCGAACTCACAAATCATGAGATCGTGACCTGAGCCAAAGTTGGACACTTAGCCGACTGAGCCACCCAGGCACCCCTCCTCAACTCTTTACTTGCTTTCTGTGAATGACACTAAAATGGAAAGGGGGGACTGAACACACAAGCAAATCCTTGAGTGCAAAACAGCTCCGTTGCCAATGTCCCCATAGAACATCTTGATAGAATTTTAGAACAAAGGCAAAGACAAGACAAAACAAAACAAAAGCCCTGACAATATCCTGATGGTCTTATGGTTAGAGCATCTAGGTCCTGCCACCTGAGTCATCAAGCACCAGAAGAGGAAAACACTTTACAAAAATACCTGTAAATAGGGGCACCTGGGTGGCTCAGTTGGTTATGCATCCAACTTCAGCTTGGGTCATGATCTCACTATTCATGGGTTCGAGCCCCATGTCAGGCTCTGTGCTGACAGCTCAGAGTCTGGAGCCTGCTTTGGATTCTGTGTCTCCCTTTCCTTCTGCCCCTCCACCTCTCGTGCTCTGTCTCTCTCTCACTCTCAAATACACATAAACATTAAAAAAATAATAAAAAATACCTGAATAATACAAACAAAAAGACACTGGAAACACAATTGGCCCACACTAGCTAAAAAACCAAAAGAGAACATGTAAACTAGGTCATTAATGAGGTTTATTCTCCTCTGAGGAGGAATCACGGTTCAATTTCCTTAAACTCACAAGGAAGCGTTTCTTTAAATATTAAAGACAGCCTTGCAGAACTGTTCATGACAGAGTGACAACGTCTGCCACAAATTCAGCCACTTTTGCGCAAACTTTCCTCTGCATCAGCTGAGGCCTTTGTCCCACCCGGCCACTGTCCCCGCAGGACCCTTCACTGCAAGTTCCTTGCTTCTGTGATACTTTTCCTGCATGCTTCACGGCATGAGGTCCACTAGGCAGACAGAATCTCCAATACAGATGCTCCTCTGGTGGCATTTCTGAGATCCTTAACTACTGTCCTATTCGTAACCAGCTTACAGCTAAACTGAACATTGGACTTTCAATACATTTGTGTTCAAATTCAGTACCATGTACAGATCCTCCCTAAGTGGGAGACATGCTATGGACAAAAGTAATTCTACTATATTGTGATGAGTACCATCCGAGACCGCATGTTTTATTAGCGTGAATCTCATTCTACTTTCTTCATATCGCGTTAGGTCACAGTCATTAATACCTCTTTGACTTTTCCTATGAAGTTCAACAATCTATGAGGACAGTGATGCCCCCGAGGCTTACTGAGGCACACTCCTTCTCTTCACCACAGGTTGTTAACTCAGACTATAAGGACCTTAATTAAACTTTTGTATGACTCTACCTACAAGAAACGTGTGGATGAAATTTTGCTATACAATAACAATAAAGTGACCACTACGGTTCCCTCTTTTAACGCAATATATATATAGGTAGCAAAGAAAATGTATACTTTTGTCAGAATAAATATATTATATGGGTCATGATTAATCCCTGCTGTGGTCTGAACGTTTGTGTCTTCCCCAGGACTTATATGGTACAACCCTAATCCCCCAAGTGGATGGTATTAGCAGATGGGACCTTTGGGACGAGATTAGGTCATAACATGGTGCCTCATGAATGGGATTAATGCTCTTAGGAAAGAGACCACAGAAAAGCTCCCTTTCCCCTTTCATCACGTGAGGAACATAGTAAGTTCTGCAGCCCAGAGGAGAGCCCTCACCTGACCATGCCAGCTTCCATAATTACAAGATTTCTGATTCCAGCTTCCATAACTATCAGAAATAAATTTCAGTTGGTAATAAGGCGCTCAGTCTGTGGTATTTGGGTATCTGGGTATCACAGCCTAAACCAAGATAATCCTAAACAGTTACCTATCTCAATCCTGATAGATTATAAGTCACTTGAAATTTTTCTAGGCTACTTATTGGGACACAATGAAGAGCCTTTCTAGGTCTCCCTGGCCATTGTAGGCAATGGGAAATTTGGGGCAATTTAGCCTAAATATAAATGGTATTTTGTAACCTAAAATCAGGTTTTCAACATCTCTCTATCCTTTATTTGGACATGATCAATCCGGATAAACCCTTGATATTCTGACTCAACTTCAAAGGAAGCTTTATATACCGATTTCTGACATCAGCTTTTCTTTCTTTCTTGCTTTCTTTCTTTCTTTTTATTTTTTTAATGTTTATTTATTTTTTAATAGATACAAAGTGTGAGCGGTGGAGGGGCAAAGAGAGGGAGACACAGAATCCGAAGCGGGCTCCAGGCTCCGGGCTGTCAGCACAGAGCCCGACGCGGGGGCTCGAACTCACGCACCTCGAGATCATGACCTGAGGCGAAGTCGGGTGCTTAACTGACTGAGCCACCCAGGTGCCCCGAACATCAGCTTTTCTTAAATCTAGGGGCAAAATCCTGCTCACCTGGTCCAAGGCTGTAGTAACAACAACCAAATAAGTGAAGACTTGGCTGGACTTAATTTGAAGGTGCCTCTTCAACACTACGGCCCATTATGCTATGGAGTCCTTGTTGCTTCCTGATAATTTACCACATTTTTCAGCATGCAAGCTTAATCCTTAGAGATTTTTATTATTTTATCTTCCATATATCCTCTCCGTTTGGATGACACTTTAAATGCTGTGCTCTTTTACCCAAAGAAGGGAAATCCATGGCTCTCTTGCCTCTGAGAACTGACTAAGCCTTAAACAGATTTATTAGTGCCTAAAACCTCCAGATTTACCCTCATTTGTTGACAGGTCAAATCTTAAGCAAATGACGTCCTGCTGTCTTCAAACTACTTGAGAGTGCACATTACAACAGTCACAGCAAATAGGACAAGTTCTAGATAGTCGAGGGGCTAGAAATATCCTTAAGGATGTAGAAATCTCAACTGAAGAACTCATGAGACAGGGCGCCTGGGTGGCTCAGTCCGTTAAGCATCTGACTTCGGCTCAGGTCATAATCTCATGGTTTGTGGGTTTGAGTCCCGTGTCGGGCTCTGTGCTGACAGCTTGGAGCCTGGAGCCTGCTTCGGATTCTGTGTCTCCCTCTCTCCCTGCTCTTCCCCCACTCATGCTCTGTCTCTCTCTCAAAAATAAATTAAAAAAAATTTTTTTAAACAAAACAAAAAGAATTCATGAGATAGAATTCATGAGATTTTTGGTTCGAAAATAGGGGCTGCCTGGACACTTTTCCAGGTGGTACTTATGCTTTTTTTTAATATTTATTTATTTTTGAGAGAGAGAGAGAGAGCATACAGAAGCAGGGAAGGGGCAGAGAGAGGGACAGAGGATCTGAAGCAGGATCTGCATTGATGGCAGTGATCCCCATGTGGGGCTTGAACTCATGAACTGTGAGATCATGACCTGAGCCAAAGTCAGACGCTCAACCAGCTGAGCCACCCATGTGCTCATGCTTTTTGATGGGAAGCATGTTGTGCTTCCATCTGTAGTGGTCTTTCTGAGACCTTTAGTATTTCTAGGAACATGAAGAAAGTGAATCAAGAAATCACTGAATTATGAAATTAGTACAATCCTCCCGTATCTATTTCTATGAGCCTTTTGACTTGATGGTTGAATCTGATGTTGGGTTTGTTGTTGTCCTTGTTGTTGTTCATTTGCTTAATTTGGAAACTTTCTGGCTCCTGGATTGGACATAGATTGCCACTCTGATCACAGACTTTCTTTTAGTATTTGTTGTTGTAACAATATCCACTTGTGCGATGTCCAGACTTAAACGCACAATCACTAATTGGTAAAATAAAGGAACATACGATTACTCAGCAAACGACAGCACCAACAGTAAACCTAATGTTTACAGCAGTTGAAACGGCAGCCAGTAGAAAGCTGATGCACCCTGATGGCTTTTCAAACAACAGTTTGGTATTAGTCAGCTACGTAGGTTTGCCGTAACGAAAGACCACAGACTGGGTGGCTTAAACAACAGAAATTTATTTGCTCAAAATCCACTTTCTTTTAAGGTTCTAGGACAACGGATTATGTATTTAATCTGTAATTTATGAGTTTTTAAGAGTTGGTCCATTTTACTAAGTTGTCAGCTTATGTGACTAAGTTGTTTACACTACAGTAAAACCTTGGAGGGCGAGTACTTGCTCTGCGAGTGTTCCGCAAGATGAGTGAACCTTTCTAACAAGTGTTAACTTGATAAACGAGCGATGTCTTGCAATGTGAGTCTTACGTGACACCGAACGTCACATGATCACACCTGAGCTAATGGTTCTTGAAATTCGTTTTGATGCACAAGTGCTTTGGATTATAAGCATGCTCTTGGAACAAATTACACTCACAAACCAAGGTTTTACTATATTTCTTTACTATCCTTTTAGTGGCTGCCGGATGGAATGAGAGCCTCTATTTTACTCCTGAAAATGGTTATTTGTGTCTTCTTTTTATCTTTTTCCATCTTGCTAGAAGTTTATCAATTTTACTAGTTTTCCCAAAAAATTACTTTTTTACCCATTGATTTTCTTTTATTTTCCCATTTTAATTTTATTTCTTTCTGCTTTTTATGATTTCTAGTTTCATGTTGCTTGATATTTATTTTCCTCTGCTTTTTCTAGTTTCTTGAGATAGGAACTCGGCTCTTAATTTCAGACCCCTCCTCTTTTCTATTGTGCTATAAATTTTTCTGTCAACACTGCCTTATCTGTGACATGCATATTTTAATGTGTTGACATTCATTTCCATTCAGTTCCATGTTATTCGTTTGGTTTAAAGTAGCTTTCACTTTATTTGAGAAGCCATTTACACATGAAAATTTAAATAACAGTATGAGACTATAATTAAGTGACAAATAAAAGTTAGAGAGTACTCAGGTATCTCCTAATAATACTTGCTAATAGTTATATGACTTTCAGTTTACAAGGTGTTATCTTTATTTTTATCCAATAAGAATATCCCTGTAGCATCTTCAAGTAGAAAGGTAATAAAGTTCAAGTTCATTTACTTTAACAAAGACCAAATTAACTTGGTTTAAAACAAGAAAAAAATTGTTTCTCATGTAACAGGCTGCATATGGGTAATCGAGGAAAGTCCATATTGTAACCATGGAAAAGAAAAAGAGGAATATCGAGCATGCCTTTTCTTTTATGGTCATGGGACCTGTTCATATCGCTCAGACATATGGCTGTACCTAGCTGCTAAAGAGGCCAGAAAATATATCTTTAACTGCACGGTCAGTTCTATATATTTTAAAATTCATTTCAAACTGTATCTTTAACCCATGGATTATTTAAGTATATTTTGGTTAATTTTCAAGTGTTTGATTTTTCCTGTTTCTTTTACAATCAATTTCCTGTTTGATTTCACAACGGTCAGAGAACATTCTCTGTGTGATTCATTAAAAAAAAAAAAATGTTGTGTTGAAAGGTAATTAATGGGTGCAGATACTATTGTTTGAAGCATGAAGAAAATGTTGCACATTTGGACATTATGGTCGAACCAGAAACTAACTTGTGGTATGGAAAAAATTCCTGAATATTCTTACTAGTGTATACTTCCCTCCTGAAATACCACCAGACAATCCATTAGCAAAATAGTAAGGGCTGACCACACCCTGGCAGAATGTCAACTGGGTCTTGGAAAGTCAGGGCCTTTGGGGTCTGGGATCCAGTGGTTTAAGTATGTCAATCCAGTGGTTTAAGTAGGATTACAACAATTTCATGATATAATCGTTTGGAATTTAAGAGAACTGGTGTCGTTACAGGAAGAAAATATACACTTAGTTAAAACTTCTCCTAATAGAAATCTACGGGGCCAAACTTGCCTAACCTCAAGTGTTAAGTCCTCTGAAGGGGTAAAGGTATTTCTGGAGGATGATCTAACCAGATTGTGACTTTTCTTAGACTTTCTGTCTGTTTTATTAATTGTCAGTGGTATCCACAGCCATCCCTAACTACTGGGGAATATAAGAAGGAGAATATTTTTATATGAACATACTGATGCTCATCAAAAAACAAAACAAAACAAAACAAAACAAAACCCAAAAAAGAAAAAAAAAAACAAACAAAAACAAAACAAAACAAACAAACAAAAACACCAAAAACTGTTTTCACTTAAGGAATAAGGTGAAAATCTATAGTACAATTTTTATCAGAGACCCTGCATTTTCTCAACCACCCCCATAGGTTATCTATGAATAAAGTCCATCAAAGTGAAATTAATTTTTAAAAATCCAGAGCTCAGGGTTCTCTGAGTGGCTCAGTTGGTTGAGCGTCTGACTCTTGATTTTGGCTCAGGTCATGATCCCAGGGGCGTGGGATCGAGTCCAGTTTCAAGCTCTGTGACGAGCCTGGGGCCTGCTTAAGATTCTCCCTCTCTTTGCCTCTGTCCCTTCCCTGCTTGTGGGCTCGCTCTCTCTCTCTCTCTAAAAAAAGAAGAAAAAAAAAATCCAGAGCTCAGTAAAGAAAACAGTAGCACTCTGATTCTAGTGTTTCAGTGATGGCATAAACCCAATTCATAAGGGGCTTAGGGACATAAAACACAGTGCATCTTACCTCACCTGATAAATTTATAATGAATATGTGTCACTTACCTAGACCTTTACTTACAATCAACTCAACAGAAATTTGGAGGAAAGCCTATCTGATAGGGAAGCTTAATAAACAATTGTTTTGTAGCTTGATAAGCTAAATACTGAAAATCTACTTTATAAAGAACTTTCTCCTACACATTTTGGAAAAGATTTCAATTAAGGGAAATATTAGTAATTATTCTTTCAACAATAGGCAAATAAACAAAATGTAAAATCCATTTAAAAATTGGACCAAAGAGGGATACCTGGGTGGCTCAGTCAGCTAAGCATCCAACTCTTGGCTTCGGTTCAGGTCATGATCTCATGGTCCTTGAGCTCGAGCCCAGCATTGCACTCTGTGCTGACAACACGGAGCTTGCTTGGGGTGCGCTCTCGCTCTCTCAATCAATTAAAAAACAGACAAACAAACTAAAAAAAATTGGGTAAAAAAAAAAGCCACAAAGAAACATTTCACCAAAGAGGATCCACAAATGGCAATAAGCACAAGAAATATGCTTCAGAATCCTTAGGAATTAGGAATTCCACATTAAACACCACAATAAAATGTCACAACATACCTAATCAGAATGGCCTACCTACAAAGTGTTTTGGAGAAAACACTGACATCCTGACAAGTATGCCAAAAAAGGAAACCAATAAAACCTGTGTACAACGTCCCTACACCTATACGTTAAATGGCCTCAGACTGAAACCAACACACGTAGGCTACAGCAGATAAGTGGTTAAGCCATCCGTGGTACATCCATTCCATAGCAACCTATTTGGCACTGAAACTATGGAATAATTGATAGAGGCAGGAACTTGGATGTATCACAAAGGAGTTACACGGAGCGAAAACAAAATCCATTCTCAAAAACGGTATCGTGAGATTTCATGTACGTAACTTTTAAAACATGGCAGAAGTGTAGACAAGGAGAAGAGATTTCTGGGGGTGGGGGGGGTGGGGGGGAAGGAAAGGGAATAAGATGATGGTGGCTCTAAGAGAGGAGCAGGAGAGATCCTTCTGGTGACAGAAACGTTATGTACCACGACTGTGATGGTGGGCAAAGGAATCCACACATTTGATAAAATCGCACACACATCAGTCGCTTGCAAAATTGGTAAAATCCGAATAAGGTGGGTGTATTGTATCAGTGTCAGTTTCTTGGCTGGGGTATTGTATTCTAGCATGAAAGACGCTATTTATTAGAGGAATCTAGGTGAAGGATGTGTAGACTCCCTCTGTATTATTTCGCATGACTGCACATCAAGCTACAGTGATTTCAAAATAAAAATTTAGGGGCACCCGAGTGGCTCGGTCGGTTAAGCGTCTGACTTCATCTCAGGTCATGATCTCACGGTCCACGAGTTCCAGCCCCGAGCGGGTCTCTGTGCTGGCAGTACGGAGGCTGGAGCCTGCTTCAGGTTCTGTGTCTCCCTCTCTCTCTCTGCCCCTTCCCCACTCACACCCTATCTCCCTGTCTCTAACAGAAATAAATAAACATTAAAAAAGTAAAAATTTTAAAGTAAAAAACTATTTTGAAATCCCCTTGGCAATGCACTCTTTGACTGACTCAACTGTCAACTGGGATGTCCTGGGCTGTGAAAGCGGTTTTATAAAAGGCCCAAGCTGCAGCCTTTAGAAGTGTAGTGCCTGGTTCTCTGCTTAGTAATATTCACACCACCAGTATTTTTTTTTTAACGTTGAGCTCATTCTTCCAACTCATTCATATAATTAATGGGTTCATTACAAGTCAGAATTATGCAACACAAAAGAAGATATTCAAAGTTCAGTGAACATCTAGACCATGAAAGACTGAAAGACATAATTCTATCTATCTATCTATCTATCTATCTAGTCATCTATCATCTTTCTTTCTTTCTCTCTGTTTGTCTTTCTATCTATCTATCTATCTACAAATCTCATCAGCCGCTTATTGGTGTTATCACGAGCTATCTTGAAAGTTTACTAAATAGATATAAGATAAAACTTCTTAAGTGCTTAAGATATGCAAGGTATACAGTAAGCACTAAATAAATGGTGATATTATTGTCTTAAGCGTTCTATATCTAAACTGCCTTCCCCCAAACAGTGTATATTTCTTATTCTGCTTACCTGTAGAATACAATACACTTAGAATAGATAGGTCCATGGTAGATGATAGACAGATAGGTACATAGAGAGATAGATGATAGATCCATGTAAAATGCCAAAAGTTTCTTCATTTGTCAATGGCTAAAATGATATTTAATTTAATTTTTTTGAAGAACCCTCTATACCCAACGTCAGGCTCAAACTGATAACAGGGAGATTAAGAGTCACGTTCTCTACTTACCGAGCCAGCCAGGTGTCCCCTAAAATAATATTTTAAAATAAGTGAAATACATGACACTACATAAGCTTCTTAATTTTCTGTTTCTTCATTTCTAAAATTGACATAGAATAGTAGCAATTATCCCCTAAGTAGTTTGTGCTGTTCAAGGTGATGTTGAGTGTAATTAGCATAACCTGAGCATAAGGCAAAATAAAATTAGCGATTTTATTATCATTAAAATTAGCACACAAAAGTAATTTGCTAATAATTACACTTATTCTTTTCTTCAAGATTGAGTTTTCTTATGCTTTTATTTTTTTCTATTTGGTATTTTGCAAAGGCATTCCTATGGATTCCGTGCATTTAGATTTTATGGTTTGGGTTTCCAGATTGGGTGGCATTTTTTTCTTTTTTTTTAATTTTCTTTTTTATTTTTTTAAATTTACATCCAGATTAGTTACCATATAGTGCAACAATGATTTCAGGAGTAGATTCCTTAGTGCCCTTTCCCCATTTAGCCCATGCCCCCTCCCACAACCCCTCTAGGAACCCTCAGTTTGTTCTCCATATTTATGAGTCTCTTCTGTTTTGTCCCCCTCCCTGTTTTTATATTATTTGTTTCCCTTACCTTATGTTCATCTGTTTTGTGTCTTAAAGTCCTCATATGAGTGAAGTCATATGATTTTTGTCTTTCTCTGACTAATTTCACTTAGCAGAATACCCGCCAGTTCCATCCACGTCGTTGCAAATGACAAGATTTCATTCTTTTTTATTGCTGAGTAATACTCCACTGTGTATATATATACCACATCTTCTTTATCCATTCATCCATCGATGGACATTTGGGCCCTTTCCATACTTGGGCTATTGTTGATAGTGCTGCTATAAACATGGGGGTGCATGTGTCCCTTCGAAACAGCACACCTGTATCCCATGGAGAAATGCCTAGTAATGCAATTGCTGGGTCGGAGGGTAATTCTAGTTTTAGTTTTTTGAGGAACCTCCATACTATTTTCCAGAGTGGCTGCACTGGCTTGCATTCCCAGATTGGGTGGCATTCTTAACATCTCCTTTGAAAATAGGAGAGGCCAGAACTCACCTGCACTAAAAATTTTGTTGAACTACATAGGAGGATTCGGGACAATTTTAAGAGTCACTTATTGATTAAATAATCCATTAGTATTATATCTTTTGACTCAACAATAATTCAGAAACCACAGACTAAAAATTCTGATCAAAAAGAAAAATGGCTGTTTCCTTGGATTGAAAGCAAATATAATCAAAGTTTTCAAAAATTAAATGATATCTGTATTGAAGAATCATTGAGTGATTTTATTTTAGCATTTGCTTATTTTGTCAATGCCAAGATATAATAACTAGACATTAGCAATAAATAAACATTTATTTATTTAAAGAATCTACATCCATAAATAGATAATGGAGAGACCGATGAACACCAGAGATCCTCAAATTTTACCGAATATTAGAAGCACTTAGGTAACTTTCAAAATTCCTTTTCAAAATCCCAGACCAGTTAAATTTGATTTTCTTGGGGTGAGACCAGGCATTGGTGTATTTCAAAACTGTGAGGTGAGGTGGCTCTAATGTCCAGTAACGTCTGAGGACCTCTGATATAAAGCACATTGTTCTCAGAAGTGATTTCAGCTCCAAAGTAGCCAGAAATCAGCTTCCTGTTTGAATTAATAAAAAAAAAAAAAAAAATGGATGCTAATTTTCCCTCATTTAAAAACAAAGGAGTGATAGCACACAAGGAATTCAAGAGAGGAGTCTTGGCCAGGAGTGACCAGGAATTGAAAAATTCAATTAAACATTAAATGTAATTAATTTCAACGTTGAGGATCTTAAAACTCTAGATTGGATAGTGATAGATATGCCACAGGCTGATATAATTCAAAGTTAGTGCCTATGGGCTTCAGGACTTGCAAGAAACAGGTTTGCCCCGAGTATTTTCATAGAAATAAAAGACCGTGTTAATTATTACAAACCTCTTCCTTCTTTGCCTTCTTATTGTTGCTTTAGAGTGCAGCGAAAAGATCGGTGAATATAGGTTCTTACTTGAGTTATTTATGGAGTAAAAGGGAAAAAATAACTGTGCTTCTGGAGGATAAGACCAATGCAGTTTTTTTCTGGTGCTGGTCACAAACAAAAATGATCCCCGAGGTTAATATTCATATGAAGTTTAGATATTGTTCCATTGTTTTGGCCACCTTTATCACTGCATTTTTCCCTCCATGAGTGTTTTCAAAAATATCTAGTTTATTGTGACATATAGCCCACATTTAAAAAAAAAATGCACATAAATTTGAATAAGAGAAAAACCACCACTGAGTTGAGAAACACGTTATGATTAACTCTTCACTGACTCCTATTACCTTCTGCTCTCACTTCCCCCCTCCATCTACCCAGTGACTGTCACGTTCCTGAGATCTGTGATGACCATTTCCCTGATTTTCTTATAGACGTCTTTGGTGCCTCTACATATAATGCTCATTTTTTCCTGTTTTAAGACTTGATTCCAATGAAACTCTAATGCATGGATTGTACTGTGACCGATATGTCCTGCCCAGGCTTGTGTTTATGGCATTTACCATTTTAGTGGTAGTTCAGCAATTTGCTCTCTTATATAGTATTTCATTATACAAACGCAGTGGGATTGATTATTCAATTTTAACATTCATAAACATATTCCCATTGTCTTTGCCATTATGAAAATTTTTTAAAATTTGTTTTAACGTTTATTTCTTTTTGAGAGAGGGAAGGAGCAAGACAGAGCATGACTGGGGGAGGGGCAGAGGGAGAGGGAGACACAGAATCTGAAGCAGCTTCCAGGCTCTGAGCTGTCAGCACAGAGCCCGACATGGGGCCTGAACCCACAAATCACAAAATCATGACCTGAGCCAAAGTCAGATGCTTAACCGACTGAGCCACCCAGGCACCCTGCCATTATGAAAAATTCTACTTTACGCTATACACACCAGAAAAAAATAGAGATAGAGCATAGGCCTAAAAGTAAAAGACAGAGGCAAAATTCTTCTAGGAGAAAATGGAGCATGGTATCTTCATAGTCTAAAGGTAGGAAAATGTGTATTAAACAAGACATAAGAGGGGAACCTGGGTGGTTCAGTCGGTTAAGTGTCCGACTCTTGGTTTCAGCTCAGGTCATGATCTCACAGTTCATGAGTTTGAGCCCTGCACCAGGCTCTGTGCTGACAGCATGGAGTCTGCTTGGGATTCTCTCTCTCCCTCTTTCTCTGCTTCCTTTCCTGCTCTCTCTCTCTCTCTCTCTCTCTCTCTCAAAATAAATAAAATAAAATAAAATCTCATGGTTTGTGAGTTCAAGCCCCACATCGGGCTCTACACTGTCAGCTTGGAATTCTCTGTTTCCTCTGTCTCTGCCCCTCCCCTGTTCATTCTCTCTCTGTCTCTCAAAAATAATAATAATAATAATAAAATAAAATAAAATAAATAAAAAACAAGACATAAGAGCCATGAACTATAAGATGTAGTAAACATAACAGTAAAAAATGAGACCTGAATATTAGAAACTAAAATAAAAAATTGACAGATTAAACTGCATTAAAATTAATAATTTTCATTCATCAAAGGACACCATAAAAACACTCTGGACCAAGATGGATTAGCAAGGAAGAGACTGACCTTCCTTTCTGTTCAAAACATCAAAAACAAAAACAAAACTATAACACTAGACAAAATATTCTATATTTTGATTCAGATGGATATATAGAGATAGATAGATAGATGATAGATACATAGATACTTACACATGAAACAGAGCTAAGTTTTATCCATTTCACGCTGTATAAATAAACTCTAAAATAATGTTCTTAACTTTATACTTTTGCTATAGTATTTAAAAAAAAAATAACGTTTATTCATTTTTGAGAGACAGAGCATGAGCGGGGAAGGGGCAGAGAGAGGGAGACACTGAATCCAAAGCAGGCTCCAGGCTCAGAGCTGTGAGCACAGAGCCCCACATGGGGCTCGAACTCACGAACTGCGAGATCATGACCTGAGCTGAAGTCAGACGCTCAACTGACTGAGCCACCCAGGCACCCCTTGCTATAGTATTTAAAGGAAACCCTGTCTCCTCTACTCAACACTTCTGACACCAAATGTGTGTGGGGCTTTCAAGCCCAAGCAATTCTCCGATTCTCTGAACACTGTGTGTCCTACAATTCAATTCTGACACTACCACTCAGAAATAGCGCATTCCCCCCAGATTTAGTGCCAGACCCACCGGACTGCCCCCCCATCGGGCTCCAATCACAAGTTGAGGCTCCCCAGGGTCCCAACTTGGCTACAAAGCAGAGGTTACTATGATCTCCTCTTCAGGTTCAGTAATCTGCTGGCATGGCTTACGGAACTCACAGTTATCGAACACATTTACCAGGTTTATTATAAATAATATAATGATGATGCCGATGAACAGACAGATGAGCAGAGGAATGAAGAGATGCTACGGTAAAATCTGAAAGGGTTCCGAGCAAGGAGCTTTTGTCTCCCTGGAGTTGGGCACACCGTCCTCCCAGCCTGTGGTTGCACTTGGTGGTCTGAAAGTTCTTCAGATCTGATTGCTTTGGGTTTTTGTGGAGGTTTCATCAAGTAGACATGACTGATTATTAACCCAATCTCCAGCCCCCTCTCCCCTCCCTGCGGCATAAAGGGTCTGGCTGAATGCTCCAGACTTCCAACCATGGCTTGGTCTTTCTGGGGACCAGCCCCCACGCTGAAGCTATCCAGGAGCCCCCCAAAAGTCACTTCTTTAGAACAAAAGCTGCTCCTATCACCCGGGAAATTCCAAGGGATTGAGAAGTCTTGGGTCAGGACCCAGGGTCAAAGACCAGCTATAACAACAAAAGTTACTTGCAACTCCCCTTTGCTCAGCAAACTACAAGGGTTTTAAGAGCTCTGTGTCAGGAACAAAGGGCAGAAAAAAAATTACAGATTTCTTATTATTTCACAGGATTGTTTGTGCAGGGAGATACTCTTTATGAAATCTTAAAAGTTATCTCCCTTTACTAGTTGGCTATGCTTCTATCGTTAGGAGATGGTGCATTTTCCTAAATGTTTCCTCTGCCTTAGTCGTATTACTATCCCTGCTAATGCGATACATTGATCAACTGGTTGTCAAACATTAAATGTATTTTATAAACCTGGGATAAGTCTAACTTGGTCTTGATGTATTATCTTTCTTAAGATGAAAGTTGGTTGATAATACTTTATTCAGGATTTTCCCTTCCATGTTCATTCACGTAATTAGATTATTTCCTTTTTTATGCCTTTACATTTTTTTTTAAATTTTATCTAATTTTCAGAGAGAGACAGAGAGAGAGAGACAGAGAGAGAGAGAGAGAGAGAGTTGGGGGGGGGGGGGCAGAGAGAAAGGGAGACACAGAATCTGAAGCAGGCTCCAGGCTCCAAGCTGTCAGCACAGAATCTGACACGGGGCTCGAACTCATGAGCTGGAGATCACGACTGGAGCCAAAACTGGATGTTTAACCAACTGAACCACTCAGGCATCCCTGTGAGTTTTCAGATCAAGGTTACGCTAGCTTCACAAAATGAGTGAGAAAACACTTCCCCCATTTTCTCAAATCTGAAAAAAATATATTTTAGGAGTTTTAAATTACTTGTATTTCAAATTATTAAATTATTGTATCTTGAACATGGATGATTCTTGAACATGGGTGTTGAACACCAGATTGACAAGGTGCCACTTACCGTAAGGCAGTAGCCGTGAAGGAGTTAATTACACCTCTGGACCCAGTTCCTTCATTTATTAAATGGGAATAACAACATTTATTGTAAGTATAACCCACATCTTACCAAGTCGTATCAGTAGGTGTGTGCAAAAAGTCTCACATTGACAATAGCTTCCTAAATTTTATAAACTATTATCACTTACTTTTAAAATATAGAACTACTAAGAAAGACCCTTATGGGGGCACCTGGGTGGCTCAGTCGGTTGAGCGTCCGACTTCGGCTCAGGTCATGATCTCATGGTTTGTGGGTTCGAGCCCCGCATCGGGCTCTGTGCTGTCGGCTTGGAGCCTGGAGCCTGCTTCAATTCTGTGTCTCCCTCTCTCTCTGCCCCTTCCCCACTCATGATCTGTCTCTCTCTGTCTCTCAAAAATGAATAAACATTAAAAAAATTTAAAAAAACAAACAAAAAAAACATATTAAAAAAAAAGAAAGACCCTTATGTTATTTCAACTACTAAGAAAGACCCTCAATTCTTACTATGTCATTTCTTAGAATGTACAAGGGTGTATCACATGAGCCATTGAACATCTCATAATGCCCTGTTCTTGCTCACTCTTTTGTATTGTTTGACCTTAAAGCACACAAAGTTAGGGGCTAATCACTCCCATGGAGTGCCTGATGCGTTGCCTCTAAAATGTTTCATTCTTTTTGAGTTTATTTATTTATTTTGAGAGAGAGAGAGAGAGAACAAGGGAAGGGCAGAGACAGAGGGAGGGAGAGAGAGAATCTGACAGTGTAGAGCCCGACACGGGGCTCAAACTCACGAACCGTGAGATCACGACCCGAGCCGAAATCAAGAGTCGGGTCCTCAACTGACTGAGCCACCCAGGTGCCCCTCAACTCTAAAATTTGCAGCAAAATGGGAAAAAAATTCCTTTTTCACCCTCTATCGATGAAGCCATAAAAATACCTCTGAGTCTCCCAGAGTCTTGATATAAACACAGTGCTCAACTTTTCTCAGAAGATCCCTCTTTACAGGGTTAGTTAGCCTGAGGATCAGGGTCCTAAGAAAGCCCACATGACCTACCTACTCTGCTCCTATCTCTGTTAAGATGCTAACTGACCCCACACTAAACTGTACAAAATCAAATATCCTACAGTGGAAAATCTTCAAAATGAATTTGTAACTAGAAACCCTACCTGAGCCAACACCAGTCAAAATGCCACCTTATATGCCAAAGTTCACCCTCCCACTTAATAGAAAACTTGCACATAAGGCACATCGTTAGGCCCCTGGCCCAGTGAGGGCACTCAATCGCCCTTTGCTGTCATCGATGTCATAAATACTGCTAAGGCTATTGTGGGGGGGGGGGGTATTTAAAATTTGAAAGTCTATGAAATACCTTTCCTCCCATTTAGGAATTATAAGTGAAATGGTTTACAGGCAAAAAAGGTAGGTGAAATTTCAAGTAGCTTTGTGTGCATAGACCACAGGAGAAGTTATTTGCAGTTTCGATTCAATCTTCTTCATCCTTCAGAGCATCACCTGATCTATGTTCATTTTAGTACTGCTCGCTGGTTATTCACATAGGTTCGAATACTACAAGCTCATTGTATAGCAACCATTTTGTCAAAAATTTGGTCAGATTAGGGGTGCCCGGTGGCTGAGTTGGTTAAACGTCCAATTCTTGGTTTCAGCTCAGGTCATGATTTCATGGTTCCTGAGTTCAAGCCCACATTAGGCTCCATGCTAACAGTGTGGATTCTGCTTGGGATTCTCTCTCTCCCTCCATCTCTGTCCCTCCTGTGTGTGCTCTCTCTCCAATGGCAATGGAGTTTATCATATCGATACAGATATCTATAAAAATCTATATCTATATTTCATAAAGGTAGAATTTGTAGGTTCCTACCTTTTTTTAAAATGTTTATTTATTTTTGAGAGAGACAGAGACAGAATGCAAGTGGGTTAGGGGCAGAGAGAGAGGGAGACAAAGAATCCGAAGCAGGTTCCAGGCTTCGAGCTGTCAGCACAGAGCCCGCTGCGAGGCTCGAACTCACGGACCCTGAGATCATGACCTGAGCCAAAGTCTGATGCCTAACTGGCTGAAGCACCCAGGCACCCTAAGCATCTGATTCTTGAATCAGCTCAGGTCATGATCTCACAGTTCATGAGATTGAGCCCCGCGTCTGGGTCTGTGCTGACATCACAGATCTCACTTGAGATTCTCTCTCTCCTTCTTTCTCTCCTCCCCACCCCCACCCCCAACTGGAAACACTCTCTCTTTCTCTCTCTCTCTCTCAAAATAGATAAACAAACAAACAAAAAAAAAGAAATCAGTTACAGTGAAACTCAAAGAAAATGAATGTTTAGACTTCGGGGGAAACCACCAGCTGGAGAAGCTGGAGCAGAGAATTTTCTGGAAACTCCCCCTCAGAGCCTTGTTCAGGAGATGCTAATCAGTGTAACGGTATGGAAACGAGTACAAGGACTGGCAGAATGCAAGCCCATCATTGACAATTTGCCTTTAACTCCACTGGAGTATTTGTATATTTGGGCAATTGTTCTTGTAAAGGTTATAGCTTACAAATGCTTTCCCCAGGGACCTTGGCCAGTCCCTTCAAATTTCAGACACTGGTCACAAAAAAGAACTGAAAACAAGGGACTCCCTAGGGCATTGCAGGTGGTACAGAAGCCCACAGAGCTGTGTCCCTGTCTTCAGAACAAGAGCGAGAGGCTATAAAATAAATCTGTCAAAACTACTCAGTTGTTTAACTGGAGATGTTTTTATTCCCAGTCTCCTCTTCGTCATTTTAGCTTTAATTAACCCATTCCAACAGCCTATATGGTTTGTTATTCTAATTATCTAGGTAAATATTTCTAAAAATTGGCCACCAGAGGCAAATGATTCAACTCCAAAATGTTATTTCAATCTTATTCAAAATCAGCAAAACCCGCTACCTGTAAAGACAAATGAATCCATTTACAGGAATTTCCCTCTGTGAATGAGAGGTAGGAACCTTGGGGCACCTGGGTGGCTCAGTCGGTTGAGCATCTGACTTCAGCTCAGGTCATGATCTCACAGCTCGTGAGTTCCTATTCTGTCTGATTATCACGAATCATAGCCTGAAATTGTATGATGCATCTGTTTGCTTGTTTACTTTCCCTCCCACTCTTGACACATAAGCTCCCTAAGAATGAGGGCTTGGCTTGTCAACGCAGCTGCTCAGCTCCTAGAACACTGCCGAGCATACGTTAGGCATTCAATAAATTTGTGCTCAGAGAATAAATGAGTTGGAAAAGTGACCAGTTTTCCGGCTTTGACATTTTCTTTCACATCTCTGGTATATACGTGGGACAATTTCCTTATGCTGAACCCCAGAAGGTTCTCAGATCGTACATCTCTGGAGGTTTCTTCCAACAGCATGGCCTTAATGAATAAGTCTCAGATGGAAATGAAACGTGTATTTGTTATATAGGATTTAGTAATTTATTACAATCTGCGGAAAAACATGTCAAGCATTATATCCTAGTTTTATAAGACTTGGCTGCAATTTACACTTAAACGTAACGCTCTGGGTAAACAACTTAGTGAGGATAATGAATTCGTAAGTATTAAAACTAAAGAAAGAAAAGTAAGTATGGAGACTCATCATGTGATTTGTCAATGACTGTCTTTTTTTTTAAGTTGTCAAATTATTGGCAGGGAGTTTTTTCTTAATATTTCCCAATTTTATTTAAAATAGTTATAACGGGGGGGGGCCTGGGTGGCTCAGTCAGTTAAGTATCTGACTTCAGCTCAGGTCATGATCTCGCGGTTCGTGAGTTCGAGCCCTGCATGGAGCTCTGTGCTGAGTATCAGGATCCTGCTTCAGATTCTGTGTCTCCTTCTCTCTCTCCCTCTCTCTGCCCCTCCCCTGCTCACGCTCTGTCTCTCTGTCTCTCTCTCTCTCTCTCTGTCTCACAAAAATAAATAAAATGTTTTAAAAAATCATTTAAAATAATTATAATGGCGTGCCTGGGTGGCTCAGTGAGTTAAGTGTCTGACTTAGGCTCAGGTCACAATCTCCCAGCTCGTGAGTTCAAGCCCTGCATCAGGCTCTCTTCTGTCAGTTAAAAGCCTGCTTGGGAGCTTCTCTTCCCCCCTCTCTCTCTCTGCCCCTCCCCTGCTCCTGCTCACTCTCTCTCTCTCTCTCTCTCTCTCAAAAATAAATAAGCACACAAAAAACATAAGTTTAAACAAATAGTTATAGTTTTGGAGGCTCTTGGGTGGCTAAGTTGGTTAAGCATTCAACTCTTTGTTTTTTTAATATATGAAATTTATTGTCAAATTGGTTTCCATACAACACCCAGTGCTCATCCCAAAAGATGCCCTCTTCAATGCCCATCACCTACCCTCCCCTCCCTCCCACCCCCCATCAACCCTCAGTTTGTTCTCAGTTTTTTTTTTTATTTTTATTTTATTTTATTTGGGACAGAGAGAGACAGAGCATGAACGGGGGAGGGGCAGAGAGAGAGGGAGACACAGAATCGGAAACAGGCTCCAGGCTCCGAGCCATCAGCCCAGAGCCTGACGCGGGGCTCGAACTCACGGACCGCGAGATCGTGACCTGGCTGAAGTCGGACGCTTAACCGACTGCGCCACCCAGGCGCCCCTGTTCTCAGTTTTTAAGAGTCTCTTATGCTTTGGCTCTCCCACTCTAACCTCTTTTTTTTTTTTTTTCTACCCCTCCCCCATGGGTTTCTGTTAAGTTTCTCAGGATCCACATAAGAGTGAAACCATATGGTATCTGTCTTTCTCTGTATGGCTTATTTCACTTAGCATCACACTCTCCAGTTGCATCCACGTTGTTACAAAGGAAGCATTCGACTCTTGATTTGGACTCAGGTCATGATCTCACAGTCATGAGACTGAGACCCACGTCGGGCTCAGCACTGAACACAGACCTGCTTGGGATCCCTTCTCTCACTCTTTCTCGGTCTCTCTCTCACTCTCTCTCTTTCAAAGTAAAAGAATAAACATTTAAAAAATTATAAAATAGTTATGATTTTGGAATCATTTTAAATTTACAGAAATGTTGCAAAGACAATATGAAGAGTTTCTTTTTTTTTATTGTTTCTTTATTTTTGAGAGAGAGAGAGAGACAGAGCACAAGCAGGCGGAAGGGCAAAGAGAGAGGGAGACACAGAATCTGAAGCAGGCTCCAGGCTCTGAGCTGTCAGCACAGAGCCTGATGCGGGGCTCGAACTCGGGTACAGCAAGATCATGACCTGAGCTGAAGTCGATAGCCTAACCGACTGAGCCACCTAGGCGTCCTGAAGATTTTCTATACAAACCTTCATCTGGTCTCCCCCATCATCCCCATTCATGTAAAGTTACACTTCCTGGAATTATCATGGTATTTGCCAAAACTAAGAAACTAATATTGCTATATGACGATTAATTAAACTATACACATTATTGGGATTTCCCCAGATTTCCATATATGTTCTTTTTGTTGTCCTTCCAGTATCTAATTCAGAGTACCACAGGGCATTTAGTTGGATTGAGTCTCAAGTCTGTGGTAGTTTTAGTCTTCCCTTATTTTTCGTGACCTTAATAATCCTGGAGAGAATTTGCTAGGTGCCTTGCCCGGTGCCCCTCCCTCTGGGGTCGACTGTTGTTTTCTCATGACCAAAATGGTGTTTGGGGTTTCGAGAAAGAATATAACACAGTCAAATAAGCTTCTCACCGTATCATATCAGAGAGTACATGATATTCACAAGACATCACAGATGATATTAACTTTTGCCAGTTAAGTTAGTAGGTGAAGCCTTCTCCACAGTCAATTTCCTATTTTTCCCTGTCTGCAGTGCTCTTTTGAAGTGAGCGGCTACGTCTAGCCCAGCCTCGAGGGGAGGCTCTAGCTAACAGTTATCACAGTTAGCGAGTTAACTTGCTATTATTTTGCGGTGGACCGACAACATAAATAATAATACGGGAAAAATGAGAAATCTTGCTTTCTTTGTTGTCGATGTAAATAAACCAAATGCAACTTGAACTAGCCAAAGAAAAATAAGCGAGAAAGTATGGAGAGTGGACCGAGGTTGCATCTGGGCTGCACGGCCAGGTGGAAACAGACTAGAATGGCCCCTCTCAGTTCCTGCCGATTCTCGTTGTAGGTAATCTTTGTTCTGTAACATGGGCGTTCTCCGCCGGGCTGGGCGAAGAGCCATGTGTAGTTTCCTTGTGCTTCATATGTAATAATTTCTCTAATTGAGAGAAATGAAAAGAGACCGGTTGTTCTGACCTCGCGATTCAATGCCCAGGAAGGGGATCTGATTTTCTTAGCTGGAGACAGGTGCTCTGGGTGAATGAGCTTTGATGAGTTGTTAGAAGATGGGGCAATTTACAGAAGATGGGGCTCAATCTACTGAGCAAAATCTGAAAGAATATAGTAGCTATGGTGGATAGAGTGGCTAACAGGACATTTTATTGCAGGGGCATTTAGGAGAGAGTAATGCCACCAGAAGAGGGAGTGAGTGAGCAAAGTTCACCGGGTTGACAGGTATTTACCCCATGATGGTGTTGTCCTTCAAATGGAAGCGTGTATGCATCACTCTCTAACGTGCAGTTTAGGGGAACGTGGTTCTCACAGCCTAATGGCTGGCATCTCAAAATGTATGTCTCACAGTAATAGCTACAACTACATCACCAGTCCAGAAATATTTCCCCCACTCATTGTGAGAAATAAAGTTTCTTTTTATTAATTGTATAATACGTGATAAATTGGTGGAAGATAAAGTACATAATTTGCTTGGTGACTCATTAAAAATACTTTGTAGTACGTACTAGCTAATGCCCACCAGATAAAAAAAAAAGGAATAGCAAAAATAGAAATTCAAAACTATATGAAAATGAATGAAGACAGAAGAATGTGGCGCACAACAATTTACCGTTATCACTCTGGCATAATTAGAACATAGATTTCAACAGTCGTAAGTAGATGTGATTACCAAATACTTGGCAATGCTTGAGACATATTATATAATTTTCCCTAGGTGAAAATGAACCAATATGAAAAGTAACATTTAACAAACCAAAATAAATGTTTTTAAAGTTCTGTGGCAAAAATTATGGAAAAGGGTCACATGTCCATCGCCTGATGAATGGTTAAAGAAGATGTGGTGTATTGGGGCACCTGGGTGGCTCGGTCAGTTGAGCGTCCAACTTTGGCTCAGGTTATGGTCTTGCAGTTCATGAGTTCGAACCCCATGTTGGGCTCTGTCCTAACAGCTCAGAGCCTGGAGCCTGCCTCGGATTCGGTGTCTCCCTCTCTCTCTGCCCCTCCTCTGCTCATGCTCTGTCTCCCTCTCTCTCTCTCAAGAATGGGTAAACATTTAAAAAATTAAAAATATCATAATATATATATATATATATATATATATATATATATATAATGGAATATTGCTCCGCCATGAAAAAGAATGAAATCCTGCCATTTGCAATGACATGGTGGGAGCTAGAGAGTATAATGATAAGTGAAATAAGTCAATCAGAGACAGATAAGTACCATATGCTTTCACTCATTTGTGGAATTTAAGAAACAAAACAAACAAGCGAAGGGGAAAAAATAAGAGAGAAAGAGACAGAGTGTCGAACAAAGAAACAGACTCTTAACTGTAGAGAGCACACTGGTGGTTACCAGAGACGAGGTGGATGGGGGTTTGGGGGCAGTAGATGATGGGGATTAAGGGGAGCACTTGTGGTGGTGAGCACTGGGTGTTTTATGAAAGTGATGAATCACTGTATTGTACGCCTGAAACTAATTGCACTGTATGTTAACTAAGTGGAATATAAATAAAAAGTTAAAAAAAGCGATATGGCTAAAACTCCATGCCAAATATAGTCTACCTAATTAGTAATTAATTGTAACAATCAACTATTAGTTATTAACAATTATTAATCAATTGTATATATAACATTAAACATTATAGAATATGAATTCATCATTATTGATTGATCATCAATGAATACTTAATGATAAGAAATTTTTATCCCGTCTCATAGCTAAAATGTCCATCCAAGTGACCATCTCATGCAAGGAACCGAGAATACAGTAGTAAACATAATAGTAACACGTTAGTCACTAACGTTGATGGCTTCACTATCTATCAATTTCTACAGAACAAAACCTAAACAGTTTTGAGGATAAGATAAAAGTTAAATATTTTCATGTTTTTTGGTAAAGTTTATTTATTTATTTTGAGAGACAGCACAAGCGAGGTAGGGGCAGACAGAGAAGGAAAGAAAGACTCTCAAGCAGGCTCCACACTTATCAGCCTATCAGCATGGAGCCCAATGAGAGGCTCAAACTCATGAACCACGAATTCGCAACCTGAGCTAAAACCAAGAGTCACACACTGAACCTATGGAACCACCCAGGCATCCCAAAAGTTAATTTTTTTTAATGTTTTATTTATTTTTGAGAGAGACAGAGAGATAGATTGGGGGCAGGGGAGGGGCAGAGAGAGAGAGAGGGAGACACAGAACCCAAAGCGGGCTTCAGGCTCTGAGCTGTCAGCACAGAGCCTGACACGGGGCTCGAACCCACGAACTGTGAGATCATGACCTGAGCCTAGGTCAGACGCTCAACCACCTGAGCCACTCAGGCGCCCCAAATTTATATTTTTTAATGTTTATTTCAGAGAGACAGAGCACGAGTGGAGCGGGCAGAGACAGAAGGAGACAAAGAATCTGAAGCAGACTCCAGGCTCTGAGCTCTTAGCACAGAGACGGACGTGGGGCTTGAACTCGTGAACTGCGAGATCATGACCTGAGCCTAGGTCAGACGCTGAACCGACTGAGCCACTCAGGCGCCCCAAAAGTTAAATATTTTCTTAAGAAGAAATAAAAACAAATAATTTACTACTTCTAAACAAAGAAACAACTTATTTTGAAAAAGTTTTAGGTGACGGACGTGCTAGAGAAACAAAGTAGAAAAATGGACACTGTGAAATTGATAAAGAAATGTAAAAACTAGATCTCAAACAGTATTGTGAAATAGGTAAGCCATTTTAAATACGATAATAAAAAAGAATAGTCATAAGTACACAGAGTAAAAACCATAAAAATACTCCTTGGAAGCTAAAATATGAAGCCAATTGTACATTATAAAAATTAACTTTTAAAACTGCTATTTATGTGGTAAGATATTAAAAAACACAAATCTACAAATACATTTTAAGTTGTGGGAAATGTTTTCTTCAAAGAATTATTAAAAGATGTGGTATCGGGTTGATAGGTAAGGGATTTCAAAAGTCCGAGTTAAAGAGAAACATCCTAAACATACAAAACCAGAGCCTTCTATCTCTTGATCCAAGTTAAATATAGCTTTGCCTCTAAAATTTGATGAACATTCCGCAGAAAAGCTGTCAGAAGAGCAGCAAAGAAAGATATTTAAAAAAACAAGAGAGAGAGCACTTAATTTAATAAATGATCCTTTAGTGGCACCTGGGTGGCTCAGTTGGTTGAGCGTCTGACTTGACTTCAGCTCAGGTCACGATACCAGGGTCATGTCATGGGATCCAGCCCCACGATGGGTTCCATGCTGTGTATGGAGTCTGCTTAAGATTCTCTCTCTCTCCCTCTGCCTCCTCTCCCCTTCTCTCTCTCTCTCTCTCTCTCTCTCTCTCTCTCTCTGTCTTTGGATACGTTGTGCCCAAACAGGGACAGTCTTGGGGATGCAAGAACAGAGTCCAGAGCCATTGTGTGGACTGCTCTGGACAGGATGGGTGCAGCAAGGTGCTGGGAATGCGGGGTTCAGGGTGCATGGGGTGAACCCCAATACAGACATGTGTTCCATGCAGGGCAGACAGGCTGGAGAGACAGGAAGGAAGGTGGGTTCCTAGCCTGCGCACTTGACACACAGAGCAGGGAATTGGGCTAGGACGCAGTCCAGCTCCCCACCAACATCTCAGCACTTCATTACATGCAACAATACATCCTGCAGAATCGTGTGGAAACGTACACAGAATTGAGATCGTCGGGAGCCTAATTTGCAATGGACTGAAATTAATGAGATCTTTTCGATTCAGCTGCGCTTGGGATTTTCACAGTTTTCCATGGTTACTGTTTTTTGGAATACGCCAAATTTTTACCGGGTTTTGTGAAGTGAGACATTCCTTTATTTGCATTAAACCCTAAGGTCCGTTCTATGCACCACCACCTCCCTGCCTTTTCACCGGATTCCGTGTCTTTCATTTGAATATCATTGGACCAAATAAATAACGCCAAAACACTTTCCACATTGTTATGGAGCGTTATCTGGGTACTCACCTGACCCGGAAGAGCCAAGTATCAAGTAGGAATCCGGAGATCCTTTATGATGTCTTGGAAACATGAAAATCCATCATTGTCCAATCGTAATTTGAAAGACTGCAGGAAGATATGATGACTCTTTCCAAGTGAAGTTATGGATTTGAGTGCATTTCCAATTAAAAGCCTAACGAGCTACTTTAGGAGACCTGACAGAAAGATTCTAAAATTCATTAATAAAATAAAAGAATGAGGCTATTTCCTATATTCTGAAATGAAAAGCATCGCAATGAAGGAGTAAAGATCTCAGCAGATATTAGAGCCTAATAGATATCTAGTATAATTAAACATACATTGAAGGAACATAAAACTCAAGAGAAAAAATTACTGAAATAATGTAAACTATAAACCAAGGACGGTACGTTTAAAAACATTGAATGGATCTTAAACTGAACAAATAGTTTAAGAAGGAAACAATATCCAGTGATGGTTCTTGAAATAACTGTATAGCAACACATTACACAAATACAGAATGTCAAAATTATTACTCATAGCCTCTGAAACGACAGCGTTTATGTTTTATGTTTTGAGTCAAACAACAACCGAGTCCATCCAGGGAGACAGAGGTCTTACCATGTTTTAAAAAAACAGAGTAACTACAATTACTGAATGTAACTTTCATGTTCTTTCTCTTTGTGCATTTGTCTTACACTATCTCTGTGCAATTTCAGTGTAATTTATGTCAAGGCTCACATAAATTGCTTGTGAGTCATAAATAGAATGATCTCAAGGGCATCCTGAAAGTGCAGTGCCGGTTGAGTGCTGGTAAGAAAAAATGGCTTTTAAGAAAGAATGAAAACCTTCAAGGAAGGTTAAGGCAGAAAGATTCTTTTAATCCATTGCACAGGAATTTGTTTTGGCAACTTGGTCACTGTAAAGTATTTGGGTGATAGTGCACATGTGAAAAAGGAATACAGAAGGCCTGCCCATTCGATTGCTACTAAATTGGAAAAAATATAGGTGGGCATATAAATTAAAACCGCAGGAAGGTAATTGGCAACATCTAGATTGAAAGAAATTCTACAGCAGTGATTCTGACTGTGGTAAAGATCCAGCTTAGTTCCTGTGTGCTTGGTCTTAATCTCTGGTCATTAATACATATATTTTAGTCATATATATACATACATATATATATATATATGTATATATATATATATATATACATACATATATACACATATATATTCTGTGTATACACACACACACACACAGAATCACATGCTTGGATTGTTAAAATGCTGAAATGGTTTCTAAATTCTTATTTTCTTTTGTTGTTGTGTATTTTTGAAATTTTATGTAATGCAAGTTTAAAAATTCCACGGGGGTAATGGAACAATATTTTCAATTGATGCAAAATTTGAATTATGCAGGACCATCAAAACCAAAAGGAACCCATATACTAGAAAGTACCAAGAAATGCTTTTCATCCAATATATGATATTGACATTATTTCCAAAAGCCATAATATTGACATATTAGTTTTAATATATGTTGATTACTTTAATATGGAATTATGTAATATGTATATTACATGTAATATGTAATATGTAATGCATAAAGTTATGCAGGTATTTCTATGATACTGCAATTTTATTTCTTTATTTTGATCTATTGAAAAAAATCTCTTGAGGGAAAGTCCCTTGAGTAGGGTGACTGGGGAAAAGTGAATGACTTTTTTTTTTTTTTAATTGGGTGTTCCTTTATTTATTTATTTATTTTTACTTTTATTTTTGAGAGAGAGAGAGCACAAGCAGGGGACGGGCAGAGAGAGAGGGAGACACAGAATCCAAAGCAGGCTCCAGGCTCTGAGCTGTTGGCACAGAGCCTGATGCGAGGCTCGAACCCATGAACTCTGAGATCATGACCCGAGCCGAAGTCGGATGCTCAACCGACTGAGCCACCCAGACTCCCCAAATCACTTTTTTTTAAACTCTGGAAATGTTATTTCTATGTTGTCCTCTGAGAGAATTGGGGCATTTATGACACTAACAGTCTACGCATGCACGTAGAGCTTGACCAGCAATGGATTTTTACATCACTTAAAAAACGTAACTAACAGGACGCCTGGGTGGCTTAGTCGGTAAGCATCCAGCTTCAGCTCCCATCATGATCTGATCCGTGGGTTTGAGCCCCTCATCAGGCTCTGTGCTGACAGCTCAAGAGCCTGGAGCCTTTTTCGGATTCTGTGTCTCCCTCTCTCTCTCTGACCCCCACCCCCACCCCCACTCATGCTGTCCCAGTCTCAAAAATAAATAAACATTTAAAAATTAAAAAAAAAAATGTAACTAACAAAGGTTTGACTGAAGAAACATTTACCTTGAAACTTATTTCTTTTTTACATTTATTTTTATTATTTTTTTAAATTTTTTTAACGTTTATTTATTTTTGAGACAGAGAGAGACAGAGCATGAACGGGGGAGGGGCAGAGAGAGAGGGACACAGAATCAGAAGCAGGCTCCAGGCTCTGAGCCGTCAGCCCAGAGCCCGAGGCGGGGCTGGAACTCAGGGACCACGAGATCGTGACCTGAGCTGAAGTCGGACGCTTAACTGACTGAGCCACCCAGGCGCCCCTTTTACATTTATTTTTAAATGTTTATTTTTGAGAGAGAGAAAGAGAGGGAGTGGATGGGGGGGCGGGAGAGGGGGGGGGGGGGGGGGGGAAGAGGATCCCAAGCGGGCTTTGTACTGACAGCACAGAGCCCCATGTGAGGTTCCAGCTCACCAACCAAGAGATCACGACCTGACAAGTCCGGCGCTTAACGGACTGAGCCACCCAGGCGCCCCTCTTTTGACTCTTTATGAACAAAGAAATTAAGGTAGGTATTGACAAGGTGTCTGTCCCCACACAGGCTGCAACACTGGTACTCCCGTTTGGCCTGTATCTTCTATCCCACATCTTTGCATTTCGAAATTCTTCAGCTCAGTCATGGTCTCACTTCTCTGCTCACCCCCCACTCCGCACACTTACCTGTGCACGTGGATTTGTTGGCATGTATACAGGGGCAGCCAACCCCCATTATTTGCGGGGGTTGTGTTCCATAACACTGCCACAACCCCTGAATTAGTGAACCCCAAACCATTGCTCTTTGGGGATGTACAAGATGAGGTTTCCCTCAGCCTCCGGTTACGCTATCTTGTCGACTGAAAATACAAGAAAAACTTTTAAAGAATCCTTACAAAATCCTTTCCATCTAAAGACACTTTTTTGACTGTATACTGTCGATTTATTAACATTGAACTCACGGTCAAGATCGCCGTAACCCGCATGAAAGGTGCTGAGGCAACCAGTTTCCTCTGGCTAAGGCCTGCCACAGCCTTCTTGTCCTCGGAACACTCGACAGCATTTCGGCACTAGACGTGGGGGCCATTTTACAGAGCAAAACCACACCAAAAAAGCACAAATCTGTGGAAATGTGCAACTACACAGACCACAGAAACGACACTTGTTTCCAGCGTGAGAGCCGGAACGAGAAGGCGAAGCGGTGCCTTGTTTGACCTCAGCTGAGAGCGGGAGCTTTAGGTAACTCAAATTTTTCGCCACTATGTGCCCATCTGTGAGTCAGTGCGATAGCATGGCTGAGTATTGCTTTTTCGAGTTTACGAGTAAGTTTTAGTAAATAGTTGGATTTACCAATATGGAATCCATGAATAATGCTGACGGTGTATGTATGTTTATATACACAGTAGATATGTATGTTTTGTTTTATTTTATTTTATTTTGTTTTGCTTTGTTTTATTTTTTATTTTTTTATTATCTTTTCTTTTAGAGAGAGAGAGAGTACTAGCGGGGAAGAAGGGCAAAGGGGGAGAGAGAGACAGAGAGAGAGAGAGAGAGAATCTTAAGCAGGCTCCATACTCAGCACAGAGCTGACACAGGGCTCGATCCCATGACCCTGGAATCATGACCTGAGCCAGAATCCAGAGTCAGATGCTCAACCGACTGAGCCACCCAGACGCTCCATATATTTTATATAGATATAAGCTCAATCCCCATTTCAGCTCATTTATAGGGTACCTAATGAGTATATAACACTCAGTTGTTTAAAACTGAAATCATGGCTTTTTGTCGTACATGTTTCCATTGTAAATGACTAGTAACATCATGCATCTCACGGGGCAGGCAGGGGACTTGGCAGTCATCCTGGATACTCCACACGCTGACTCTCACATATCCAATCACTCCTCTGGGATGGTCGATTATACCTCCTCAATACTGGCAGTATCTGTCTGCTGTTTTTATCACCGATGACACTGTGTTTTCTACCAAGAAGTTCTCACCTGCTTACCGGCAATAGTCAATATTAAGACCTCCATTTGTTATCTACACTGATAACTAATTTTTTTGAATTTTTAAAAAATCTTTATTTATTTTTGAGAGAGAGAGAGAGACAGAGCGTGAGCAGGGGAGGGACAGAGAAAGGAGACACAGAATCCGAAACAGGCTCTGTGCTGAGGTGTCAGCACAGAGCCCGATGTGGGGCTCGAACCCATGAACTGCAAGATCATGACCTGAGCCGAAGTCGGACGCCCAACCGACTGAGCCATGCAGGCGCCACAGACAAATAATTTTTAATACCCAAATTAGACACATGGCCTACTTTGAACCCTTGAAAAAATTCTCATTGATTTTTTTTTTTTAAGATTTTAGTTTTGAGAGCAGTTTTAGCCTTATAACAAAACTGAAGGGTAGGTTCAGAGATTTCTCCTATACCCCCTGTGCTCATGCAGGGATAGCCTCCCCCATATCAACATATCAACATCACTCACCAGAATGCTACTTTCTTTTTTTAAGAGAAAGAGAAAGACACAGCAAGCTGGAGAGAGACAGAGGGAGAGGGAGGGAGAAAGTCTCAAGCAGGCTCCACGTCCAGCACAGAAACCGAGGCAGGGCTCGATCTCACACCCGTGAGATTATGAACTGAGCCCAAATCAAGAATTGGACCCTCAACCAACTGACACCCAGGCACCCCCAGAATACTACATTTTAGCAAAGGAATGAACCTATATTGATGCATCATATCACCCAAAGTCCATAGTTTACCTTAGGGTTCACTCTTGGACTTGAACATCGTATGGGGTAGGACAAGGGTATAATGAAATATATCCATCATTATAATATACAGAGCATATTTACTGTTTTAAAAATCCATGTTCTGCCTGTTCATCCTCCATGACCCCCACCTCTGGAAACCTTTGAACTTCTTATTGTTTCCACAGGTCTGCCTTTACCAGAAGGCCATCTATTTGGAATCATACACGATATAGCCAGACTGGCTTCTTTCATTTACTAATGTGCATTTTAGTTATCTCCGTGTCTTTTCATGGCCTTCTACCATTTCTTTTTATCGACGATAATATTGCATTGTCCACATCTTGGTTTCCTCCAAGTTTGGGCAATTATGAATAGAGATACTAGAAATATTTTTGTGCAGGTGTGTGTGTGTGTGGACATATATTGTCAACTTCTTTGGGTAAATGCCAAGAACAGTGATTTCTGGGTTGCATGGTAAGAGTATGCACACTTTCCTGAGAAACTGCCAGATTGTTTTTCAAAGTAGCTGTACTATTTTGCATTCTCACTAGGAACATATGAAAGTTCCATTACTCCATACCCTTCCTAACGTTTGATATTGTCAGAATCACAGATTTTGGCCATTCTAAGTGTAGTGGTATTATTACATTGTTGTTTTAATTTGCACATCTTTTCATATGCTTATTTGCCTTCTGTATATTTTCTTTGGTAAACTATTAAGATCTTAGGCTGGTCTTTTAATCATCTTATCTGTTTTCTTATTGTAGGCCTTTAAGAGTTCTTGGTAGAGTTGGGGTAACCATCATTTACCAGATGTTTCTGTGGCAAATATTTTTCCCCGTCTGTGACCGGTCTTCTAATTCTCTTGACATTGTCTTTAGCAGAGCCGAAATTTTTAACTTTTATAAGGTACAGTTTATCAATTATTTCTTTCATGGATTGTGTCTTGTGTTTTGCATTTGAAAAGTCATTACCCAAGGTCATCTAGGTTTTCTACTATGTATATGTTATAGTTTTACATTTTACACTTCTGTATCATTTTGCATTTTACAGTTTTGTCTTTGATCCATTTCTAGTTAATTTTTGTAATTACTGTGTCTCATTTCATTTATTTGCATGTAAATGTTTAATTGTGCCAGTATCTTTTGTTGAAAAGACCATGTTTGCTCCATTGCATTGCCTTTGATCCTTTATCAAAGATTAGTTGACTAAATTTATAGTCGTCTATTTTGAGGCTCTCTGTCCTTTTCTATTTGTCTGTTCTTTCCACAATATCACACTGTCTTGATTAGTGTAGCTTTGTATTAAGTCTTGAAGTCAGATGTATCAATTCTCCAAATTTGTTCTTTTCCCTCAATTTTATGTCATCTTTTCTGGACTTTTGCCTTTCCATTTAAACCTTAGAATCAGCTTTTCAATGTCAATAAAATAACTTGCTGGGATTTTGATTGGAATTGCATTAAATCTATAGATCAAATCGGGAAGAACTGACATCTTAACAATATTGAGTCTTCCTATTCATGAACATAGTATATTTCTTTATTCATTTAGTTCTTTGATTTCTTTCATTAGAGTTTTATGGTTTTCCTTATATAGGCTTTGAACATATTTTCTTAGATTTATGCATAAATATTTCATTTTGAGGTTGTTAATATAAGTGGCATTGTGTTTTTGTTTTAAATGCTTATTTATTTATTTATTTATTTAGAGAGAGCATGAGCAGGGGAGACAAGAGAGAGAATCCCAACCAGACTCTATGCCCAGTGCAGAGCCCAAGGCAGGGCTCCATCTCATAATCCATGAGATCCTGACCTGAGCTGAAATCAAGAGCTGGACACTTAACTGAATCAGGCACCCAGGGACCCCATTCTGTTTTTAATTTTAAATTCCACTTGTTCTTTGTTGGTATATAGAAAAGTAGGGGCGCCTGGGTGGCTCAGTCGGTTAAGCGTCCGACTTTGGCTTAGGTCATGATCTCACGGGCCGTGAGTTCAAGCCCCACATCAGGCTCTGTGCTGACAGCTCAGAGCCTGGAGCCTGTTTCAGATTCTGTGTCTTCCTCTCTCTCTGACCCTCCCCCGTTCATGCTGTGTCTCTCTCTGTCTCAAAAATACAATTAAAAAAAAGTTAAAAAAAGTAATTAACTTTTGCTTATTAACCTTGTGTTTTACAACCTAACAATAATTGGTTATTAATTTCAGTTGTTTTTTTGGTTCATTTTCTGGATATTTTCTTTATAGACCATCATGTCAATTGTGAGTAAAGACACTTTTATGTCTTCCTTCAAAATGGGTATATCTTTTACTTCTTTACTTGCCTTGTTACATTATTGAGTATGATGTTCCATTATGATGTTGAAGAAGAATGATGAGAGGGAACATCCTTTATACCTACTCTTTTAGTTTCTCATTATTAAATATGTTAGCTATAAGTTTTTTTGTAGATAATCCTGATCAAGTTGAGAAAGTTTCTCTTTATTTTTAATTTACTGAGAGTTTTTATCATAAATGGATATTGGATTTTGTCACACTCTTTTTCCACATCAACTGCTTTTTCCATATCTTTTTTCTTTTGTTGATTACATTAATTGATTTTTGAATGTTGAACACGCTTTGTACTCCTTGGATAAATCCCATTTTGTGTCACGGTGTATAAGTTTTTTTATATTTTTTAAATTTTATTTGTAATATTTTGTTGATGATTTCTGCATCTATGCTATGAGAAATATTGGTCTGTAGGTTTCTTGTAATATATTTTTCTGGCTTTACTGGCTTCATAGAATAAGTTAAGAAGTATTTTCTCTGCTTCTTTTCTGTAATGGAGGATGTAGAGAATTGGTATAATTTCTTTGTTCCATGTTTGGTAGGATTCATGAGTGAATTCATCTGGGCCTTGTGCTTTCTCTTTGGAAGGTTATTAATTATGGATTCAATACGATTAATAGATGTAGGCTTATTCAAATAGTCTATTTCTTTTTGTATGAGTTTTGGCACACTGTATCTTTCAAGAAATGGGTCAATTTCATCTAGGTTATCAAATATGCAGACATAGAGTTGTTCATAATATTTTTTATCATCCTGTTAATCTCCATGGGATCGGTAATGGTGTTCCCTCTTTTATTTTAGATATTCTTAATGTGTCTCTTCTCTGTTTTTTCTTTGTTAGCTTATTAATTTTATTGATCTTTTCTGAAAATCAGCTTTTGGTTTCACTGATTGATTTTCTGGTTTTGATTTCACTGATTTCTATTCTAAATTTTATTATTTATTTTATTTTGCTTACTTTGGATTTAATTTACTCTTCTTTTTTTTAGTTTTGTGTGATTGAAATGTAAATGACTGGGGTGCCTGGATGGCTCAGTCAGTTAAGCATCCGACTTCGGTTCAGGTCATGATCTTGCCATTCCCAAGATCAAGCCCCACGTAGGTCTCTGTACTGACAGGTTCCTGGATCTGTGGTTTGGTGTCTAATATCACTTTAAGGTATTCTCTCAGTCTTTATTGATTTAGACATTTCTTCTGGTCTTGTCTTTATCTCTTTATTTTATTTTTTTTCTTTTTGGTAATCCAAGTAAAAGTATATAACACTTCTGTAAAAGTGTGTTATACTTTTATAATTTTCCCACAATCTCTAGATATCTCGTGGGTTTTTCATTTTTCCTTTTTCAGTGTTCTCTTTACTTTTTGATTTTTGAGAGTTCTATTGCCATATTCTCTAACCCAGAGATTCTTTACTCAACCATGACCAATCTACTAATGAACTTGTAAAAGGAATTTTTCATTTCTGGTATCATTTTTTTTAATCTCTAGCATTTCTTTTTGGTTCCTTCTTATGGTTTGCATCTCCCTGTTTACATTGCCCATCTCTTCTCACATGATGACGGCTTTATCCAGTAGAGCTCTTAGCACGTTAATCATGTTTTTAAATTCTTGCTCGGGGAATTTCAACCTCCTTGTCATGTCTGAATCTGAGGTTGGCTCTGTCTCTTCAAACTGGGTTTTTTTGCTTTTGATATGCCTTCTGATTTTTTTTCCCCTTGGTAGCTAGACATGATGGTAGCTAGACATGAGGGAAAGTAACTGCTGTAAGTAGACCTTTAGTAAGATGGCTGTGAGGAGTGAGGGAGAGGAAAGGTTCTATATCTGTGACTGCGTCTCAGTCCTTGAGTGAGTTGTGCCTCTGCTTTGTGAACTTCACAAGGGCTTCTCAGTCCCCCACCACCCATGGATGAGAGAGGATGGCTATAGACTAATGCGGTCGGTATTTTCCTTCCCCAGATCAAGCTCTCATAAAATCACAGCAGGTTAGGCTCCAGTGAACCAGTTTCTTTCCAAAGCAGTCCTTTTTCAACAACAACAATGTGGTCTATTTCAAGATAATTCCTTTTCCCTTCCTGCTGAAAGCCTGAGAGGATTATTCTCTGATATATACTGTGAAAACGTAGTCAACCTCTTGGAAATCAATCTCATAATATTATAGGGCCGCCTATGACTAGTCTCCCCGGAGAGTTTAACTCTCAAAGTTACCTGCAATGAGCCTCCAGTGATCCATTGATTATAATTCAGGGTTTACTAGCCCAGCACTGTTTCCCACAGCCATTTCTGCTTCCCAGCTTCTGCTCTGAGAAGCCATGATGACCTCATTCACCTGTTTCTCCAATCTGCCCTTTGTCCTACTCTCTTATGGATCCAAAGAAGAGTTGCTATTTTTTTTTATTTTTAATGTTTATATATTATTTATTTATTTATTTATTCATATGAAATTTATTATCAAATTGGTTTCCATACAACACCCAGTGCTCATCCCAACAGATGCCCTCCTCAATGCCCATCACTCACCCTCCCCTCCCTCCCACTCCCCATCAACCCTCAGTTTATTCTCGGTTTTTAAGAGTCTCTTATGCTTTGGCTGTCTCCCTCTCTTATTTTTTGTTTTTTCCCCCTTCCCCTCCCCCATGGTCTTCTGTTAAGTTTCTCAGGATCCACATAAGAGTGAAAATATATGGTATCTGTCGTTCTCTGTATGACGTATTTCACTTAACATAACACTCTCCAGTTCCATCCACGTAGCTACAAAAGGCCATATTTGATTCTTTCTTATTGCCACGTAGTATTCCATTGTGTATATAAACCACAATTTCTTTATCCATTCATCAGTTGATGGACATTTAGGCTCTTTCCATAATTTGGCTATTGTTGCAAGTGCTGCTATAAACATTGGGGTGCAAGTGCCCCTATGCATCAGCACTCCTATATCCCTTGGGGAAATTCCCAGCAGTGCTATTGCTGGGTCATAGGGTAGACCTATTTTTAATTTTTTAAGGAACCTCCACACTGTTTTCCAGAGCAGCTGCACCAGTTTGCATTCCCACCAACAGTGCAAGAGGGTTCCCATTTCTCCGCATCCTCTCCAGCATCTACAGTCTCCTGATTTGTTCATTTTAGCCACTCTGACTGGCATGAGGTGGTATCTCAGTGTGGTTTTGATTTGTATTCCCCTGATGAGGAGTGACGTTCAGCATCCTTTCATGTGCCTGTTGGCCATCTGGATGTCTTTTTAGATAGATGTCTATTCATGTTTTCTGCCCATTTCTTCACTGGATTATTTGTTTGTTGGGTGTGGAGTTTGGTGAGTTCTTTATAGATTTTGGATACTAGCCCTTTGTCCGATGTGTCATTTGCAAATATCTTTTCCCATTCCATTGGTTGCTTTTTAGTTTTGTTGATTGTTTCCTTTGCAGTGCAGAAGCTTTTTATCTTCACGAGGTCCCAATTGTTCATTTTTGCTTATAATCCTTTTGCCTTTGGAGATGTGTCAAGTAAGAAATTGCTGTGGCCGAGGTCAGAGAGGTTTTTTCCTGCTTTCTCCTCTAGGGTTTTGATGGTTTCCTTTCTCACATTTAGGTCCTTTATCCATTTTGAGTTTGCTAATTTTAAAAATCTGTTTAGCATGGAGCACCTGGGTGGCTCAGTCGGTTGAGCGTCCGACTTCAGCTCAGGTCATGATCTCACAGTTCATGAGTTTGAGCCCCGCATCGGGCTCTGTGCTGCCAGCTCAGAGCCTGGAGCCTGCTTTAGATTCTGTGTCTCCCTCTTTCTCTGCCCCTCCCCTACTCATGCTCTGTCTCTTTCTCCTTCAAAAGTAAATATACATTAAAAATAATTTTAAATCTGTTTAGCTTATTACTTGTTGTTAGGATATATGGCAACTTCTAAACTCTTTGCATGCAGAATTGGAATCCCTTTGCATTGCTTTTTACCATGAAAATTCATATCGGCCGCATGGATTTTGAAATCATGTGCCTGCTAGAAAACACTCATCACTTTAGATATTGTTCGGGGAGGATGAGATTTCTAGAGCTGCTATAATCATTATGCAAAAATGACAGAAAAATTAAAAAGTACAGTCCAGACTCTGAAGTTAGCAAACCAAAAAATGGATAAGTCTGTGTGTGTGTGTGTGTGTGTGTGTGTGTTGTAGAAGATTTACTGATTCATTCTCATGTTTCAAGAGAGCCACCTAAATGTCCTGTCCAAAGGTGATACTTACTGTTTTCTGTTTCTTGGGTTCTTTGGGTATACAAACACATTCTTTTTTTTCTCAGTCACAGATATGAACATTGTTATAAGCCTTGCTTTATTCACTTGACAGTAATTTTGTGAGTTATTTCAGATTAAAATATTTAGTTTTCTCAAATCCCTTTAACTAGTCACACAATATATCACAGAAGGACTGGGACACCATTTATTAGACCAGTCTCTTAATTAAAGACACTTGTACTGTTTAGAAACTTCTGTCATTATAAACAATAGTGCAGTAAACATTCCTTGGGCTTCATGTTTTGTGTGCTGGAAAAAATACATGTGTCGCCGTGCTGGGTCAAGGGGCATACAGAGGCTTGGTTTTGGCAGGAACACCCAAGTGGCTACCAGAGAGTTCTTACGAGTGAGGCACTATGGGTATGGGCCAGCATGACTGAGCTAGAGTGCCTGTTTTCCCACATTTCCACCGATACTGCACATTATCTGTCTCACTCCTGTCCACAGCAAGCCACCTGTAGGACAGGCATGACAACCTACCTGAAAGAATCAAGACCAAAATGCAATGAAGTCACCAACATCTTGGAATGTAGAACTACAACTTTTTTTTTTAATGGATCAACTCTGCAATGTCTCTATGGGTCCATATCTCCAACTTCCCTGGCTTCTTGGGCTAATCCTTCTGGAGGATTTAGCCAACCTTCTTGAGGCGCCAAACTGGCCAAGTTCACTTCCTTGATAGAGGGCTCCATCTTGGCGTCCCCCAGTGGCTCCTTCTTCTTCTCTTGCACTGAGAATGAGTTGGTCTGAGCCCCTTCCTCCTCCAGGATGCAGTTCTGCAATCAAACTTTCTTGTGCCTTCCAGTTTCTTTTCTTTTCGTACATGCTTGACCTTTGGTTCTATGTCTTTATTGTCCTTGTTTTCAGTCTTTTTTCATAAAACTTTCGTACTCTGCTCCTCCCTCTGCAGTTTGGGATAACTGGGTGAACTGGTCCTGAAACGACTTCATCCGTATCTCCCTTTTCTAGGAGGTAACCACTCCTTTCACTATTCAATCTTATGTTACTGGGGTTTTCCCATACTTCTAGTTGAAATCATCCCAAACTTAATATTGAGTTGGACATAAGATTTTGAAAAGCCACCATGACTTGAATTTGGTCATCTAAATAAGGAGGCCATGGTGCCATGACAACCTTAACCTAAACCTGGAGGACAGATGAGCCTGATTGAGCCAGTAGGAGTCAGTGGCCATGTGGAGGGTTCTTTCCATGGCACAGGGACTGGCACTAGAGTTTCAAACAAGATACGGTGTTGTGCTTAGCGTTGCATAAACACATTTCCTCTGAGGAAAAAAAAAAAAAAACAGATTTGAAGACCAGCTTCCAAAACAACAACAACAAAACACATATAGCTCCTGAGAAGTTTAAAATATCTTTGGAAGGAAGGAGTCGTGAGATAATAAAGCTTGACAGCTTTGTGGTTGCTGATGAAAGATGAACAGACAGATGGCAGGAACTTTAGGAATGCAGTGGAGTTGAGAACAGAGATAAAATAAAGGCATGATTGGACCCGTACACTATGGCCTCTGAAGCTCTGACCCACCCACTATTGATTGGTAATGTACACGTGACCCAAGAGCAAGAGAGAATCTAATGGAACAAATATCTCAAGGGCAGCTGAGCAAAGTTGGAGTGCCAGCAATGACTGGGTAATGTTCAGGCATTCTTGTGATATTGAACTGGCAGACCCCGGAACAGTCAAGAAGCAGGGATCTTAATTATTTTTACTAGAATTATTTGATACTATTAAATTATTTTCTAGGGAATAGATCCTTATACAAATCCAAAGCAACACTTGTTCCTGGATTTTAACCATCAAAAACTAGTGATGATAACATTAAGTTTTATATTGTCATTTGAGCTCAACTTGTAGAAATTAATTTTTTATTTATTGTGGAAAAATATTAAGAATTATTTACAAAATCTTCTCTAATTTCCTCATTTTAATGTACAGGATATTTTCTTAAAATTTTCTAATAATCTCAATACATCACTAATACACAATTTATAAGCAGGCCTACAAGCACATTGGATGATCAAGTTTGTTTACTCCCTTTGCAACTAGCCTTGTCATAAATATAACTTGATATTTGGCCGTAATTACCAACCGTATGTCACATAACAGTATAAGATATTAAAGTAATTTATTCCTCGCACTTCCAAAACTGCTCTTACAAAATTCTTCATAGTATAGTATTTTGTCTCTGAGGAACTAATTCATCATGACCTAATGCGATATAATCTTTCCTAACTGATATTCTAACCCTGGTGTGAGAGATTTGGTGAACAATTTCACAACATTCCCAACACCAGAGGTTACATTTTTAAACATTTGGCTAATTAATTTGTAAGAATGGCACCTCCATGTTACATTAATTTGTACCACTTACGATGGTTGGGATTTTCTATAATCCCCAAATATCTTCTATCATCTGTCTATGTGTCTAATCTATCTACCTATCTATCTATCATCATCTATCATCTATCACCTATCTATTATCTATCTTCTACCTACTTATCATCCATTTTGAGAATGTGAATTATCTGTTCTGTGCAAACTCAAGTCAGCCGGTGCGTTCTAAAGAAATGCCATTCTTGTGTTTACATTGTCTGATGCAATTTTGTCTTTTATTCTATATTGAACCCTCTTTGTTATGTTGTGTTCTAGACAGAGCTGACGCATCAGGATGACCTGCCTGGTTGCTATTGATTAACTTTTGTTCTGGCTGATTGGCATCTGTACTCTACAACGTGCTACTTTTCTTAAATTCCTCTGCTGGTTTTAATCATGTCAAACCAATCTTTACTGTTTCTATTCAAGAGGTTGATCCATTTGCATTTATTTCATACTAGTATTTTTTAATCTTGTTACCTTTATAGAATTTACGAACACTTTTCATTAACGGTTTTTGCTATTTTCTTGTTTCTCTGTATTTTAGTGTTGAAAGCATATTTATGTTTATGTCTTTAGAGATTTCACTAATTTCATCCCAGAAAGCTACGGCTCTCTGGATCACACTTTAGAAAATATTTCTATCTTAAATATTCATGTAGTTCGCATATGTGATCCTAATTAAATCTTCCCAAAGACAATGATGAGAAGGCAGTATATAAAGCGTTTTGGTGGTAGAGAAAATAGGAATTGGTCTGTGCAGGTGGCCAATCAAACGTCTATGTTCTGAGTTCAGAGACCCTCATTGTGGGATCCCAGGTCAACCATGCCAGCCTCTCATTAGAAGACTGGAAACATGTAGATTTAAATGGATGGGCCAGGGAACATAGGGTACCTCACTATATTTTTAACGTGTGGTTCTTGTTCTGTTTTGTTTTGGTATTGAGTTATATTTATTTTTACAATTGATTTATAAGAGTTCTTAGCATATTAAGAAATTTAAACGTTTAGTTGTCTTTTCAGTCGTCAATAATTTTCTCATTTTTGCAGTTACTTTTGGAATCTGTATATATTTTTTGTGAATTGCATTTAGTCTAACCTACCAGCTTTTATTTTTTTTTTTAAGTTAGGGTTTTAATTTTATTAGCATAAAATTGGGAAAGATAAATATTTCATTATTTCTTAATGTATTAAGGGGATTTTATAAAACACCATGTGCATAATAATTTCCCCTTAAAATTTTATAAAAAAAGTTGTGACTACCTTCTGGTAAGAAGAATTTGACATTCCTGACTTATGCTACAACAACAACAATAGTAATAATATCTACCTTTTTAAAAAAAAATTTAATGTTTATTTTTGAGAGAGAGAGAGAGAGACGGACAGAGCTTGAGAGGGGAAGGGCCATAGAGAGAGGGAGACACAGAATCCGAAGCAGACCCCAGGCTCCGAGCTGTTAGCACAGAGCCTGATGAGGAGTTTGAACTCACGGACCACGAGATCATGACCTGAGCCGAAGTCGGATGCTTAACCGACTGAGCCACCCAGGCGCCCCTAATATCTACCATTTATTTATTGTGAGGTAGGTATTAGACTAAAGCTTTACTAATAATTGAACTGAAGAAAGAACCCATTAAGTATATATTGTCACCATTATACAGTTATAGCAATTTGAGGTCCAGAAAGATGAGAACTTTAGCTGAAATTAATGGGAGATCGATAAAAAAAAAAAAAAAAACAAATAAGAAAAACAACAACAACACTACAGCAAACCCTTATATTATACAGCAAAACTCTTATTTTTTCATTCAATTTCAAATTCCAGACAAAAATAATTTACTGGTCAACCCACAGGCCTAATGCCCTTTGAGATCTCCAGACCACTGGTTGCAATGATTTCTGATGCAGGAACTCCTTTGCAAAACTACTGAAAGCTGTGGGATCTCTCCCTGGAAAAATCTACGCGTATTACATTCTACGGAAGTATAACAGACATAAAGTGTGCTGATCAACAGGTTACCGTTTGATAAATTTTCCCAAACTGAACATCCCACATCAACAGCACTCGGATCAAAATTAGAACATTAACAACACCCCCGTGGGACCTCTCTCTCCCCTTTCAGTCGCTAGCACACCAAGGGTGCATGTTACCCTGACTTCTGACAGCTTAATTAAACTCTTAGTTTTCAATTAAATGTCATAATACGCTTATGTTCATTATGAGTGTCTAAGGGATATGTATATATGTAAATATATATGTATATATACAGTATTTATTTATTTATATTTTTGTTTATTCATTTATTTAGAGTACACCAGCTGGCGAGGGGCGGAGAGAGAGAGAGGGAGGGAGCGTGGGAGAAAGAATCCCAAGCAGCACAGAGCCTGATGTGAGGCTCGAACTCACAGACCCAGAGATCATGACCTGAGCTGAGATCTAGAGTCAGACACTTAACTGACTGAGCCACCGAGGTACCCCAAAGGGGATGTATATATTGAAACTTGTACACATTCGGTACACTTATTTGGTACACATTTTTTTTTTTAAGTATTAAGGAATTTCCATGCAACAAACTAAGTTCCGTCTCTACCAGACACGAAGCATGTGCCAATGATTAATCCACTTAATACATTTACTGAAGGCCAGGCACTGGGTGTACAATGAAAGAGAAAAAGAAATTTAAAAAAAAAACCACAAAAGATAGTTTAGGGAATAAAAAAGATACGCCAACTTGGCTCAGGGGAGGCCTTTTCCATTTGTAGGAAGCTTTGAATAATGTATGAACTATAGGATAAAAAGCATTGTGAGCTACAGGGAAATTCATCTGTGACAATCCAGAGCTGGTGTCCGTATGTCATTTCTGCAGACCCCTGGTCACAGTTCCGCATGCCCTCTAAACCCGGAAGACCGAAGCGTGGACCCTGGTGGCTGCGCAGAGCCTTGGGACCACTTCCAGAGGGCTGTGATCACCAGCAGGATGCGTTTTCACCAAGCCAGAGAATGTACTAGCTGGTATGAGACCCTGAACATTTCTTCTCTCCCTGCGAACCTGTGTCCCGGAGTCATAAGGGGCAGACCCACCTGCTGGATTAACCCGTAGAGACGGGAAACAATGATGTCCTTTCACATTAATCAGCTGAGAAGTTGGCGGTTGTTTCTTACTGTAGCAAAACCTATATCTTGTCTCTCCTGACTTGCAAAGCCTGCTAGCTTCTCAGAATATGGAATTGTGGCCAGTTTCCTCAAAAGACCCCTTTCTTTTCAAAACCCATTTGCTTGCGTTGAGGTGCCATGAGAACAGGTGCCATAGCAGAGTATTTTGTGACTCTGCTCCTAAGCGTGTATATTATGTGATGCTTAGCACACATTTATGAATGAATGAATGAATGAAACGGTGTTGCACATTTTCTCTGCTGAATGAAATCACATATCATGCATTGAAATAACTCCTCAGACATAATTAGGACTAAAGGCCCAAGTTTTGATAGACAACAGATAAAACATATTGTATATAATTTTACAATTCTTAATTACATATGCCTTTATTTGACCACAATTTCTGAGAATAAACACCAGGGCAAACTCTTACGTTGGATAGGGCAGGAAGAGGCATGAGGAGTGTTGGATTCCACCTGTCCAGAAGTCCTGTTCCGGTTGAAATACTATCAGAAACTTCAAAATAGCTGTCTACATGCCCAGATACACAACTGTAACATTAAGTTGTAGTTTTCATTTTTTATGCCCACAGTCCCGTCATACCTTCCTCTCCAACCAAACATCAATTTCCCCAACTAAAAATGTTAGCAGCCCCATTCCTGATCCACACTGGAAGGCAGTCTGCCTGCAGAGCTGTCTGCCCACGTCAGCGAGGTGTTTGGAATACTAATCAGGGCAGCGACACAGCAGACGCCGTGGTCCCTAGCACTCTGGGAGAGAGGTAGCGGGCGCACCTAGCCGCGGGTGGGGAAAGCGAAGGCATAATGACACCAATCTGAAAGCTTTTGTTACTGAGACAGCACTGGGATATTTTCAGAGTCTTGTTATCTCTGTATTAAAAATCTATCCTTATCCTATTATTTGGGCCAACCTATGGCAACATGCCAATAAATTGGGGCCTGTGGCATGGGCTCTGCGAAAAAGAAAAGCAGGATTGATCGCCTAATGGAAACGTGGGCCTGACTCCACAATCCTGCATGCCAGTTTGTCAATTACCTTGCATGGCGAGCCACCTCTTTGGATAAGTAACCCAGTTCCTTTTTAGAAAGGGGGAAAAAAAAGGGACCAAGTGCTGTCAGGCTAGACTCCTATCAGGAAAACATATGTTTAGCATCATTATTTTGACCCCCTCTGTGTGTATAGTCTTTTCCTACAAAGTAAAATAAATTACTCCAGACCTAGTTTAGAAAAAGTTAACATTTCTTGTAAAAGATTCTTTAAAAAATGATGGTTTGCTTTAATATCTCTAGCTCTGTACGTCTTATGAGACTTTTCTCTTTTTTTTAATGTTTTTTTAATGTTTATTTATTTTTGAGAGAGAGAGAGAGAGAGAGAGAGAGAGCACGAGCAGGGGAGGGACAGAGAAAGAGGGAGACACAGAATCCAAAGCAGGATCCAGGCTCTGAGCTGTCAGCACAGAGCCCAGTTCGGGGCTGGAAGTCACGAACCACAAGATCATGATCTGAGCCAAAGTCGGAGGCTTAACTGAGTGAGCTACCCAGGTGCCCCTTTTCTCTCTCTCTCCCTCCCTCTCTCTCTCTCTCTCTCTTTTTTATTATGGAAAAGGTTGCTTCCAAAAAATGTTTCCAAGAATAAAATTATTCTGATTTTGAAAATTATTCTGATTTTGACCAAGGTAAGTGTAGCTCTTTTTAGCTAGACTAGGAAACATTGTACATGTACATTTTGGTAAAGTAGTAATTGGACCAGATAATCTCTATGTGGCAGTTTTTATGTATGTTTAACTATAAGATACTTAGATACAGTTATATTTTACTAGAGTAGTAAATGAAATAACAGAAGTGAGAAAGAGTAGTCTTGTGAATTACTCTCCAATTTCCAGCTATTTGGGGTGATTCAAAATGTATCTAGAGTCTGAATGAGTAATGACATAGTAGAGGAAGCAAAACGAATCATACTGAATGATCCGTGATGTTCTAGAAAATATAAAAATCGAGCTTCCATTGGGGTAATATTTCAATTCAGGAAAAGAGAAAACTTTTCTTCTTATTTATTTATTCAGCAAATATGTGGGTGTCACTTCCATACCCCCCACTTTGCTGGGCCTAGAAGGGAAACAAAACAAAAAAAAGGATAGCCTATGACCCTTGCTTACCACAAGCTTGGGACACACCTAGGGGAATGGTACTCGCCTGAGTACCACGGTATTTGATGACAACGGTGTGTAGCACAGAAACCAGGATGTAAGAAATGGGAGAATCGATGAGTCTGCCTGACAGACCGGCAACAGCTTGCTCAGAGAAGGTGTCTTTGGGCCTTCTGTGTGGCAGCCAGGACTGATGGGGGGTAGGGGGGAAACACACGCAGGAAGAATTTTTTGCCACTCAGAAATAAGGTTGTAAACATGAAGAGCCCAGTTTACTCCAAAAAGAATCTAAACTCGGGGTGCCTGGTCGGTTAAGTGTCCAACTCTTGGTTTCAGCTCAGGTCATGATCTCTTTGTGAGTTCAAGCCCAGCATCGGGCTGGGCACTGATGGTGCAAAGCCTGCTTGGGATTCTCTCTCTCTCTGCCCCTCCCCTGCTCACTCTCTCTCCAAATAAGTAAACTAAAACAAAATAAGAAAAGAAAGGAATCTAAAATCTGAGTTTAAACAAACCAAGAAAAAAGAAAGAAAGAAAGAAAAAAGGAAAGACAAAAGAGAAAAAAAAATACTATGACTTATTTAGTTATGAATGTGCTCGTAGTCATGTTGTACTTCTTCCTGGTTAATTAACGGAATTCATAAAGAGAATGATCTTCATTCATTTAGCTTAATATGATCAAATCGTAATAAATGGAAGGCAACCCACAAGGTTTAAAATCTATTCCTCCACAGTGCTTAAACAGAGCCTCATCTCACTGGGCCATGATCATTATACGAACCTGTATAAATAAGACATCTAACTGGGGTTTTATAAATATCCACACACGATCTTTAATTTGTGTCCTGTCCTCTTACCCTCCCTAACGCTTCCAGTGCTCGGTCAAATTATGTAGCTTAATTGCTTGAGGGGTGGTGTTAGCTGGCTCACTGAAATGTGGCACAAACACCAGTGCTATGAGCTTTATTATTTTCTGTGATGTTTTATGGTCAAGGACAGAAAACTTCATCAATAGCCTATTTACGTGGATATATGTTAAAATAGGATCTTTCACAAAACATTAATAATGGTTAACATTTTCTAATGGATCTTAGGGAGCCATAACAGCTCACTGTAGTCATTTCCTTATTTATTTATCTAACAAGTTTTGTTTCAAAGACTTTTCTAAATAGGAATAGTGAGAAGATTATTAAAACCCAAGACTTTGTATAAATGACAGAGTCACTTTCAGCATTCAAAGAGTGCTTTCAAATAATCTACGTATTTTCCAATATCCAAGAAAATATCAAATGCCATGTTTTACTGTGGGAATAAAGTTATCTTACATCTTGGATTATGATTGCATTTTGAGATGACATTTACATTTGCAATCTCATCCCTTGAGAAAAATGCTTATAATATAAATGTTAACATATCAGAAAGTGTATCCAGGAAAGTTTCCAGAATCCTTCAACTCTAATAAGTATTTGGTGTAACCGTTAAGATGCCTTTTCAAACAAAAACAAATATAACTTTCCAAGTCTTTTATAGCAAGGATGCTGTGCTATCCTGTTTCTAAAATATATAGATTTTTATTTTTGTTTCATTATAAAGAAAAGGTAAATCTTAGTTTATTTGCTCGGATTTGTTTCTTTTCTTGGGGAGAATTTATGATGTTTGAAAGGATCAATAGCCCTTGCAACAAAAATCCTATATTTATCCAGAGAGCAGCAACAGAGAGTCACAATAAATAAGAAGTTCCCCCATGTGACTCAACCCGACTCTACTGTAGGGACCTCAGGCAGAGCTCATCTTTGGCAAAATTATGAAACAGCCATGTCCTGTGTTTGGTGCCCATGAACTTCCAGTGGAGACAGGCTTTTGCCTTCCTTGGGTCCTTGCTTGCCCTTATGTAGCCCCATGCTGGCCAGGTTCTCGGAAGGAATGCTCCTGGGAACAGTGCTTTGTATACTCCAGGTATCTTATTTTGTAGTCCATTCTCTACGCCACTGTCCAGTTTTCTGCTTATGTGACAATACCTTGGGAACGTTCTGACAAAATGTCTATCTACTTGAGGACTCATGAATGGTTGAAGTCTTCTCTTCTTAGGGTGGGGGTGGGAGGATTTCATTTGGTAGAAAATTCCTAAAACTTTGTAAAACCCTGAGAAATGAATATCAAATGGGACTTTCAGGAAGATTAAGAAGGAAACTGCTCAAAAGAATTGCTGTAAAACGAATTGACCCCCTCTGAACACCGAGGGGGGTAAAGTGGATACATGTCATGAGGTCTCTTTTTTTTTTTAATTTTTTTTTAACATTTATTTATTTTTGAGACAGAGAGAGACAGAGCATGAACGGGGAGGGTCAGAGAGAGAGGGAGACACAGAATCCGAAACAGGCTCCAGGCTCTGCGCGATCAGCACAGAGCCCGACGCGGGGCTCGAACCCACGGACAACGAGATCATGACCTGAGCCGAAGTCGGCCGCCCAACCGACTGAGCCACCCAGGCGCCCCCCCATGAGGTCTCTTTCAAGGGAAGCGACATCTTCTCCTGTTTTACTCTTAGGTCATGTCTGTATACAATATAACACTCTTGGGGACAACTTGTACTTTCTTTGATCTTCCTACATTGATAGGGCTCAAGTTGAGTTTTAGAAACTAAATTCGATTAAACTGAATTCAACCAGTCTTTTGTTGTAGGGATTTTTAGGGGATTCAAAAAAGTAAAGCACTTGGCAAAGGAAATATACTGTGAGATCGTTTCTAAAAGTCTGTTTACTGTTGTCCATATGTGTCCGTGAAAGAGGAAGTCATGGGTCAGAATCTGAGTAGATGTAGATTTTGGTTTTTTTAGTTGTTTTTTTTTAAGTTTTATTTATTTATGTTGAGAGAGAGAAAGAGAGAGAGCATGAGCAGGGGAGGGGTAGAGAGAGTGAGAGGGAGATAGAAAGAGAGAGAGAATCATAAGCAGGCTCCATGCTATCAGCATGGAGCCCGAGGTGGGGCTCGAACTTACAAACCTTGAGATCATAACCTGAGCCGAAATCAAGAGTCAGATGCTTAACTGACTGAGCCCCCACCCACCCTCCAGGCACCCCAGTAGATGTAGATTTTAAAAACTCATCTTCCATTTTCACATTCGCCTTTTCTGATCTGTGGTGTCTTCGTATTTGCTAACTTACCAATGAGGATGTTAGAAAATATGTGATTCTAAGGAATATTCCAGCTACCAGGATGTCAAGAGGTCCCTGTTTCAAATGATGGAGACTGGGTGGAGCTAAGTAGTGCAGAAAACCAAGGGCTTACAAGAGAATTATACAGGATCCTTGATAATAAACATCTCTGAATTCAGAGTGACATTCATGTTCCTAGACCTCTATCTACGGTCTTTTTTGAATGATGGTGCTTCTGTCTCTTGTAGAACACGGGTTATTATGAAAATGGACTCAGGGTAAGATAGGGAAGATAAAGTCATGCAGACAGGGATTGGTCCCATGAATATTCACTCTTCTAGATTGGTCTGGTAGAGGCACAAGTGACAACCAGTTTGCAGACCTGGGGGGTATGAACAAAAGAACCTCTTCTACCCCTTTGCATCAGACTGGCCTCTGTCCTCACTTCATCACTTTGGATCTCCAACGAGGACACGATTAGCAAGTCAAGGATTACTCTATAGAGATTACAAGACTGAATTTTGGAAAATATAAAGTGGTGGGAGAGATTTCACTTGGCAGATGGGACAGTCTTCCGTGGCTCAAAACCCCAGACGTGGACAACACCATCAGTGTGACTTCACCGCTATTCTTTTTAGCTCGGCTTGTGTTGCACTGTGTAGCTATTATGTAAATTAAGTACCAGCACTACAATCTGTTGATGTGAAGGCATTCTACAGGAGGAGGCTGTCCAGGCTAATGAACTTCTTCTTTTTTTTTTTATGCTTACTTTTGAGACACAGAGAGGGACAGAGCGCAAGCGGAGGAGAGGCAGAGAGAGAAAGAGACACAGAATCCCAAGCAGGCTCCAGGCTCTGAGTTGTCAGCACAGATCCCGACGCGGGACTTGAACTTGCAAACCACGAGATCATGACTGGAGCCGAAGACGGAAGCTTAATCGACTGAGCCACCCAGGCGCCCCATGGCTAATGAACTTCTTGAAATGTTAAAGATTAGGATTTCTCTGAACTTCAAAGACATCAGTGAGGGTTGGCTCCGTTATATTTGGCTGTAGACAGAATGAAACTTCAGATAAAGTAATCAGAAATAACATCTACTTAACATTTAAATATACACTATCTTTGATTAGAGACAATTGGATGTGCTCTAAAAAAAGACCGTAAGTATTCAGAGATTCTGTGTAGTTGAAAGCCATCTAGATAAAGAACATTACAGATATAATGTCAATGATCTAGTGGCTCTCTTTTAAGAAAAAATAATAAAATTAAAGTAAAATACGACAATCTTGGCATTTATGCATGTGGAATATTCTCATCCAAATAGAAGGTACTGAAATTTACCTCTTATTGTCAACATAACAAATTCTTTTAGTAATTGAAGAAAATTAGATAGAATTTCAACATTTAAGCTTACCTATAACTTTAGAAACATCTGTCTAGCTGAAGAGCAAGCACGCATTTTATTTCATGACAACGATGTTCCAGGCACTTCAAAAAGAAAACAATGTACATTAATAATACATGATTTCTCTTCACAAAGAGTTCACAGTCAGTGAAGTGAATAATACATATTCAATGAATTACAGCACTGTGAGCCCTGGACGTGTCGTGCTTTGTTGGGAAAAAAAAGGGGGGTCTCCACCATTTGTGAGCTGGGTAGCCTCTCTGATCTTATGTATTCAATTCAGCCCAACAGAAACATTTTACTTGTTTGGGTTTGTGGTGAAGTTCAAATAAGAAAAAAAAAAAAAGTGTGTGTGTGTATGTGTGTGTAAATACACCTACTATCTATCACACACATATACGTGATCTTGGAAATCTAGCTTCCAGAACTGGGAGAAACACCTTCCTGTTGTGTATGTCACTCGGTCTGTGTTATTTTGTCACCCAGCCCAAACTGACTAGTGCAGCTTCACGGTCTACCCCATGTCGCAATGGCCGCCACCTGTTGAGGGCAGGAGCTGCAAATCACATTGCAGAGAAACAGGGGAGAATGACTGTGGCCGTTTTAGGGAACAAGATGCCCAAAGGCAGCTAATTCCGGGGCAAAGCAGGAAGCTTTGTAGGGTGAGTGCCCGGCATTGAGCTTCCGATTGCCAAGGCAACCATTTCCAACACATCCGTCTCCAGTAGACAAATTACCAGCTATCAGACACAGTTGCTTGAGGAGCAAGTGGATAAGGAGCCAGGCTGCCCCCCACACATGCAGTTCTCCAGCTAGAAAGCCCTAGGGGAACCAGATCACTGGCCACCCCAGGGACCCTGCTTTTGTCTATCTGCATCAACATTACACATTCTCCAATAATGGGTGAAACTGAGAAATCCTGGCCTCCCCACCCGTGGACCCTAGTAAAGGCAGAGCCTCTCTCTATTTCCCTCACCCTCGACCCCAGCCCTCTCTGTGTGGCCCCAGGTGTGCCATATATCTTCTAGAACTTGTGAACAACAAACCTTGTTTTTTTCAAAGTCCCCTGATGCTTCACCACAGTAGCATGGGTGCACGCAAATGCCCCAGGCATTCCTAGCCAATAACATCACCATCAAGAGGCAGAGACCAACGTGAAACATGCCCAGCACTGCCTGACAACCCCCCACCCCGATAGTCCCATGTTCCTTGAGTCAATGTCCTTGAGACATTGTCCTTGTTTAGTAGATCTCCTGGGACCCACAGGGCTGCCCTGGGCCATCCCCCAGTCTCTGTGGCACCCATCTCCCATTATGTCTGCCATGTTCACTGTCTTCCTGAGTTCAATCCCGCCAGGCCTGCTCTTCCTTGAGGGCACTGGCTTCCACTCTTCTTTCCGCCTGACTCACTGTTCTTCTTGATGGCTTTGGGTTGGCAAGCTTACTGCCACCATCTGCCTTCAAATGCCACCTCCTGATGGAAACTTCACTACTACAAGGGTGACAATTCATTGCCCCTCCCCTATGCACAGTTCCTCTCCCCCTTCCCTGATTTAGTTTTTCTCGTATGTCTGCCCACCTTTGCAATATCATCTGTCTCATTTTCACATGATTATTGTCTGTCTTGCCTACCTTGGAATATAAATGCCATGAAAGCAGACACTTGGATATATTGACTGCTGCACCCCCCCCAAAACCCATAATGACCTCCCCTAAAATAGATGCTCCATAAATATTTTTTAAAAGAATGACTTAAACGAGGAATATATTTTAAATACAGCTCACTATGTCGGAAAAACGCAAGAATAAAGTAAGAGCTACACGTCATTTGAATTTTGATAAGTGAAATGAATGGGAGTTTCTCCTGAAAAAAGTTTAAAAGGGGGCGATGTTCTCAAGATGGCATAAGGCTGAGTGCCTGAAAGTGAGAGATTTACACAAAAGCTCTGTTTCTCCAGCATTCTTACGTTATGACTTAGCAATCAGTGTTCTAGGAGGTTGAGAAGTAAAAGGAAGAAATACCCACGTTTATCTTTTAAAATTGTCCTTATTGTGGTAAAATATACATCAGAAAATGTATCATTTGAACCATATTTAAATATATAGTTCAATAGCATTAAGTAACACTTAAGTAAAACACTGTGCAAGCATCAACACTATTCATTTCCAGAGTTTTATCATCACCCCAAACAGAAACTCTATACCCATTAAAAGATAACTCCCCTTCACTCCCTTCCCGCAGCCCCTAGCACCCTCCACTCTGCTTTCTGTTTGTATGTATTTGACTAATCGAGGTATCTCATAATGGGAGAATCCTGTAACATTGGTCCTCTTACGTCTAGATTATTTCACTTAGTGAAACATCTTCAACGTTCATTCATGTTGCAGCCAGTGTTAGAATTCCCTCCCTTTTTAAGACTGAACAATATACAGTTGTATTTATCTGCCACGTGTTGTTGATCTCTCGATGGAGGATGGCTTTGTTTTCACCCTCAGGTTATTGTGAAAACTAACGCTGTGAACATTGGTCTACAAGTCCCGTTTTGAGTCCCCGCTTCCAGCTCTTCTGAGGATAGAACTTGCAATTCTATGTTTAACTTTCGCAAAATCGCTCAACTGTCTTCTGCTGACACTTTTCCATTCTGCGATCTCACCAGCAATGCACAAGGCTTCCTATTTATCCACATAATCACCAACATTTGTTCCTTTCCTTTCCTTTCCTTTCCTTTCCTTTCCTTTCCCTTCTTGCTCTTTCTTCCTTCCCTCCTTTCTTCTTTCCTTCCTTCCTTTCTTTCTTTTTCTTTCTTTCTCTTTCTTTCTTTTCTTTCTTTCTTTCCTTCCTTCCTTCTTTCTTTCTTTCTTTCCTGATAATAGCCATCCTAATGAAAGCATATTATCACTTCTAACACATTTTTTGGAATTAGAGAACCAAATAGCAATTACTAAGATGGGCCAACTCCAGTAGATACATCTTTATGATGGCTTTTTCCCATTTTCGACTCCCTTCCTACATAAACTCTTCCTTTTTTCCAAAAGTATGCACATAGTTCACTGCACTGCTTTGAGCTTCCTACCCAGCATCCCACTGGGAAATGGAAAGGGAGGGAGGAAGAGTGCGGTGACCATATTAATGGGTCACAACGGAAATCTACATCAGAGATTCTTAGAATGTTATGAGAGAAGCTATTTCACAGTCAGCCTATAGGATGCTGTTCCCAGTAATTAAAGTAAAGCTAAGTACTTAAAATATAATAGACCAAGTAGAGAAAAAGAAACAAATCAACTGCTTTCCCCCAGTGTTGTCTCTCTGGATGTGAGACAGGCAATGTCTACACTAATCAGAAGGCTGGAGACACAATTTATAAAATGAGACCAATGTTATTTGACCAAATTGTCTTTCCCGATAGAACAGTTTTCCTTCATCTATTCCAAGATCAAGCTTTGCCACAATGCAACCTGGGAAGAAAGGAGTCAGAGGATGCAATTTGCCCCAGGATACAAACGTGCTGTAGAGGGTGGCTGAGCCCCTGAGACCCAGGTTCTAGTGGACACCATGTGGCCCAGAGTCCTTCTTCTGGGGGCACCTGGGTGGCTCAGTTGGTTAAGCGTCTGACTTTGGCTCAGGTCATGATGTCACAGTTCGTGAGTTTGAGCCCCGCGTCAGGCTCTGTGCTGACAGCTCGGAGCCTAAAGCCTACTTCAGATTCTATGTCTCCCCCTCTCTCTACCCCTGCCCTGCTCATGCTCTGTGTCTCTCTGTCTCTCAATAATAAATAAAAGTTAAAAAAAATTAAAAAAAAAAAAGAGTCCTTCTTCTGGCTGAAAGAAAATGCAAAGTAATGACAATTAATGGGTGCCAAAGCCAAACCAGTGAGAACTCCACAGTCTTGTATATTTTTTATTACTAAACAAAACCGTAAATAAATAAAGCAACTTATTCAAAGAAAAAAAAAGTTATAAAGATTAAAATAAAACACTAAAAGTGAGCAGAAGGAATAAAGGGGGAAAAAAAGCAAACCTATTTTAGAAAATAATGAACATGAAAATTTTAAATGAAAACCAGATGCTAGTCTTTAAGAAGAAGTAAGCAAACATCAAGTAAATCTAATCAGAAGTATCCACAAATGGACAAAACATCAAATGAGAAAGAGAATATAACCAAATATGTAGACAGCACTAAAATTTAAGAGATTTTTATGCAAACACATGTGCCAATAAATTAAAAAATAGACAATTTTCTAGGCAATTAATTCAGTGAAATTAGCCACAAAAAGAATAAATCTGATTATATCAATAAGCATGGAAATGTATAAACGATGTCGACAACTCTCAAATGTCACAGCCAAAACATTCCCCATGTCGCATCTGTCAAGCAGAAACGCTGGGGGAAAAATGCTGACCAGTTCTCTCCATGAACCGAGAAGCTAACAGACTAAATGAAGTCTTGGCTTATAATTCCCAGTATGCATTAAAGATTAATGCAGCATGGCTGACCGAGTGGACAGAGCAGCTCCAGGGTGGACAGCTGTGTGGCTCAAGGGTGACAGAAGGGGATGAAGAGGTACAAACTTCCAGTTATAAACTGAATAAGTCACCAAGATGTGAGGCACAGCGTAGGGAATCTAGTCCGTGATATTGACAGATGGTAACTGGACTCACCGCGGTGAGCCTTTTGTGATGTCTATAAATGTCAAATCACAATGTTGTACACCTGAAACAAATAAATTAGATGAATATTGCATGTCAAGCACACTTCGATTAAAAAGAAATAATATATTTTTTCTTTACCAAAAAAACACCACAACACAAAGATGTCAGGAGAGAAGCAGGTGTCTGGAATTTTCTCCTCTGTGGCTGGCAGCCAGCTTTAGCTTTGCCTGGTCTTTGCTGCGGCATAATAAACACCAGGCGTGACTAGGGAGACACATTTCTTTGATTTCCAGAAGGAGAGAAAGTTGACTCCCTGTCACTCACCGCCGCGAGTGGAGAAGTCCTTTAGAAGTCTCCAGCAAACCCATCCTCACTTATACTGGGCCAGAATTGGGTCCAATGTCCGCTTCCGACATGACAGTTACTAGAATGGGTAGAAATCTCTTCGGCCCAACTGGAGTCACACCTGGACGAGATGGCAGCGTCGGGGCATGAACCAAGAGCAAAATGAGGTTTCTTCAGCAGAGGAAAAGAAAAAAGTCGATGCTTGGTGGGCGCGGAACCAACGACGCCCATCGGGCTTGCCTTTCTACTGTTGCCTTGACCCTGACCTCAGCTGTCCTCTCTCTGATCGGCCCTTATCCGGAAGAGTTCCCCAAAGCCCCACTGACCCAAGTTACCACGTGACAAGGACTTTTTTTTTTTTAGATCATGTCACGTTGTGGAGTGGGGTTGGAGTCAGGCAAAACGCAAACCCCGTGAGCAACTATACTAGCTGTAAACTTGCTGCAAGGTCCTGGAAAATTCCCTGACAATGGGAGTGTCTTCCCCGTTCACATCCTCAATGAAACCCACGTCTCTGTTGTTCGGATATCCCTTGCTGTTATCCCCGAATCTGTGCCCCAAAACCCCACTAAGTCTGTTCCTCTTCGTTCCTCCTTCTCCTTTTGAAACATGCACGGTAGCCAGATACGTGTGTAAGGTGCGTTGTTAAACAGTTACCCTGAGGATAGGCATCACCCTACCCCTAAGACCCTTTGCAGAGGTGGCTAAGATTCTGTTTCCTTGTTTGTCTGATTGGTATCATGTAAAATACGTGCCTGAGGAAATTAAATTGGGAAGGAGGGTATCAACGTGTTAACTTTGGGTGGCGGGTTTAACAATCACATTTATTACATTTATTTTCTTCTTTGAGTATTTATTTATTTATTTTTATTTTTTTAACGTTTATTCATTTTTTTGAGACAGAGAGAGACAGAGCATGAATGGGGGAAGGTAAGAGAAAGAGGGAGACACAGAATCTGAAACAGGCTCCAGGCTCTGAGCTGTCAGCACAGAGCCTGACTCAGGGCTCGAACTCACGGACCGCGAGATCATGACCTGAGCCGAAGTCAGACGCCCAACCGACTGAGCCACCCAGGCGCCCCTTCTTTGAGTGTTTTTTAATGTTTAGTTTTGAGAGAGAGAGAGAGAGAGAGAGAGAGTAAAGGCAGGGGAGGAGCAGAGGGGTGGGGGCACAGGACCCGAAGCGGATTCTGCGCTGACAGCAGCGAACCCAGTGGGGGACTTGAACCCGGAAACCTCGAGGCCATGACCTGAGTCAAAGTCGGATGCTCAACCGACTGAGCGCCCCAGGAGCCCCTCTTCTTTGAGTGTTTTTACTCATATTCACTATGACGCTGTTGACAACGTGGATTTGGACAATATAATTTTCATTTTTCTCTGACTAAACTTATTTTGTATTTTGCATTTGTTCCAAGTGGTGGTAAGCCTGTTCTTAGGAAAAAAGCAGAGGCCCTTGAACCTTTCCTCATGGCAAGGGATTTTGTCAAATTTCCAGAAAGTTCAATAAGGACTATGGAAGTCTACAGGCATATCAGCTCTCAGCGGAAATTGTAGATTGGGGCCCCCCCAGTTTCCCAAAAGTGAGTAAACACAAGCAGCTGTAACATGCCCGTGGTCCTATCTGATCTTTGACTCCTCCTTCTGGTTGGCCTGACTCTTTTATTATTATTTTTTTTAATGTTTCTTTATTTTTGAGAGAGAGAGAGAGAGAGACAGGGACAGCGTGAGCAAGGGAGGGACAGAGAGAAAGGGAGACACAGAATCCGAAGCAGGCTCCAGGCTGTAAGCTGTCACCCCAGAGCCTGATGCAGGGCTCGAACTCGCAAACCGTGAGATCATGACCTGAGCCGAAGTTGGACGCTTAACCGACTGAGCCACCCAGGCGCCCCTGGTCTGCCTGACTCTGGAAGATACACCTCTGTTCCCTGAAGTGCCAGAATGAAATGATCTGGAGAGGTCTGTGGGGTGTGCTTCTGCAGAAACTCGCTAATAGCTATTCATCTCTAAACAGTCTCCTCCCCCCACCCCCGCCCCTTGCTGTGATTTCGTCTGGGGAACAAGGCAGGTGCCCTCCAGCTATGGCATTCAACAGACCCTTCCTGTTTGCTTCATTATCTCTTCTCTCACTCTCTTCTTGGCCTCAAGTTTTAAGTCACTCACTTATTTCCCCATTAGTGCTGGAAGCATGTTCTCAAATACTCAATCTGTGCTTTTCAAGCCACAAGGATGGAAAATAAGAGCCAGGAAGCGGTCTGAAGGTGAGGTACCTCCCACCTGCCATACACCTCACTTCCCTAGAGCCAGGAAGGAAATGGGAACCTGTCTCCGTGGAACAAGAATCATTCCAGGGAAATGGTTCTATTCGCAAGGCAGTCTGGTGCCAATCCGTATACGGAGAAGCACTTTCTTCAGAGCTGAGCTGGTGAGGTCCCAGGACGGTGAACATTGATGCTTTGCTAATGTTGGTTTGAAATAAAGGTCTGAAAGTGATCTGTTTTTTTGTGTCCCTAAGCGTTTTATCCACCTCGGCAGGCCAACTATTCTTGCTTTCTTTCCGTAGGGGTTAGCACATGCTTCTTTGTTTTTAAATAATCGTATTCTCTAAAGAAAATACGTTAAGCATCCCCTCACAATGCAACTCCGAGTTAACTTGCTCTGTCCCTGAAATCCAGGGTGCATCACCTCCCAGATTAATGGTCCTGACACAGTTAAACACTTTTTAATGTCACCGACGGTTCCGATGACCCTAGGAAAGTGTTCTATTAAATAGATAATTAAGCTTAAATGTTGCCACCCGGATTTTAATGCCTTCTACGCAACCCTGTCTTGTGTCAAAACACCTATCAGTTCAAGGCAAATTGGTTTGAGCGACGTGAGGAAGATTTGCTGTGAGGGGAAAAGGGAAAATGCTCTCTTGTGATTGGATTGGAGAAAACGAGGGAAGGAGGAGACATCTCAGCTGCCACCAAAGGTGGGTTTCACCGGGGGAAGTGAACGAACTACCCGTGCCCCGCCGGAGTAAAGGTGTGGAGAGGGGGAAGGATTCTGGAACAGCGGGGACCTGTTCACCTTGGCTACCGGGCAGGTTTTCAGGAAAGGAGGATTTGGTGGAGAATATCAGTCCTGAGGCATCCCCACGGCATGCCGACCACTGTGCTCTGACATAGGCACCCTGGTGTGTCCCTTCCCCAGAAGCCTGTTGTCAGGACCAGAAGAAACTTTTGTGCAACCTGTAAAAGCTTATGGAGAGACATTTTACTGCCGTGGCTGAGAGTCAGGGTTCGAGAATCAGGGCCTGCAGATCTTTACCCAGTTCTGCCTCCTACCAGCCTAGTGATCTTGCATAAAATACCTAGCTTCTTGGGGCTCCTGGGTGGCTCAGTTGGTTAAGCGGCCGACTTCGGCTCAGGTCACGATCTCGCGGTCTGTGAGTTCGAGCCCCGCGTCGGGCTCTGTGCTGACGGTCAGAGCCTGGAGCCTGTTTCAGATTCTGTGTCTCCCTCTCTCTGACCCTCCCCCATTCATGCTCTGTCTCTCTCTGTCTCAAAAATAAATAAACTTTAAAAAAAATACCTAGCTTCTTAAGCCTCTGTTTCCACATCAGTATAAGAGGACAGTAATGTCTGCTTCCCAAGACTGTCAAGCATTTATGACGGTGTCCAGCTAATAAGAGCGATGATGATGATGATGATGGTGATATTTTCACCTCTCCAACAGATTGCAGTGACCCTCTGGGTAGAGCCTATCATTCAACCTAATGCACGGCATGAGCCATGCATAGAACACATCCTTAAAATTTGGTTCCCTTCTCATCTATAAGACGGCGATGAATGTCAAAGCAAGATCCATCGCAGAGGAGAATACGGCATCCGTCCCAGTCCGCTCTGATTTCCTTTGGGATCCAGATGAAAAAAGAATTAAGACTCCGGAGAAAAGAAAAGAAGGATTTAGGAAGAGGAATGGAGCCTAGATGATCTTACCATTCAAGGAGAAGAGGCACTTCAATTTTATTTGGCTCCTGCCGAACTATTTTCCCTTGAGAAGATACTTAAGGAGCTAAATTTAAGTACAAGTGAAATCAGAGACTGGAGAGCCAGCTACTGCAGTATTTTTATACCACTTGACTTCCCTAAAGATATTCAGAGACTCTATGGCTTTGGATCATCCAATGGGGAATGCAGTGCTGAACTCTCACTTGAGGTCAACAAAGGTGAGAAAGTTATTCCTCCTACCCCCCCCCCCCCGTTGAGGGAATGATGAGAATTCCAATCTGAGGGTCAATATGACTAACTTTTGTTTCCTCCCAATGAAATCACTAAAATGTGTGCAGATGCCTTAGGGAAAGCTTTGATGTTAGATGATAAAACAAATGGCACATTCAAGAAAGAAATGCTATCGCTTGGTACCGTGAGGTTAAGAAATATTTATGTTCTGTAAATGAAACGGGAAAAGGGCATCAGATGGTCTGTAAATCAAAATCAGCAAAGCAGGATGGAGAGACCAGACTGGATTTTATTCTCTTTGGGTGTGAATATTTGAGCATGTGTGTGTGTGTGTGTGTGTGTGTGTGTGTGTAGTTCAGGTGTTGGTGGGCTTGGGCAGGATGGGAATTGGATGCCTATGTTTAGGGCCAAGAGTGCAGGCAAACAGAGGTCCCAAGGCCTATTACGTTTGAACCTCAGGGCACTGAGAGCAGATAAGGGGGCCTCACGAGGGTTCCAAACCCCAGCTTCTCTTGATCACTAGCTCTACTGGGACATCAACACCAATACCTCCAGCAGGGCACCAGTATGCATAAAAAATGAAAAGCGTTGCTTCCAGAGTGAGCAGTTGGAAAAGCCTTTGAATTTTAATGTTGGAATTCTTTCTTGTCCTGTTCCAGGTGACGTGCTGAGTAAGTAAGCTCTTTTCCAATGAAACAATCTGAGGGTTTTCTAGTCCCTAAGAACCATCAGGCTGCTGCAGACAGCCTACATTTCTTCTCTTTCCACAGTGCTTCGGTGTAAAGCTCAGCAACACTTTGGACACGCTGAAGGATTTCAGCCGGTTTACAAACATAAACGGTGCACCTTTAGCGAAAGTACTAGACATTTCCTTTCAAATTTTTTGATTTTTTTTTTCACAAGTAAGATTCTAAGCTACATAGCATTTATTCTAAAAATGTTGTATTAAAATGAAAAAGTCAGGGGTGCCTGCGTGGCTCAGTCGGTTAAGCAGCTGACTTCAGCTCAGGTCCTGATCTCACGGTTCGTGGGTCCGAGACCTGCGTCGGGCTCTGTGCCGACAGCTCAGAGCCAGGAGCCTGCTTCGGATTCTGTGTCTCCCTCTCTCTCTGCCCCGACCCACTCACGCTCTGTCTCTCTGAAAAATAAATAAACATTGAACAAATATTTTTTTAAAAATGAAAAAGTCAATTCTCAGAGCTTAGGTGTCTACAGTGCTGACACCTTAAATCCTCTCTTTCCACAATTTTTCACAAGGGGCATGAAATGATAGAGGGAATTTATAGATGTGGCAGGTGGATGTATTCATGGCAGCATTTCTGACACTCCTAGAAAGGTCCGTGGAGAGGCTTCATGAAACAAAATTACAAATGTTTGCACGTGTTACTATCAACCACTGTGTAACAAATTACTTCCAAATTACTCATTAAATTTCTGTGGGTCAGGAATTCAGGAGCAGTTATGCTTCATGGGGCTGAGGCAGTGTGTATCAGGAAATTGCAGTGAAGATGTTGGCCAGGCCAGGAGTCATCGGAAGACTGGCTGGGTTGAGGATCCACTTCTAAGGTAGCTCATTCCCATGCTCGACAAGTTCACATTCATGCTTAGTAGGAAGCCTCAGCTCCTTGCCACATAGACACCACTTTATAGCTGCCTGCAGGATCCTGAAGAGCAAGCTGGAAGCTGCAATATCTTTTATGATCTAATCTTCCAAAATGGCCTCCAAGGATTCCCTATCAGCTGGTATTTACCCCCAGGGCAATCCCTTCTCCTGGATGAAGGTTGGGCCAAGTAACTTGCTTTAATGAACAGAATTTGGCACGAGTGATGAGGTCTCACTTCTGAGATTCAGTTATAACACACCCCAATTTTTGTTCCTGCTTACACACATTCTCTTTATACCTATCTGTCCATCCATCCATGCATACATACATCTCGCTATCCATCCATCTATCATCTATTTATTATCTACTTCTCTATCATCTGTCACCATGTTCTTCTGTCTATCTATCTATCTTCCTTCTCCTATTCTCTCTCTCCTTTTCTTTCTTTTTCCATAAACTACAATCCTTACATGGCAGCCAGAACTGCCACTGGGTGACATTAGGAAATCCGAGTGAAAGTACAATGAAGAAAGAAGCAAGGAATCACGCACTCTGAAGGAAAGAGGTCACCTCAGAGAATGGCAAGCTTTCCGGGATGTAGTTTCTGTTAACCGGTTCCTTTGTCAGGAAAGGAAAAGCTTCAATAACTATTCAGTTTTTATATAAACTCCACTAGATTTATTATTTGTAGCATATTTTAGGTTTTGGTTTTGCTTCGTTTTTAGTATGATCAATTAGATATGAAAATCTTCAAACTAAAGAGTGTTCTTGGCAAGATCCCCAGGGACCTGCACATTGCAAAACCCAATTACAGGCCCTCATCATCCTTCACTGTCGGCAGCATTATCATAGCTGGTCATGCCATCGTTCTGGAAACATTTTTCCTTCTTTTCTTCCGAGACACCACACGCTACTGGTTTTCTTCTTGGCTCACAAGGTATTCCTTCCCGATCTTCATGTCTGCATCTACACATTTCCCAACCTCTAATAGTTGGAATAGCCTAGAACCCAATGCCTTGGCTTTACCTGCATCTATCTATATGCTGAAAATTCCAGCTGCATAGCCCTCCATGCTGATAATTCCAGCTGCGTAGCCAAAGCAGAGATCTTGCCTTGAAACTCTGGTCTTATTTACACACCTACTTTCTTGATAATTCCATTTTGACGATGACGATGACCTTGAATTCAACATTCTCAAACTAAACCCCCGATCTTCCCCCAACTACCAGCTTACATTACATCTTTTCCTCTCCTTCCATCTCGCTTGATAGCAATGGGGTAATTCCAGTCACTGAGTTTTGTTTGCCCATGGAAATCATCTTCAGTTCTTTGCATCTCTCATGTATTCCACTGATCCCATTAAAAAACACCTTCAGTTCTACCTTCAAAATATACTCAGAAGCTGACCACTTCTCACCACCATTACTACCACTGCCCTTGTATAAGTCAAGATCATCCTTCACCTAGAGTCTCAGGATCCACCACTAAAATCATCTCTCTGATTTTACTCCTGTGCCCTCACAGTCTATTTTAGAAATAGTGGTTGGGGCACTTGGGTGGCTCAGCCAGTTAAGCGTACAACTTCAGCTCAGGTCATGATCTCCTGGTTTGTGAGTTCGAGCCCCGCCTCGGGCTCTGTGCTGACCGCTCAGAGCCCGGAGCCTGCTTCAGGTTCTGTGTCTCCTTCTCTCTCTGTCTCCCCACCCCCCCCACTTGTGCTCTGTCTCTCAAAAATAAATCAAGGTAAAAAAAATTAGAAATAGTGGTCAATGTAATCCCTCTAAAACATTTTATATCGTATCCGTTTGCAGGTCACAAGTACTCAGGGGCTTCCTGTCATACTCAGGTAATTGGCACAGCCCTTCAGTGACGGGATGGTCACATGGTCCAGCCTCGAAACACCTCTCTGAACTCAATTGTTGCCAAATTTACCTTGTTGTTTTTCCCTCACAACACTACACTCTCCCCTCAGGGCTTTGAACTTGCTCTCCTCTTCCCTCTGGCAGAAATGTCTCCCTTGGACCTTGCAAACCTTTACATAAATGAGTCTCTATTTGAGAAAGTTTTCCTCCTCAGCCCTCCTTTATTTCCTTTAACCAAACTTATTCTCTAATGTAACCCTTTAGACAGTATGATTTCCTGCTTATGTTACTTATTTATCTGCTTGTTGTATTGTTGTTTTTTCTGTCTCCCTCTGCAATGTATTCCACATAAAAGCATTTGTTCATCTGTTTCATTTGATTGGTATATCCTGTTCGAATAGAATGGACTTGTGGACTTGATATCTAAAATATATCTGTTGAATGTGAGTATCAACTTCGCAATGATACAGATCTATCATCTGTCTATCTATCTATCTATCATTATCTATATATCTTTCATCTATCTATCATCTACCTATCAATCATTATCTATCTATGTATCTGTAAAATCACCACAAAATGTAGAATGTTAACAAACCCCTACTGCTGATGAATATTATGTGGGCCAAATAGCCATGAAGCCCCTCACAGGCAGGCAGTGAAGATGCACAGAGAACACCTTGTTCCTTTACCTTGCTCTTTCTGAACCCAGGATTCTCACTCCTGGGAAGCCTGCTCCATAGATTTTCAGGAGAAAGGTGAAAGACTTTTGTTTGATCATCTCTGCTAGTAACTACCTGGGCTTCTGTTTGAAAAGCTTTGACATCAGGTGTGGTTAATTTAGATCACGTCTCCTGGTTAATTTTGATAATCTCATAAACGTCTGAGATAAGAAATCTCGGATACGCTAGAGAGAATTTGAAAAGGACCATCTAGAAGCGGAGGACCCTTGGAGGACCCAGAACATTTGATTCGCCACAGGGATGCTACTACAGGAAATGGGGTCTTACCCCCATTCCCATGCCCAAGCTTTGTCTGGGCTTGGAAATCTGGGGGGGCGGGGGTGGGGTGCAGAGCTTACAGGAAAGTGTCAAGCCGGCTCGCTGGTGACCGTTTCATTTAGTGTTGTAATTAACTATCAAGAAACGACTATGGAAGTATCTTAACAACTGCCACTAGTGACTACTAGCCTAAGTAATGAGGGTCAGAAAAAAGCCCCAGTGGAGGTGTATACTGAGCTTTTGTTCACCGATGTATCCCAGAAGGAAAGGTCAGGGAAAGGGCATAGTGTAAGACAGGAAATGAGGCATGCATCCAACATCACCAGAGCCCAAATCCTGAGCCATCCCATGCTTATTAAAATCCAATTGGCTGAAATAATGAAAATATAGCATGACTTCCACCGACGGGGAGTTTGGACGGCTCTTCCAAAGGCAGACAGGCAGAAATCTGAGAAGAGACGCTCCAGCATCCTTCTCTTCAACACTGGCTGGTGTAGGAGCACAGCTTCTGGCCAGTCCTGCAGAGGCCAAATGAGGGATTTGTGGAGCCTCTTCCAGGTAAGGTATGAGTTAATGGGCAGAAAGGAGTTGTCAAGACCCCTCATCTATTTTCCTCCTGAGTGACACCCTTGGGGGGAACATGCCCTTTCCTACTTTTGAGAGATACGCAGATGAGATCTTTCTAATGCAGTCTGAATGTGGACATCAATAAAAAAAATTACTGAAGAACAGGACGCAGCGGAAATCATTGATATGACATTGCTCCTTGTCATTGCTCTGGTCCAGGCACAAGAAATGTCATTTGGGTTCTTTGGGACATATCTGTCATTCAGAGAATTTAGGTATATATATATATTTTTAAAAAATTTTAAGTTTATTTATTTTGAGACCGAGAGAGAGAGAGAGAGAGAGAGAGAGAGCAGGGGAGGGGCAGAAAGAGAGTGAGAGAGAGAATCCCAAGCAAGTGCCACACTGATGGAGCAGAGCCTCACGTGGGGCTTGAACCCATGAACCAGGAGATCATGACCTGAGCTGAAATCAAGAGTTGGACTGAGCCACCGGGCACTCTGCATTTAAGTCTGTTTTAAAAAGAGGCCGCATATTTTGCCCATCTTTCAAAACTTAAGTGAATAAAAAACGGAGATTAACTCCCTGAAACACTACGATAAACTGATAACTGTCTAATTTTGTTACAGATGATTTGTTTTCTGCAAATCTCAACCTTTTCCTGTAGTTCACGGTCTTACCGAGAGTGTCAAAAAATAATTCTTAAAAATTATATATCATTTATCAGCTCTGTGTGTGTGTGTGTGTGTACATCTGAGTTTGTCATGGGGGTTTTTCATGCAGGAGTCAGTATTAACTTATCTATTATCCTTCAAGGTCATCTCAGGCATCAAATGAGATATTAAGAGTGAAATTAATTGTACCCTCTAAAATATTGAGCCAGAAAATGTGCTGGGCTTTTTTCCTTATGGTGATAAGAGGCTGCACATGGTTAGAATGGAAGGAGGGACAATGAGAAACTTTTGCCTCAAAGAAAAGCTAAAACAGAGGTGCTAGTCTGAGTGAAAATCCACAAGCATGAGCAGGGCACCATTGACCAGGACGTCAGAAATGACAGCCGCCTTTGACTCTGGCAGGTCCTAGCAACCTTTGTCCCCATCCCTTCTCTTCAGGGTGACTTTTCTCTTTGGGAGATGTTAACTGGCTTGGGGGAGGGGGTGAGGACAGGCACAGACGCGTGACACTTAACTTTCATCAGCTGTCCCTCCTAAATGGATCTCAAGGGCTGCAATGCCCTCTAATGACATTAAAATGACTGCAAACCCTGATTTGCTTCTCTCCACATTTAGGAAGCTTCTCCTAGACATTTTCCGGCCGTCCCACAGGGTTTTCTAATATTACATTTGCTTGTCTCCAGTGCCATGTGCTGGTGGAGAAGAGCCAGAGGGCTTTCACACTAAATATAGTCTTCTAAAAATCCATGACACTTGACAAATGGGTTAAAATTTAAGTCCTTTCTACATTTTAGGAGAGAATATTTAGCTGATTACATACTGTAGCCTAAACAAATACTGTAAGACCTTGAGTTGGCGGTTCGGAAGAAAATCATTCTCGTTCCTTCTATGCTTTAATAACATGATACCGAGCTGGCAAGCTAAATGGCAGTAAATCGGAAAGAGACTCTGTAATGAGAACCAACAAACCCACGCCACATAATGAATTGTGCAGAGACCCTCCTCCAGGAAGCCTCCAGGCTTCCAATATAATGGAAGCCACTGTTACTAAACAGCCTGGCTTGTGGTTTTTGCTTCCCCACAGAAAAAGAAGGCTATTAGCGAAGCTGCAATGGAAACCATTTATAAATGGAAGCATTCACCCCTGTGGCGTGTTCCCAGCTTCCTCCGTGATTCCAGCATCTTACTTTCCTTATTCTTTACAATTGTGACTTCATGCCATGAATCTTGGCACATTCCTGAGAAATAGCTCTTCCTATGCAGCTCTGTCTTATGAAGGAAGGTTGCAACTCTCTTACTTGCTGGTGTCAGTTGCTGTGGATTAAATGCAACATGATTTTAACAATATGTGACAGCTAACAGAGAGGGGATTTATAGAATGTATCCTGGGAATCCATCCTGTGTCATTAAATATGGGGTCTGCCGTGAGGCTGTTAGTCAATGGCCACTGTAGATTGCCAGGAGAAGCAACATTTGCAACGTGGCCCTTAATTTATGATGTTGTTAATGCCTCGGGAACTTTTTAAAGATAGATTATGTTACTGAGTTATTCGTGTCGCTGTTGTTAATGTCCCAACTCGCTTTGTTCACTTTTGAATGCCGGTATTCTGCAAAATAGCCACACGCAAGTGGGTCCACAAAAATAGGCAACCATCTTGGGTTATAAAACTCCAAACCCCTAAGTCCTGGCGGCAACCAGCCAAATGTCAATGGTACATTCCCCCAGAATCTTCTAGAAGTTGTTACACATGTTTAAAGTGTGGCCATTGCTCTTTTCTCAGTGATGTAACTAAAATGTGGCGTTTCTCACAAGACAAAGGAATCATGACAAGAACATCAAACGATGGACATCACGATACACAATGAGTCTTTCACCTGGGAAAAAGGTGGGGTCATGCCTGGGACTTCTCTTCTGTCACGCTCGTGCTTCTGGAGCCAAATGTGTAAGCACTGGCATTAGTGAGCCCAACCTTTCTCTCCATTCCACTGAGGAGGGTTTCTCTGGCCACATCCAACAGTTACATTGACCGGAAAATTCAGAAACTCATCCTTTTGAAGGGCCTTTATATTTTGCTCTCATCGTCTTCTCAAGTTCCTTCATTTGTCAAGAAGGCAGTCACTCCTTTCTGAAAATTGAATGGGTGAACCTAATGCATTAATCATGTTTCTCCCCCCATTGGAACTTGAGAGACTTTTTGTGGGAATTTGTTTGCTATTTTCAACAACAGATTGATTAATCAATTTTCCTCTCTTGCTATTCTGTGATTTATGATTTGTTTTTGTAATGCCTTTTGAATTCTAGGTCGCATCAGCTAAATTATATTTTTGGATCCTAACAAAGCATTAAATTACATATTAAGAATAAAGCAGCTCTCCCTGTTCATCATATCATGACTCATGCTCACCTTTTTTTTTTTTTTGTTTTGTTTTGTTTTGCAAAGGGGCAGGAGGGTGAGCACAACATGGAAAGACCCAGAACATTTGCCTCCTTAGGAGCTCAGATACTATCTTCTCCCCCATTGTGGCCTCACACCAATCTCCTGAGAATGCTGACACGTTTGCCTGGCTCTGTGTTCTTTCGAGGAAGTTATAAAGGCAAATGAGCAGATTTGGGTGTCTTTCCGAAAGTCCTCAACATTCCTACAGATCTTCCCTGAGGGCGGGCTCTGAGCATAATTAAGCATCCCAGTGCCCCACAGATTGGAACTTGCCCTATTTGTGACATCTCTCCCTTGGGCTTCTTCCAAAGACGTTCTCCCTGTGTCCCCCCCTGTGTCCCCGGCCTTCTCATGGCATAACCATGTGAATGTTGCTACTCACCTCCCAGGGGGGCTTGATAGAAACATTGAGACCTACAGGCAAATCAGTTCAAAGAAATGACCAGAAATCCATTAAAGGTGGGTCCTGATCCTATAAAATTACCTAACTTCAGAAAATTTGCATGCTTTATTTACCCCAAATGAAAGAGGTATGAGATAGGGAGCAATCTACATGAAAATATCAGGCCCCCAGGTAAAATCATTTTCCGATTCTGCCAGTTTGCACTGAGTTCGACTGATTACTTCAGTTTTCCTGCTTCCCTGGGATATCAGTCAATATTTTTCCTTTGAAAGTTGTATGTGAGGGTAATAAATAAGTCAAGATTTTTCCATTGCTATTTAGATTTACTGTGGACCCAGCATCAACATAGACCCAATTCTGTTGTAAGCTCACAACGCCTCAGAGTATTATCACTGTAGCCTCCATGTAAAACATAGGTCACATTTCCTATATAATTTTTATATAAAAGAACATAGAACGCACTTGATTCCATTTGAGATTCTCTGCCAATGGTGTAATTTCTAAATGCAACTTATTTTATTTCCTTGCCGTAACATTTGCTTTTGAGTTATACATGGAGAGTTGCTGTATCCTGGAAAAAGCTTGGCTTGAGAAGCAGGAAGCATTGGGGTCTAATCAATATACAATGGCAATCATCACTGTATTGCAAGTTTCAAGTTTTATCATCAATAAATTGGGAATACTGCCAACACATACAATGGTGAAATAATTAATTAGATAGCTTTTCTATAATCATTAGTGTCACAGAATAATCAATGTTTTGTTGTTGTTATTATCAATAGGAATCATTTTCCCCACCCAAGTTGTGAATACATGGAGATAATAAGCCAGGTGAGTGACAGGGGAGACCAAGATTACGCCACTGGTATTATAGTAGCTGTGTTGATGTTTCGGGTTTGTGGCATAAGTAGATTCAGGCATAAAGGAGCAGAAGACTTCTGCTTTCTTCCAGGGAAGACAGAGCTGAGCCAGTGAAAGGTGGAGAAGGAATGTGTGCCGCCTGTCGTAGATGTGCCCCTGTAGATCCTTTCTTCCCCTTCTCCACCCTGCTCACTCTTAGAGGCTGATCTGAATGGATTGGGGGTCAGCCATCTTCTTTGTTGGGTTTAGCCAATGAGGAAAACAATGAAGAAGTCGAAAAGGAATAGAGATAGGCCAGCGTATTTGTTACCCTGATTTCCTCCTGGTCAACCCAGTTAGTGTAGTCCCCTCACTGAAGGTTGTCTTAATTACTATACATGGTTAATTAATTATACATTAATTAATTATACCTGACTGTACTGGTCAGGGTTCTCTAGAGAAGCAGAGCCAATAGGTTTGTGTGTGTGTGTGTGTGTGTGTGTGTACATGTAGGCATGTGTGTGTGTGTGTGGGGGGGGTAGATAGATGATAGATTGATAGATGATAGATAAATAGATCTATCTATATTTGTGTGTGTGTGTGTGTGTGTGTGTGTGTGTGTGTATACAGAGAGAGAGAGAGAAAGAGAGAGAGAGAGAGACAAGGACAGAGAAAGATTTTAAGGAATTAGCTCACAAGATTGTGGCAACTGACAAATCCAAAATCTGCAGGGAAGGCCCACAGGCTAGACACCCAGGTAAGCATGGATGCTTCATTCTCAAGTCCAAGGGCCATCCAAAGGCAGATTTCTTTCCTCCTTGGTGGATGGCTGTCTTTTCTCTTAAGGCCTTCAACTGATTGGAAGATGCTTACTCATCAGTTGGAAAGTTATCTGCTTTACTCAAAGTCTTCTGATTTGAATGTTAATTCAACTAAACAATACTTACACAAAGACCTCAAGGCCAGTGCTTGAACAAAAGCTGGGCCTCCGCCTAGCCAAGTTGATACATAAAATTAACCATGACAATTGCTCTCCTGCTGGTTCCAGTGACCATTCCCTCCCACCCGGTCTTCAGGACTAAGGATAACTATTGGCCCACTACAAGGTCCAGATGTTGTTGTGCTCTCACTTGTGGCTTCCCTATGCTCCAGCCTCTACAAGGAGTCGCATTACATGCCAAACCTTCTCAAATTACTGTATTTTTCATGTACCATCTGTTTTTCTTTGAACTTATCAGCAGTATAATAACTGGTATTAGAGGAGACCCCAGGATACAGACACTTGACATGAAATTCTGAGGTTGGATTGGTCATATATATAATCATGTATAATAAAAGGAATGCATGACACAGTTTTATGTAATATGAGGTATAATCTCTGTGTGGGAGGATGGAAAATGGGTGATTTATGCCATGCGGTGGTCACATTTAATTCTAATTATCACTGGGGTAGCATGGGATGAAGTGCCGTTGAGGTCAAGGTGAGAGTAGCTCAAATAGTCATGCAGCTTAATTGCAGAGGAACAAAAAAATAGAGAGCATACACCGAGAGAAAGAGAAGCGAAAACTCTGGGCATGCGCTTACAGAAGCTTGAGGAAAACCCAGGGCCTTCCACAGCAACTCTGAGACCCCTCATCTCCAAGGTGGCTTATGAAGAAGTCACGCATGACTATAGCTGAGAGACAAGTCCAAGAACTGACTATAAGGTGTTTTGTTCATGGTTTTCATTGACTCAGAAAGTAGAGCCTGAGACCAGGGCTCTTATGCAGGTAGTTTATTTGGGGAACAACCACAGAAGTCAAAAGAAGGGTAGGGAAAGAACGAAGGATGGAAGGAGAGAGAGCCAACAGAGAGGTACATAGTATGGTGGTCATGGCTGAGAACCGAGGCTTAGTCCCACGGCATTACAGAGCCTTGCAGGAGGCTCCTCAGAAATTATCCACTCAAGAGATGAAAAGATGGAGCCTTTAGACACAAACCCCATTGGCTCCACCAGTAAGCAGTTTCCAGAAATTCCATGTTAGCACATTCATGAGTATCAGGCTTACCTAACCCCACAGCACCCTACTTTGTACCTCATGGAAGCTTCAGACAGAAAGAACACTTCTGGATGTTGCTTTGGGATTCACCTCCATGATCGCCCTGAAAAACTGGAGTCCAACATGGTGAAGGCCAAGTGAATCTTCGTTCCACACTGAATCATCAGAAGCAAGGCAGGCAAAATTACCAAGGCAATCCACAATATTAATCAGAGTGTTAAACAAAAAGGGTGTATGATTTAGGGGAGAAGAGCACAGGATGCCCAGTAAAATTTGAATTTCAAATACACTACAAACTTTTTCATGGAAGTATGTTCCATACAACATTTAACAAAAAAGATTTGTGTTTGTTTGAAATTGCAGTCTAATTGGGCATCCTGTCATTTATCTGGCACCCCTACACCTGTGGCAGGGGCAAAATAATAATAATATCTCATGAAATGAGGAAAAAAAGATTGCCAGCCTTTTCAAGTCCTGCTTTATATATACTTACGTGGACATCCAGAGACCTCCAATGAAACAGTGGTTCACTAATCAGAAGGACGCATTGGCGTTCTTTATCAGATAGGTCCCAGCTGGACCCTGGATCCAGGCTAAGGTTATTTTCTTAGTACCAATTATAGAATTCACATTTAGCTCCTTGAAGCATTGAATGAAGGATAGTATGAGGGTCTAATGGAAGCCTCCAGAACCAACCGTATGTACATCAAGATATAAACCCAAAGCATCCTTACATCCCTGAGGAATTTCCAGAAATCACTGTTAACTTAAAGACAAATTCCTACCATGTCCTCATTTGCCTGGCTAGCCACCTTTACACATGAAAGATGTGTGGCAAAGGGTGACTGTTGGTTATCACAACTTATATCAGGGGAGTGTAGCCTCTGACCCTTGGCCTATAGCCACTAATACGGAAATCCTTAACAGGAAGTGAATTCAGAAGCACTTCACAATTACATAGACAACAAAAACAGTTTCCTTGGTTTATTTCAAGATTATGTTCACTCTCCTGTTCTTTGCCAAAATATAGCCTAGAGGAAACTTGATGAGCTTGACATTGTCTATAACAGTTCTTTACACTGATAACATTATGCTAACTTGGCCCGGTGAATAGGAAGCTATAAGCACTCAGTCATTTGAATAAGCCTGCCAGAGGAGGGAGATAAACCCCGTGAAATTTTAGATCCTGACATGTTGGTAAAATTTGCAGAGCTACAGTGGCCAGGGAAGTGTTCAGATACCGATTCTAATCAAACAAAAGGCGGGTGACTTCACCATGTTCCCTCCACAAAATACAGTAAAACCTTGGTTTGCAAGCATAATTCCTTCCGGAAACATGCTTGTAATCCAAAGCACTTCTTTATCAAAGCAAATGTCCCCATAAAAATTCATGCAAACTCAGATGAGTCATTCCATGACCCGAAAATATTCATATAAAACTCACTACAGTACTGTAATATCATACAAAACACTAAAGAAAACACAAGGTATAAAGAAAAATAAACAAATTAACCCGCACTTACCTTTGAAAACTTTTGTGGCTGGTGTGAGGGAGACAAGAGAGACGAGGGTTATTGTGTTGGACAACTTTCACTATCACTAACGGAATCACTGCTATGTTTTGCTCAATGGAATCTTTTTCTGCATGCGGGACATTATATACGCTCGCATGGATGTTGACTACAGTGCAGTATTAATAAACTCTTGTCATACGGTGTATTTAATGTAACTGGCCATAAGGCAGCAGAGGAAAGGGTCTATATCCGCAGGCAGCCTGACCTAGAATGGGGCAAAGCATTCCTAAGCTCACTCTTATATGGAAACGCAAAGGACTGTCCACAAGTCCTTGGAGGAAGAAACAAAAATACACTAGTGCCAGTTGTGGGCACCTCCCAATAGTCTATAAAATCACTGATTTCTGCCAAATACCACAGCCTGAGACTGAGCATCCAAGCATGGGAGATGATCACCCACAATCTGGCAGTGAGACAGGGAGAAAGAGAGAGAGAGGGAAGAACCTTTGGCTCAGTTGTGATCATGTGACATTTAGCATCGCGTACTACTCGTATTGCAAGGCATGGCTCATTTATCAAGTTAAAATTTAAAAAAAAAATTTTTTTTAATGTTTATTTATTTTTGAGACAGAGAGAGATAGAGCATGAACGGGGGAGGGTCACAGTGAGAGGGAGACACAGAATCTGAAACAGGCTCCAGGCTCTGAGCTGTCAGCACAGAGCCTGACGCGGGGCTCGAACCCACGGACCGTGAGATCATGACCTGAGCCGAAGTCGGACGCTTAACCGACCTAGCCACCCAGGCGCCCCAAGTTAAAATTTTTTAGAAATGTTTGCTTGCCTCGGGGAACACTTGCAGAACAAGTTACTCGCAATCCAAGGTTTTACCGTATAAAGGTACACAACACTTTGGGATGTGCTGCTCTGAGCCATTTTACCTGGGAAGCCTCAAGCCTGGGACTTCTGAATGGGAAAAGGCAGAGTCAAGTCAGGGCTCTGCAGCGAGGCAGACATCTTGGGAATGCCCTTGCACTCCCAAGTGCAAGGCTCACAAGAGGACCCAGTGGCACCGTTGGTGTCAGAGGTGGGGGGGGGGGGAAAAAGGGGGGGCTCTGAAAAATGGAAAAAGGAGAAAGAGAGTGCAGACCACAAGGACTTTGGAGTAAGGCTCTGACTTCCTACGCTAACAGCAGTTCTGTAATTGAAAAACAGTTCTGAACCTTGTTAATGGGCCTTAGTAGACTGACCATGGAAAACCAAAACATTTCGGGACCCAAGCTACTCCTAATGAAGCGGATATGGCTTGAAACAATCAACTGTGTAATAGGAATTTCATAGCAGCGTACCATATAAAACAGTTTCTAAAGGCGTATAAGAAAGAACATCCTGTATCGTGTCCTAATGCACAAATAAGTCCATAAGCAGATACCGGGACCCCAGCGATCTGCAACTAGGGCTTTGCATTTCCCGGGGTCCCTTCCAGAGACCTCACGGGGTATACCCTGCAGCAGTCAGCAGAAGAAAAGGCCCACAGCCGCTTCCCTCTGGCTGTAGACGTTGCCAGGCCATCACCAGCCACTGATTCCAATCCCACGTAGGGATAAATCTGCTGGGTGGCAAATTCACCCACTTTTTTGTGCAAGTGTATGTTAAGGTATATTAATTACCCGAGAAAGAGTGCACTGTGGTTAAATTATGTTCTAAAGGTTTTTTGTTTTTTTTTTTTTTAATGTTTATTTGTTTTTGAGAGAGAGAGAGACAGAGAGAGAGACAGAGCTGGAGACGGGAGGGACAGAGAGAGAGAGGGAGACGCAGAATCCCAAGCGGGCTCCACGCTCTGAGCTGTGAGCACAGAGCCCAATGTGGGGCTCGAACCCACAAACTGTGAGATGGTAACCTGAGCCGAAAGCGGACGCTTAACCAGCTGACCCACCCAGGCGCCCCTGTTTTAAATCCAGTGGAGTCCACGGAACACCTTCTAGTATTCTCGCATCGGCTAATACCGTTTGAGAGGAAGCTGCCGCTGGCCGAGGTTAAGTTCAGCAAGGACTGAACAAAGGGTCAGCTTTGTCCTCAGAGCTTTGCCTGCCTGGGAGGAAGATTCACCTCCATGTAGTCTCCCCTTCTACCGCCGAGGCATTAGATTAGCTTTCTCTTAATGTTGATAAATACGCGAAGTGGCAAAAGCAGGTTTTGCTCTCACTGTCTCTTTTCCTGATGTGTTCTCAACCAGTTTATCTCTTCTTCAAGGCATGCTTTGGTGGCATCCAGGTTCTGAATTACTCACAAAACATGAAGGCTTCTTTTGGTATAAGAACACTTGGTCATGGGACTCTGGCTGTAGACCCGTCTAGGGGGTTATTATGGTATAGCCGAGGGCTAGGGTCCCTGCCTAAGAAGGAATGTTTCTCCTTCTCATGTAGGTAAACAATCCAGAAATAACTGGGGAACCACATGGCGTATATGGAGAGTGTGGGGATCCCCGTTATATGTCCCTCTTCGGTGTAACCACAGAATGGAGTTTGAGCTGGGTGTCTGTTTGAAAACAGGAATATTCTTGGGGGCACCTGGGTGGCTCAGCCTGTTAAGCATCTGACCAGCTAGGGTCGTGATCTCATGGTTCATGAGTTCAAGCCCCACATCAGGGTCTGTGCTAGAGATAAGGAGCCCGCTTAGGATTCTCTCTCTCTCTCTCTCTCTCTCTCCCTCACTGTCTGCCTGTCCCCCGCTCTCTCTCTCTCTCTCTCTCTCTCTCTCTCAAATAAATTTAAACAAAAAAACTTTAAAAAACAGGAATATTTTTCTGCCTCCATGATATGGTTGATTCTGGTAGAAGAAAATACCCCAAGTCTAGAGCAAAGCCTTCCCTTCTTTCATGCCTGCTTAGGTAAGGCTGAATCCAAATAGGAAGCTTCAGTTGCCTGAATTCTGAGTTCTCTGTTTCGGGGAGACCCAGCACGGTCAAGGCTCTGAGCCTGTTCAGCTGCCAAGGACCACAGCACACAGAAATCCAAACTTGCCACACAGTTACTGGCCAGAATGCCTGCAAAGTCAGCTCTCGCAGAAGCTATCCACAGCTTACACCAAGACCTCTCGACCTATGTCTCTGCAGGCGTCCCCTAAAACTGTGGCTCCTTTTCTGAGACCTTACTTTTACTCCCTACACACGTGTGCTTGAAAACAGTATCTGCAACCGGGCCGCTAAAGAACAATCACTTGCCATTGGGCAAAGCTGTAGTTATCGGTCAATCACACATCTTAGGGTCTACGGTCTCCTATCTAAGCTACGACAGCGGAACCTAGGCTTACATTAGCTTCCCCAAACCACCCGTGTCAAAATATGCCATCATGCGCTAAGTCAGAGCCATGCAAGTCTGGGAGCAGCAAAAGTTCCATCAACTGGTTTAACTCCTTTACATTCTATTTTCTTTCTTTTTTAAAAATCGTTTATCTTGTGAGAGAAAGAGCGAGCGTGCACAGAGGACGGGCACAGAGGGAAAGAGAGAAAACAATCCCAAGCAGGCTCCCAGCGGTCAGTGCAGAGCCTAACGTGGGGCTTGACTTCATGAACCCTGAGATCATGACCGGACCTGAAATCAAGAGTCCAACACTTAACTGACTGACCCACCCAGGTGCCCCATGTTTCTGGATATTTCTGTTGCATGTGTCAAATATTGAGGTATTTGAAGGGCCAAAGACACCTCTTTGATGTTCTGAACGAGTTGGATGATAAATGTATGGAGTGACAGGTGGAAGAAATGTAACTATACTCATATTCTTTGCCTCCACTCTCTTTCCCCTAGTTTTTTATTTAAAATTACACATCCCAGGGGCCCCGGGTGGCTCGGTCGGTTAAGTGTCTCAGGTCATGATCTCACAGTCCGTGAGTTCTAGCCCCACATCAGGCTCTGTGCTGACAGCTCGGAGCCCGGAGCCTGCTTCGGATTCTGTGTCTCCCTCTCTCTCTGCCCGTCCCCAGCTTGCTCTCTGTCTCTCTCTCAAAAAATAAATTAAAAACAATTTAAAAAAATTTTAATTACACATTCCAGTGTGAGACATGCCAATTCCTCTCGGTACCCAATGATGTCATTCCAACAATTTGATCCTCTCTGGCACTTATTTATTCACTGAATAGTGTTTATTGAGGATCCGTTTAGGGCAGCTTTGGACTTTAGGTTCTGGAGATTCAGAGTAGCAATCATCGGCAGAAAGTACTGCCTTCATGCGGTGTGTATTTTTGCCGGCGGGGTGGGGACCAAAGAGAATAATTAATTACATAGAATATTAAAAGAAGACACTTCGTATGGAGAGATGTACCTGAAGAATTGGAGTGAGGAGCCAAGGAGTTCTCGTTATAATAAATAGAGTCTCAGAAGGGTCTTAACTCAGAGTGGGACGTTTCATCAGAGCCCCAGGGAACCACATGCAGAACTCCATGAGGGTCCTTTAGAGAAGGACGGTCCAGGAGGTAACAACAGGCTGGTGACAGTCTTGTGGTGGGAAATGTGTCCCGGCGTGCCCGAGGAAGAGTGAGAAGGGACTTGTGTCTGGAGAAGAATGCCTTGGGGAGAGGGGTTGGGAGGGGCGGGACCACATCAGCCCGCTATGGCTTTGCTCTGTGTGACATGTAGGGCTCAGGACAGCCATGGCACCAAGGGCAGGCGTGCTCTGGCACATTTTGCAAAGACAGTTCTGCTTCTTGGATGGAGAATAAACTTCAGGGTAAGGGTGAATACAGGGGTATCAATCACACGGCTCTTAAGGACTGTAGGCTAGACCAGGCTGGTGGCAGAGAAAACGAAATGTCTTAGGGTGGAATTTGTAGGCAGAAGTACAAGGAAGATCGTGTTCCCTCCGTTCGCTGAAATCGTTCACACAGAGACTTGGGCGGGCAGGGCCACAGAATATCCGTATTCAGGATCTCTCTTGCACAGTGCTGGCCTAGGACTGTCGTACCCAAAGCGCCACTGTGGAACCAGTGCCCAGCCACCATCTCCAAATTTCTCTGTGCTCAATATACTTAATGGAAACTGATATAAGTTAGCACTTTGCCAACCTAAGTTACTGCAGCTTTAAATGAGAAGTTGGCATGTAAATACTGAAATAAGCATTCCTGACAGGCAAATTATGCCAGGATCCCCTATTCAGTCCAAATTAGCTCCGTTTTGTTATTTGATAACAAATTTAATCGCACGCCTTTCCTTTTAGCTTGATATAGAAACACATCTCATCAATACTTCTTTGAGGGAGAGAGAGACAGAGACAGAGTGCGAGCAGGGGAGGGGCAGAGAGAGAGGGAGACACAGAATCCGAAGCAGGGTCCAGGCTCCGAGCTGTTATCACAGAGCCCGACGCGGGGCTCGAACTCGTGGACCGTGAGATTATGACCTGAACCAAAGTCAGAGACTTAACTGACTCAACCACCCACGTGCCCAACACCACCAATTTTTCAAATCCCAGCATATTAAGGTATATTCTGTTCTAAATTTTGTTCATCATTACAGCAACCATTTCTCTCTAGAATGTGCCTAGTTAAGCTCCTGATTTCTTTGGGTCACTTTGCATTTTCCGTCTTTGCTAATGTTGTCACCATCCTTCATTACCTATCAACAGAAAATTGCATTTACTTGAAGCCTATTCTTTTCATCATATAATTAATTAAGAAGTTAATTAATATCGGGCATATTGTTGGCCTCTGTGACACTTCATTAAATACTTCCTTCCTGAAGACGCTGTCATTTATTTTACTCGATATTAATGGTCTCCGAACTTCAGCTCTTTTTTTATGTATGTCAAAACTCATATTTAACCCACACTGAATTAATTTTGCAGGTGAAACTTCATCCGAAGGTTATTACATTAATTATTGGTTAAAAGCCTTTTATTGTCTTCTGATATCTGGTTTGAGTGTGTTTTTGACTACCCTTAAATTCCAGACCATTCAAAACTTGTGAGGCACCTTCTTTCTCACCTGCCATACACACACACACACACACACACACACATACACACTACCTCCTTTCCTTTACAGAAACTTGACTCTATTCTCCTATATATTTCTCTTTATCTATTTTATATAAATATATATTTAATTTTATATCCTTCCTCTTTACAGGCTTCATATCTCTGGGAATTTGGGGGAGTGTTCTCCTTACTCCCCACCACTTATAGATAATATCTTCTCTCCCGTATTGCCTAAACCAATGTTTCACTGAGAATCACTCCCCAATGTACCATCTCACTCCCTGACCCCCATAGGTTGGGTGAGGCCTTCCCCCTGCATCTAATGCCTTGTCACATAACGTTTGTTACTGTCTTTGGGGTCTGTCTCCCCCATACCCCAAGACTGGATCGGGGATGAATATTCCCCAAGTAGACCAGCATGGACAGCAGGCATTCCTTCTTGCCACTTCCTGTGACCGTTTCCGGGTGGGGTCCGCACAGGCCAGCCCCTGGGTAGGGGGAAATGTGTTGGAGGTCAGCTCTCTGGAGCTGATCCAGCTTTTAAATCTTTTGACAACAGGGTCTGCTGCTTTCCCGGAGGCACGGAGGCACGGAGGCACCGTTCTCATTCTCGGAGGCCTCTCACCTAAGGAGAGTCAGTCTACAGCGGTATGTTGGAACTTTTCTTTGGGAATATGGTCCCGGGGAGCAGGATCCACATGAGCATGGTGTTCTGAAGGTGGGATGCTCTGAGAAGCCTGTAGACTCTTCTCCCCCAGGTTCGTCCTAATTCTTTTCGCTTTTTATCCACATATTGTCTACAAACAGAACGTCCGTAATTCATGCATGTCCAGCTTGGAGGACTTGGATCAAGTGAACGTACCTATGACTCGTCTCTCACCTCTTTACCTAAACTGCTTTTCCACATCACCAACAGCCTCCATGTTGCCAGGTCTAAAACACACTCACTCCTCTCGCCTCATCTACTGAAACTCTGCTGTTTCAACAGACCTGGCACATATAACTTTTCCACAACAGTCAACTCTATTGGTTTCTCTAAAGGCACATTGTCCTGGTTTCCCCCCAGACCTTCTGGATCCTGTGGAATCTCCTCTTCTGTCTACTCTCTCCCACAACTAAATGTGGCCACACTGTCATACTCCATCCAGTGCCCTCATCCTCCTTCCCTTTATGTTCTTTCCCCCAGGTTATGTCGGCCATTTTCTTGGCTTATTTAGTGTCTGATTCTGATGCCCTGATTCCTCTCTCTTAGGTACATCCAGCTGGTCCTCTTGGATGTCCTCAGGCATCCACATGCAACACGCTCCAAAGATAATTCTCATCACCCCACCCTCAATTCCAGACTCATCCTTGTCCCAGCCTTCTCTACATGAGTTCTTAGAAAATTTAAGCCCCACCACTCAGCTGTTTAAACCCCAAACAGAGAAGTTATCCTTCATGTCTCTTTCCTCAGTCAATTCCTCAAAAAGCCCAGTCATTTCCATATCTTAAAACTATCTTACTTGTTGGGACACCTGGGTGGCTCAGTTGGTTATGCCTCTGATTCTCGATCTTGGCTCAGGTCGGGACCTCACAGTTTGTGAATTTGAGACCTGCATCAGGCTCCGTGCTGATAGTGTGGAGCCTGCTTGAGAGTCTCTCTCTCTCTCTCTCTCTCTCTCTCTCTGTCCTTCCCACGTTCACTCACACTCTCTCTCTCTCTCTCTCTCAAAATAAAGAAAAGCTTTAAAAAACAATACAATAAGAATATCTTACTTGTTGTTATTTAAATCCATCTGCCACCTCCCTTGGTGAATTGCTACAGTAGCCTTCTTACTGGATTCTCAACTTCCTCCCCTGTCTTCCACAAACTTCCTTTCCACTTAGACAATGCAGCAACAGCAACTGTTGTAGTCACTAAGTTGAACGTGACATTTCTATAGAAATCCTTCAAGGGATACCATTCTATTAACAAAATCCAAAGTCTATATGGAGGCTTAGAAGATCCTGTATTATTTGACTCTTGATGAAATCCATTAGCTCATCTCGGACCGTTTCTCCTCACCTGCTGGTCTCTTGTGACATGTCACGTCTTTGGATGCATCTCCTTTCTCACTTCAAAGCCTTCATCTACACAGCTGTCCATGCATGGAACGTTCAGCACATGGCCTTTCTCAAGGTGAGTTTCTTCTCATCCTTCAGCTGTCAGCTTGCATACCTCACTACAGGAAGCTCTTTTGCCAATTTCAATTCTCCCCATTATCTATTATAGACCCTCTTTTTGAGGGGAGGATTATATTCCACAAGCTATAATTAAAGTTATCCGGGCTTTTTTGGTTTGTGTTCTTGTTATTAACTGTCACCCTCATAGAATGCAAGCCTTGTAAGGCCAGAGTCTGTGTTTCTAAAATCTACCACTGCATTCCCTATGAAGGCACAGTGTTTGGTTTATGGCAGATGTGCTTTGAATAACTGTTTGAAAAATGCAGAAAAGTACTGTAAAACTTTGGAAATATGAAGGCTGAAATTCAGGGAAACTGAAGAAATATGCACCGGCAAGATGCCCTGTACTTATCTAGTTTAATTTTTGTATTTTGAGGGAGTGCATGGTTAATCCTATCTGGAGCTGTGGGCCCTTTATTCACTACTTAATTGAGGAGAGCAGGCTCAGTACTCATCGCTTTTCACAGATTCTCTCAATTTTTATGACCTGGGTTTGGCTCTTCCTATTTTATAGAAATAGTCTTAAAGAAGTCATGAATTCTTCCAATGCATATATAGTGAGGAAATTGCAGAATCAAACTTGGAACATTGGTGTTGATGTTACTAAGCTCAAGCTTTTAACCATGACCTGAATTGTCTCCCACTCATGGGAAACCACTGAGACCCTGCATTAGTTTCCTAGGGCCACTATGACAAATTATCAGACAGTGTGGTTTACTTATCTATTTTTTAAATATGAAATTTATTGCCAAATTGGTTTCCATACAACACCCAGTGCTCATCCCAACAGGTGTCCTTCTCAATGACTATCACCCACCCTCCTCTCCCTCCCACCCCCCATCAACCCTCAGTTTATTGTCAGTTTTTAAGAGTCTCGTATGGTTTGCCTCCTTCCCTCCCTGTAACTTTTTTTCCCCTTCCCCTCCCCCATGGTCTTCTGTTAAGTTTCTCAGGATCCCCATAAGAGTGAAAACTCTTATGGTATCTGTCTTTCTCTGTATGACTGATTTCACTTAGCATAACACTCTTCAGTTCCATCCACATTGCTACAAAAAGGCCATATTTCATCCTTTCTCATTGCCAAGTAGTATTCCATTATGTATATAAACCACAATTTCTTTATCCATTGATCAATTGATGGACACTTAGGCTCTTTCCATAATTTGGCTATTGTTGAAAGTGCTGCTATAAACATTGGGGTGCAAGTGCCCCTATGCATCAGTACTCCTGTATCCCTTGGGGAAATTCCTAGCAGTGCTATTGCTGGGTCATAGGGTAGATCTATTTTTAACTTTTTGAGGAATCTCCACACTGTTTTCCAGAGTGGCTGCACCAGTTTGCATTCCCACCAACAGTGCAAGAGTGTTCCCATTTCTCCACATCCTCTCCAGCATCTACAGTGTCCTGATTTTTTCAAAACAGTGTGGTTTAACAAAACAGTTCTAGAATCTAGAAGTCCAAAATCAAGATGTAGGTAAGGCCATGCTCCCTCTTGAGGGTTTTAAGACAGAATCCTTCCAGGCCGCTTCCAGCTTCTGGTGGCTCCATGAGTTCCTTAATATGTGGCTGTGTCACTTCAACCTCTGTTTCCATCTTCCAGGCCCTCTTGCCCCCCATGTTCTCCAAATCTGTCCCTCATTGGAAACATACTAGTTATTGGATTTAGACACATCCTAATCCAACATAACCTCATCTTAGGTTATCTGCAAACCCCCTATTTTCAAACAAGGTCCTATTCACAAGTACCAGAGATTAGGACTTCAACATGTCCCTGTGGAGGGACATAATTCAACAGACAACAGACTCTTTAAAAAATGAAGGGAGCAAGGAAAGAGATCAATGTTCTAATGTGGAAAATTCTATTCAAAGGGAATTTCCTCAGTCTGTTTGAGATCCCTCCTGCTTCATCAGACACCAAGCAGAATTCATGATTCATAGGCAAATCCATCAATGCTATTTATTGATAGCGTTCTCAACCTCTAGTCCACAGGCAGACCTGGTACACATTATGACATTTTTTAGCTAATGAGTGAAAGAAAAGATTTAGGCAAATCTCATTCCCATTTCTCCAGTTGTTATTCTTGGGGTGGGACTCAGATAGCAACATGCAAGAATTCTCATGTAGATCCCCTAATGGGAAGAGAAGCAAGCTAAGGGGAAAGCAGGTGGATCAGAAAACAAACAAAACAAAACAAAACACTTAACATAAAACTCTTCAAAATCAAATCACAGAAAAATCTGAGAAATGCCCAGGATCGAGGCAAGAGAAAGATGGCCAAACTTCATTCCTATTATGGGAATGAAATGACCCAAAGCCCAGGGCAACCTTTTTGCTGGAGACGAGTCATTCCGAGTCAGGGCATTCATCTAAATATTCAGAATATATCAAGCACTATTTTTTTAAACAAATGGTTAAAAGTTCTCACCCTTCCACCCATTCTTGACAAATATCAGGCCCTGAAATCGGTACTTAGCTGTCAGATTGTAGCTGGGAGAAGAACAGGCCTCAGCCAAATGAGGAGAGAGCATTTTAAAGTATGTAAAATGTCCAGAAGGAGCTGCCAATGTTGAGCATGAACAAAATGAAAAGAAATAGCTTTTTAACTATGCACATATATTAGAGCCAAAAAGGGAAGCAGCTTAGCAGCCACACAAAAATTAAACAATCCACTCTTTAAAAGAAGAAGATTCTCGATAAGTCCTTTTTAATTTAAAAGTACTTTAAAAGTCATGAATTAAATACAAACAAAGATGAACAGGTGAAGCATCATCCAAAGAACATTAAAGGAGAGATCATAGTGGTAAGGAAATAATTTGAGGGCCAAGGCAAACCACGAGTTAGAAATACCTTAGATCATTGAGATACACTAGACAAAGCTGAAAATCAAATTATTCTCGTAGCTTGAGTTAATTCCATTGACTAAGAGACATCAAATAAAAAAGATGGAAAGTAAGGAGAGGGTGTTTTAAATGGAAAGTAAAGTCAATCCAACATGAATTTCAGGTTTGAAGTTGTGAGAATTTCAGTTGTGACGAAATGAATGGATGAGAGGTACCATGTTTTTAAAGTATAATAAAGAATGCTGTTCCTGAAACCAAGGGTAATTAAATCTAAAAGCTACAATACATCCATTTATTTCCTGATCAACCAATTCAATATTATGAGTTGGTGACTGAACTTCAAGAATGAGCTCAGAATTCTTCAGACCTGCAAACAGAGATGATGTCTCCTACAGGAAGAAAACACGCAAGCTTAGCTAGACTTTTCGAGGCAGCGTTGGATCTATCAAAAATGTCCCTTCTTTCCTAAAGCTTGTTGTCTGAATGATACCATGGAAAATGTCGTATGGCTCTAATAGCTACAGTTATCCTGTGTGCTTAAGGAAAGGTGCCCACTTTCTTGTTGAAGGCCACTGTGCCTTCATTCTTACCCCTTCTGTCTTCTCAGTTCCTGAGTGTTTATAGAGCAAAATCTCCCACACCCTTTGCAATCTGGCATGGAAAGTCCTCCATGATGTCATTCCTATCTTTCTTCTCACCCTGTGCTCCTCCCCACCCTCTCCCATACACACATGACCACATCCTCCAGTCAAACCAGTTTTCTTAACAATGTCTCAGAAAACAATTTCTTGGTTCACATTCTTTTCTTTCCTTGAGTGTCCAACAAATATCTTCTTCCATAATTCAGTTCAGGGGTCTTAACTCTATGAAAAGCCATTTCATTCTTTTGGGTTGAAGTCTCCCTTCTACTCATGATATTCTGATGAGCCTATACACAATTATACAATATTAGCTTTTACAACACATGGTGCATTTTTGTTTAAAAAATCTAATGTCTCTTCCTGATATTTGAAGACCTTAGGGGCAGTCCATTCCATGTTCTTCTTTGATTCCCTGATATCTGTTCACAGCAGAAACCGCCTTAGGCATTCATTAGGCGTTTGTTGAGTTGAGTGAATTGACTGAAGTACAGATAGGTTAAGTCATAGGGTCACATACCTGATGTGTGAAATGCCTACATTCCAAATTAGGCCTCTCAGACTGTAAAATAGAGGCGATTTCCACTGTGCTGTATGATCTCAGTGAATGGAAATTACTTCTTAATTATGTGATTTTGCATAAATGCAATTCAGTTACAATTTTCAGGAAAAAAAATTGAAACCAAAAGGCATGAAGAAGAATGAATCTCACCAGTGCAAAATGGCTCGAGATCTCTACTGGGCATCAATCACTGGCGGTGGATGCAATCAACTCTCAATTCAAGGTTGTTTTTTGGTTTTATTCCTGAAGGGTATGGATTGGGGAGTTGGTCAGGGGGGTATACGTTCACACACATTCCAGTGTCTTCCTGGGTAGGTAGTACACAGATGTTTTATTGTTCATAACTGGCAAAAATGCATTTTCAGTGCAAGTTCATATCAATATCCATTGGGTTATTAAGCAACGAGATTTAAATCTCCATCTGATGGAAAAGCAAAATAAGTTCTGAATGGTACATGTCAGAGCATTCAGAATATTCATTCAACAGAGATTTGCTTGCTGAAGAGGTAAGAAAATGAATTCAAAATAATAAGGGATAAAATTCAAGGAGTGTTGAGTACCTAATCACATTGCAAGAAGAAAGAATTATGGATCATTTCACAATTGTAGCTGATTTATCAGAATTAGATGATAATGCTTTTTTTTCTTTTATGTATTTTTGGTGAATATCTTACATTTTTCATTTATTTCCTTGTATTTTTCCTCCCCTCACAATCTTTTTTTTATTACTGAATATTCTTGTCAGCTAAAAAATGGTCAATTGATTTTTTTTTTCCTGTTGAAAAGCCTGCTGCTCTTGTGGAGGGTTTGTTTTTAAACAATTTTTGCTGATTATCCAATTTTGCCTCCATAGCTGACATGTAAAAGGGGTGTAAGGTCTGAATACAGCCTTGTCCACTCCAGACTTGAGAACCCAAGTTCAAAGCTACGTTTCACCAGATGCTTTCCCTGTGACACCACACACGTTTGTGAACATTTTCAAGCTCTGATTTCTGGAAAATCATTAAAATGCTATCTCCCACACACAGAGGTGTCATGCAGATTGAGATACAGGCAGGTGAGAGAGTAGGAAAAACCGGATACATCCTAGACCTCCGGAGCAAGTTTGAGCACCAGTGGTTTAATGTGAAGCATGGTTTAGAGGCAGCAAGCCTCTGGTTTGGTTCTCACTCTGCCATTTATTTCCTGTGCATCACTACAATTCTATAGGAAACAGAAAAATTTGTTCATCTTTGAAAGGCAAGTATCAATAGCACCGTTAGGGCATTAGATCTAAAACATGGGGCACAAAGGTTTGCACATACTAGGTGTTCATCAAAGATTAGTTTTTATCTCCATTAAATCACGATCATTGACTCTCTTAAAGTTAACATGCTACCTGTACATTTTCTAGACCTTTAGGGAAATTTCAATTTTTAATTTTGTCTTCTTAATGGTATATACTATTTACAAAGCCCTGTATATACTTATAAATGTGTCTTCATAGCAGCAATCACTATGTGAGTTCTTTGAGGACAAAAATAATAACTTTGAATAAATGAACGAGATTTTTGAGGCTGAATTTGTTAATAACAGTGGACTACCTCTCCCACAAGTGGTCCATAAAGACTTGCTGAATTAACGGATAGCAGATACTTATACCCATTTAAATTTTACATTTATATTGTTCGGGGAAAAGGGTCAGAAACCTGACAAGTAGTCATTTTGTTCCTCAGTTCTCCAGAAGTCTCCTGAGCGGACCCAACCCTCCCAGTTCATAATGCCAAAAGGAAAATCCAATAAAAGGAAGAGAACAAGTTCATTCTGACTAACCTTATTTCTATGTTCATCCTTAACTCAATTAACACAGCATGGTTTTACACTTACCTGATTATCAGGCTCATTACTAGCTTTTGACTTCCACAAGAATAGGAAATACGATATTCATGATATTCACAACCTGTGTGATGTTTGGAACAAACTCAAGAGATGCTGTTATACAAGTGGATGAAATAATGCATAGATAAGTAAATGCATGAACTAATAATTTAGGTACTTCTTTTGAGCCTCTGCATTTCAGTCTCAACTATTTAAGCAAATACAAAAAAAGGTTTCCATGTGCTTTGAACATACTCTTATGCTGGGAGAATGTCTCTTTCATAACCACCTTCATTATAAAGTCATTTACAGCCTATATTCTACATTTACTTCCAAATAAAAGGAAGGCAGTTTTATGCTTGACCATTCAGAAAAAGTAAATGAGCAGATGATCATAATTGCAACATCTTTTTTTCCTAGAGGATAGATGTTGGATAGTATTTCGCTTAAGTACAAACTTCTAAGGTTTATCACGGGAAGATCTTTTCAAAGTAGATTTAAGCACCTAACTTGTCAAGTCAAAGACATACTTCATTTATTAAGCGTTACCATCAAATAGACTTTTTCTCCATACTTTCATGCAGCTGATTGCAATTAAAGATCTAGATATATTATGCATATTGATTATAAATATATCAGGTGAGTTGAGAAGTACTATGCTTTCACGTGACTAGAACTCCTACTTAATTCGTATCACACAATCACCAAAAACTAAATATAATTAGAATACTATTGCTTTCTCTCATGGGTTTTGTTTTTATTTACTGTGCTTTGATGGTATTATTCATGAGATAACCTATAGGGCTGATTGGCCAAACTTAAGTGTTTCTAATGAGAGTTGTGATACAGATTTCTCCTTTTTTTCTTAATTAAAACCCCAGTGTCTTTGGGGACCAGCAATATGCCCAGATAAGAAATCACCTTCCCCAGATTCTCCAGTAGTTCAGGATACTTCTGGATACCATTGCTGACTAATGAGATAATGTAGAAGCCTAGGGCATGCCACAAGCTAATTAAGTCTTTGCCCTGAAATAGCTTTGCTCATTCAGAAGATTTCACAGCGGATGTCAGTCAAACCCACAATTCGATTCCTAGTGCAATGTTTTTTAAAAAAAACACATATTTTGGGTATAATTGTAGATTCACATGCCACTGAGGGATAATAAAGAGATTCCGTATACTTTCACCCAGTTTTCCCCAATGGTAACATCTTAAAGGAGCACATGGTTAAGATATCACAACCGTTATGTCCCTGATATGAACCATCTTCCTTCTTTAGACTTCACCAGTTTTACACAGACCCACTTGTGTGTGTGTGTGCATGTACATTTATTCTCGTGCAAAGTCGTCACACATGCAAATTTGTGAACGACTGACACAATCAAGACACAGAACAGCTCCATTTCAAATATATTTCATGCCGCCATTTTATAGTCATGGCGATCTCCCTTCCTTCCTCCACCTCCCTAATCTGGCCTCACTAAACTGTTCTCCCAATTTATAATTTTGTCATTTCAAAAATGTAGTGTGCGTGAAAGCATACAGTGCATCAACCCTTGATATTGGCTCTTCCCCCCCCAGAATATCTCCCTTGAGGTCCATCTAAGTTGTTATATACACCAACCACCCATTCCACACTACTGCTGAGCAGTGGTCTAGGTTTTGTTTAATTGCTTGCCACTTGAGGGGCTTTGGACGGTTTCCACTTTATGGCTATTAAAAATAAAGCTGCCAGAAGTATTCTATATATGTTTCACTGTGTGAAAATAAGTTTTTATTTCCCTGGAATAAACGTACAAGTGTACGATCGCTAGATCATATGGTAAGCTTATGTTCAGTTTTGTAAGAAACTGCCATACTCTTTTTTCAGAGTGGCCGTCCTATGTTACATCCCCACCAACAGCATACAAGGGATCCACTTTCTCCATATCCTTGCCAGTGTGTGTGTGTGTGTTGTTATTAGTTATTCTGGGAGGTATGTAATCATACCTCAATGTGGTTTGAATCTGCATTTCTGTAATGACTAATGACGATAAACATATTTGCATATGCTTATTTGCCATCTGTATGTTCTGTTTGATGAAATGTCTCCATACCTTTTTGCCCATTTTCTAATTGCTTTTGCCACTGAATTTTTAGAGTTTTTTTTTCTATGTATTTGAGATACTAAGTTCTTTGTCAGAAATGTGGTTTGCAAATACTTTCTCCTAATCTGTAGCTTTCCTTTCTATCCTGTTCACATGCACTTTCACAGAACAAATATTCCTTGTTTAGATGAGATCTAAGTGATTCATTCTTCCTCCTAAGATTGTACCTCGATGTCAAGTGTAAAATCTGTTCATGTAGGGCAAGATCTCAAAATTTTTCTCTGATTTTTTTTCTAAAAGCTTTACAGTTTTACTTTTTACATGTAAAAATGACCCTTTTTGAGTTCATTGTATTTCTTAGTTAATGTGTATGGATGGTGTTAGGTTTTCACTGAGGTTCATTGTTTTGCCTGTGAATATCCAATAACTTCAGTATTTGTTGAAAGGCCCATCCTTTGTCCAGAGAACAGCTTTCCCACCGTTATCAGAAATCATTCTGGTACATTTGCATGGGTCTGTTCAGGCTGTTTATTTTGTTTCATTGACATATCTGTTTATTTCTATACCAATAACACATTGTCTTGAATACAGTAGCTTACGTTAACCTTTAACATACAATAGAGTGATCCCTTTCATTTTATTCTTGTTCATCAACTTGGTTTATCTATTTTACAGTGTCTGTCTTTACATATGAATTCTAGAATAAATGTATCTATAAAAACTTGCTGGGATTTGTACAGTAGTTCCATTAAACCTATAAAGTAATTTGGAGGGAATTGGTATCTTTACTATGTTGAGTCTTCTACTCCAAGAAAATGGTATGTCTCTCCATGTATGTATCCTCTAATATGTTCCATTATATATTATATAATTCTTAGTATATACTTCATATATGTGACACAATAACTTCTTTAAGTTTTTTTTTAAATGTTTATTTATTTTTGAGAGAGAGACGGAGGGAGAGGCAGAGAGAGAGAGGGAGACATAGTGTCTAAAGCAGGTTCCAGGCTCTGAGCTGTCAGCATAGAATCCAACATGGGGCTCGAACTCACGAATGGTAAGATGATGACCTCAGCCAAAGTCAGATGCTTAACTGATGGAGCCACCCAGGTGCCCCTATGTGACATAATAGTTTTATGCCTATATATTCTCTTTTAAGCAATCATAAATGATATTGTCATATGCTTGCTATTTGTATATAAAACTGTGATTGCTTTGCATGTGTTGCACTTATAAGTTGTAAATTTACTAAAGTATATTATTCTAAAAATTTTGGGGTAGGCCTCTTTGAATTTTGTATGTAGATATAATCATGTCATATACAAATAGGAGCGATTTTATTTCTTCCTTTCCAGTCTGTGTAGCTATTCTTTTTAAAACCTGATTATACTGGCAAGAATGTCCAGAACAATGTTGAAAGCGAGTGGTGAGAACAGACATCCTTCGTTTTTCTCAACTTTCCCTTACTTTTTTCCCTATTTGACAGGGTTGGAGTTTTTTTGTCTTTCTTTCTTTCTTTCTTTCTTTCTTTCTTTCTTTCTTTCTTTCCTTCTTTCTTTCCTTCTTTCTTTCTTTCTTTCTTTCTTCCTTTCTAAACCATGATTGGGTTTTGGATTTTGTAAAAAGCTTCTTCAGCATTGATTGACACGATCACATGATCTTTCTTCTTTCAGCCTTTTGACAAAACTATTCAGATTGTCTATTTCATCTTATCTGGATTTGGCAGTTTCTAGTTTCAAGGAATTGGTTCATTTCATTTAAGTGATTAAATTTGTAAGCATAATTGTGTTACCTCTAATATTCCCCTATTATTTTTTTTATGGCAGCAGGATCTTTGGTGATATATCATGTTTCATTTCTAATAATGATTTGCATCATCACTATTTTTATATTTGTTGGTAATGTTGGTAATTCAATATTATTTAAAAAACAACTATTGTTATATTACTTTCTCAATCGCTTGCTGTCTTTTAATCTCATTAACTTGGCTAACATTTCATATTTTTTTTCTTTTACATTACATCATTTTGCTTTTCTTCTATTTAATTAAGGAATAACCGTGATTATTGATTTGAGAACTTTTCTGTTTCTAACATAAGAATTAAGTGCTCTTTGCACTGTTTTGGCTGCTTCTCACATATTACACATTTTTATGTTCATTAAGTTCTATGTATGTTTTAAATTCCTTTGAGATTTCCTCTTTGACTTATGTAGTATTCTTTTTTTTTTTAATTTTTTTAACGTTTATTTATTTTTGAGACAGAGAGAGACAGAGCATGAACAGGGGAGGGGCAGAGAGAGAGGGAGACACAGAATCTGAAACAGGCTCCAGGCTCTGAGCTGTCAGCACAGAGCCCGACGCAGGGCTCGAACTCACAGACCGCGAGATCATGACCTGAGCCGAAGTCGGCCGCTTAACCGACTGAGCCACCCAGGCGCCCCGACTTATGTAGTATTCTGATATTTATTGTTTAATTCCAAGTGTTTGGATGTTGCTGTTTATTTTTCTTATTATCAATTTCTCAATCAAGTCCATTATGGCCACAGAGCTGATTTCGAGTCTTTCGAATTCTGTTTATGGGCCAAGTCTATTTTAGTAAATGTTCCAGGTGCTTTGAGGGGGGAAAAGGTGTACTCCTGTGTTTGGATAGAATGTTCTATATGTGTGTTTAGATCTTACTGGTTGATGGTGTTGTCAACTGTTATGCCTCCTTGCTGGTTTTCTATTTAGTAGTTTCTTCAAACGCGTAGAGTAGGGTGCTGGAGCCTCTAACTATGGTTGTGGGTTTGCCTACTTCTCTTTTCATCTTTCAGCTGACAATCATCCTTCTCTTGGTCCTTCAGACACCACAATGTGGGAGAACAATCTTTTTGATGGGATTGGAATCTGGGGTGAACAGTCAGCGCTCCATTTGGCCGCACTAAAACTAGAGAGAGGCAAGTTTTTTCTCATCGTCATTTGGTTTCAGTTAGTTAGATATTGACAAAAAGATTTCTATTATTTTAGCCCACCATTTTGCCAGTATCTTGGCATGCAGGACAGGCTTTCTTGGAAGTGTGTGTGTGTGTGTGTGTGTGTGTGTGTGTGCCTGGCAGTTCCAATTTAAAGGTTTTTCCAAGTGCCCTTTCTGGAATCTGTGGGAGGCAATAAGGAAGCCCAGGAATCTCACTACCGTTTCATTTCTTAAACCCCAACACCTCTAAAGAGCCCATTTTCTCCTCTCTACTATGCAGAGTCTCCCCACAGAGATTTATTGCATTATGTCCAGGGTTGTTTATTTGTAAGTGGCAGGACCTAGGAGGAACAGAACTGTTGCATCCTGACGTGAAAAAGTGACGATTTTCATCAGCTTTTGCTACTCAAAGCTCTCCTTACTTTTGTTTTTTAAAGGTTATGGGTTAAAATGTAACTGGCCTAAGTAGCCATGAAATCCTGCACTTTTTGAACTTGCTCTGTTCTCTTTCAGTCCTTCCGACAAACTAGCTGTCTCTCCTCTGAGCACATTTCTCATGGTTTCTTTTCAGTCGCAACATACAGTAATCAAATCACACTGCGTAGGTTCTCATTATTCAGTCTCTTCCTTTCAAGATACGACTGAGACCTTATCTGCTTTCAAGATACCTCATGCAAGTGTTTCAGCAAATGTTTCCCACTGCATGAAAGGATCACCGTCATGCCAGCCTCCAACGTTACTTTCTTCATCACCTGTCATCTGGGGACTAAGCCAGAGCCTGACATTTTAGGGTTTTATTACAGAAACGTATGTCTTAAGGAGCCAATGTCTAAATTAATCAGGTAGCCAACAGTCTTGAAACTCCATGAAACTCCAAAGCAAGATGAACTATTTTTGTTGTTAGACATACAGCCATTTGATGCCTCTGCACTGGGTTGTAGGAGCACAGACAACACTGTGTTCGTCTCTGGCCTTCTATCTTATCCATACACATACAATGACCTCCCTCAGGACTATGTGTCCCAGGGCCCTGGAGATTATGTGTCCTCTGGCTGGAATGCTGGAAGGTTCGTTCTGATTGTCCCTCCACTGGTGTACAGAAACTCCGACCTCAGATAACCAGTAGAGATGACCAGTGCAGAGAAGGCTCCACCATAGATAACTAGTAGAGATGACTGGAGCGCAGAAGGCCAACTCTAAATACTTACCCCTTGGTCTCACCACAATGCCACTCAGTCTACAAAGGCTGAGGGTTAAGGCCCGGACTGGGCAGAGAAGGGCTACATAGCTGCGGGATTGTTCCTCTGCCTGATGCCTCCCTGTTAGTAAGTTACCCTTAGTAAATCTCTATGTAAATGGGATGAAACAACTTGCTTTGTTTTTCCATCTCAAAGTGCCTTCTCAGCCTGGAGGACACGTTACCGTCCTTTCTCTACCTTCTAACACATGCCCTGCAGTAATCACCCTCTTGAAATTTCCCTCTCTTGCTGCGGGAAAAGAAAAATGAATGTATGAGGAAGCAGATGCTGGCTTTTCAAGGTTTACAGCAGAAGTGAGAGATGCTACATCCACTCCCATGAATTGGATCACAGCAAAGTTTGTGTAGGGAAGTAAATGTCACCACGCATCTAGTGGGAGAAAACGTAAGTTACTATGAACAGCCTTAGGGGCTTCCACATTAAGGAAAAGAAAGGACTCCCAACATCTTAAGATGTTGTATTTTAAGCTACTTACTATATCTAGATGAGACTGAAGGGCTGTCCTTGGGTTAGCATTATTTTGTTCTATGTATGGGAAGAAGGGTCATTGTGGGTAATGATTAGCCATAAGGATTGGGGTGTGTTAACCACTGTTGGTAGTTTTTTTTTTTAAGCCTTATCTTCCTTTTTTTAAAGTTTTTATTTAAATGGCAGTTACTTAACATACAGTGTAATGTTAGTTTCAGGTGTACAATGTAGTGATTCAACAATTCCTTAGGTCACCTTGTGCTCATCACAATTGCATTCCTTAATCCCCATCCCCTATCTCAATGGTCCTGCCGCCAACCTTCCCTCTGGGAACTTATCTTCTTATTCTTTTTTAAACAAAATCACAGTTCAGATTAGGGAAATAATGTCTTAATTAAAAGTAAGAGTAGCAACGATTACATAGCCTGGTAGTTATTTTCAGAATCACTGTGGTTATTTTGATGAAGAGGATCTGATACAGCTATTAAGCAACCATTGGCTTTCTCCCATGTTGTTTTATTTTCCCTAAACACAGAACAATTCTCACATGGCCATGAAAATAAAAACACTCTACTATGTATGGCCAAAGAGAAATATGGAAAAACCTGGGTACATGATAGTGTTGTAGAGCCAATCATTTATTCCTGAACTGCCAACATTGAGACTTCTAATGAGCTCTATGAGCTCTAATAGCTCTAATGAGCTATGAGGGGTGGGGGAGAGGCGGGGGAAACTCTAAATGATTACGATCCCTTACCTGAATTTCAGTTGCATACAACTTAAGTGATACAAAATCCAAAGTCTTCTCTACTATTTAGTCAACTCAACTATATAAGTGTAAATAAATTAAAATTAAAAATGTGTGTATAGATAGATATACATTAATATATATAACCATAAATCTACTAATCAATGTAACGTGTCCCATATCCACAATTAAAAAGTGGCAGAATTGAGATTTCAACTCAAATCTATATAACTACAAAATATGTCCCTTCTGTTGTAATTAAATGCTTTATGTGATCTATCTATCTATCTATCTATGTGGGTTATTGTCTACAAAGAACTTATTAAATTTTTTCTATTAAAAACCTTCTGAAAGTATTTGAAAAAAGTATAGAAACACACAGAGTGCCAATGAACTCTTCATTATCACAATGCCCTCAATGTCCCCCATAGTTTTGCACAGCCAAATATTAAATTGTAAAGTTTCTTAGTAGCAGAGGCTCTAATTCCCATGATTCTAATTCATATGATTGGTAGGTAACAAAGAGACAACACAGTATAAAAGGAGAACCAAGACAAAAGGAGGATTTTTGTGTCCCTAGTAATTTACAACCACAAACCTGGGGCCTACGGGATGAAGCATAACTAACTCTTGTACAATAATCAATAGCGTTACATTTGGCCTTTTTTTTTTGTCTTAAATTATTTGAAGGATACTAAAATTTATGGATGAATGCCAGCTCTTCAAAAAATAGAGCAATACTTCAAATAAGAGCCAATCAGGCAGCGAACTCAAAAACTTAAAAGGGAGAAATGTGCTTTAAATTATTGTCCATTGTATATTTTAAATTTACCAGGTTCTTTTTTTAATAAAATCCCTGGATGCCATTGTCATCCAAAGCCATTATGAGTTTATTTGGGGATATTTCTTAGATAGTCCTGATGTTTTCAGCTTAAAAAAAAATCATCAATCATCTTATCAAGTATATAGGACTCAATATACACGAGCAGTTGAGCAACGCTCCCGGGTTTATGAAGGGTTGAGAACATCTGAAAATCTTCCCAATTCTTTCTTTGAGTTAATCGCTTTGAAAAAAATCACTTCTTTACCCTGCAGGCCTAAACAAAGACCTTGTTCTATGAAACTGCGAGTTTCATGAAGTGCAGCGAATGCTGAGGACGGTGTTCTACTTTTTATAGAACGTCTAAAACAATGCGTATAGACAAGCACACATGTCCAGCTCAGTGAAACCTCACAAAGCGAATCCATGGCGCATCCGCAAAATCAAGAGCTAGAACAAATATTGTTTTCCCTACTTGTGTCTCTTTGTGAGAACAACATACTCCTCAAAGGCAATTATGAGCTTGAATTTTAAAATTACAGTTTAGATATACCTGTTGTCTTTTTTTTTAATTTCATATAAGGGAAAAATAGACTGTGCATTGTTTTGTTTCTTTTGCTTAATATTATGTTCGTGAGATTTATTCTGATCTTTGTATATAATTCATTTATTTTTATAGCTATACGGCATATTTTTGCACTATTATTCCAGCAATCATATACCCATTGAACTTTGGAAGTGCCTGTGGGTGTCTGCAGTTTGGGACTATGATGCTTCTGTGAGCATTCGTGTCCTTGACTTTTGGTACGTATATGCATGCATTTCTGTGGAACACATACCTACACGTGGAATTACTGACTCATTGGGTATACACATGTCAGCTCTATGAATACTCACTGCCAAACCATCTTCCAAAATGATTGTACCACTTTAGGTCGCCATCAGCAATGTAATGGAGATCCAACAGTTCTCCGTCCTCCCAACACTTTGTCTTATCTACCTTTTCATTTGTTGTAATATACAGTGGAAATTTTTAATTTCCAATTCCACTTCTCTTTTCGTGTGTTTATTGGTCAGGTGGGTTTTCACTCTGTTAATTTGACTTTTGACAAATAGTATTTATTTTATTTTGTTTTATTTTATTTTATTTTATTTTATTTTATTTTATTTTTTTAATGTTTATTTATGTTTTTGAGACAGAGAGAGACAGAGCATGAATGGGGGAGGGTCAGAGAGAGAGGGAGACACAGAATCTGAAACAGGCTCCAGGCTCTGAGCTGGCAGCACAGAGCCTGACGTGGGACTCGAGCTCAGGGACTGCGAGATCATGATTAGCTGCTTCCCATTCTGTGTCTCCCTCTCTCTCTGCCCCTCCCCCGCTCATGCTGTCTCTCTCTCTCTCTCTCTCTCTCTCTCTCTCTCTGTCAAAAATAAATAAACATTAAAAAAATTAAAAAAAAAATAAGAGCAGAATGTCTACCCTTATAGCTCTAGAGTTATCCTGGATGTGTTCTCATTGGTTTCCAAAGCCAGATATTTTGGGGGCTCATTTGCCTGGTGAAATTCTCAAGGGTTGGGGGTGCCTGGTATGGTGCATAGAGTCCTTACTCTTCAGGGAGACACTCAATATTTGCAAGATTCTTCCTGACTGTGGGAGGTGGGTTTTTTGGTCATACTGTGTTATGTGCCTCTCCTACCCACCTCCATGGGGCCCTTTTATCCTTTGTTGTGGAGAAGCTCTTCAACTAGTTTTCAATTCTTTTTCCAAAGGCAGTGTCAACCTAAGTAGCCGTTATTTGTTTCTTCTGTGGGGAGAGGTAAGTTCAGGATCTTCTTTCACCACCATCTTGAACCACCTTCAGAACGAAAAACGTCATATTATTGTGGATTGAGATCTACAACCTACCTGGAATTAATTTGATACAGTATGGTAGATGTCATGCTTAGTTTTTTTCTATATGGGTTTTGAATGAAAACCACGCCATTTATTTAAAGACTGTCTTTAATCCAATGCTCTGCAATGGAAATATGTCAAAACAAAAAAATGACTATTTATGTGTGGATCTCTTCCATCAAATTAGATTTCTAGTTTTGCAGCGATGTTAAATGTACTTCACGTGATTTAATATGAAGTCTTGAAATCAGGTACAGTAACTCCATTTTTCTTGCATTTTCATGTAGGAACGTACCTTGGTAATCCTAGCTTCTATATTTCCATTAAAAAATAGAATCAGGTGGTCAAGTTGAACAAAAATTTAGAAATAAAAAGACTTTCAAGATGCTTATTTGCAATTCATTGAATCTATAGATCTATACATGTATGGACTGGGGATACACTGACCTTTAAAGTGTTCAGTTTCTCAATATATGAGTGTTATATATTCCACCATGTAGTAAGCATCTATAATTTCCTTGGGAATATTTATGACTATTAACTGAAGAAATATTAGACACTTTGATACGTATCTCCCTAGATATTTGCTGTTTCATGCTTTTTTAAAGATACTGTATTTAGAATTCTATTTTCAAGAGTGTTTTTTTGTTATACAGAATTAAAATATTTTTGATTATTATAGAATTCAGTAAACTTACTAATTTAGCTGTTAATTTTTTATTTTTGTGAATTTTCTACATAAACAGTCATATCATTGGTAAATAATAACAGCTATTATTGTTTATAATCACTTTATTTTTTATTTCTTCTTCTTGCCTCCTTGTATGAAAGATTATTTATAATCATTTTACTTTTCACTTCTTTTTCTTGCCTCATTCTTTATGATGTATGAGGGTTAATCATCTCTACGGAAACATTGTCAACACCTCTCTATTATATACTCTATTTTAAGTGTATTTTGAAAGTTTATTCAATAAGGGAAGTTCCCATCTAATTTTAGTTTGCTAAGTGCATGCACTTTAAAAAAACTCTATATTTTAGAGCAGTGTTGAGTTTACAGTAAAATTGAACTGAAGTAAAAAGTTCCTCTATATGTCATTTCTCCACAAATATGCAGCCTTCCTCACCATCAACATCCCACAAAATAGTGGTGCATTTATTTATTACAATTAATGAACCTAGATCGATACATCCTTATCATCCAAGGTCCATAGTTTACATTAGGGTTCACTCTTGGGGTTTATAAGAGTGGGTTTTGACAAATGCACAAGAAGATGCATCCGCCATTGTAGAATCATATGGTGATATGTCCTAAGAAATCCTGTTTCTCTCTCCCAATCCACTTCCTCCTTCCTAATCCCTGGCAACCACTATTTTACCATCTCCATAGTTTTGCCTTTTCAAGAATGTCATGTAAGTGGATTCATATAGTATGTATCCCTTTAGATTGACTTCTACATTTAGTAGTATGTATTTAATTTTCTTCTATTTTTTTATGGCTTGATAACTTATTTCTTTTTAATGCTAAATAATATTGCATTGGCTGAATATAGTCACAGTTTATTTACTCACTGAACGATATGTTGATTGTTTTTGAGTTTGGGCTATTATATGCAAGGCTGCTATAAACATCCATGGGCAGGGTTTTGTGTGGACATAAGTTTTCAACTCATTTGGGTAAATTCCCAGGAGTACAATGCTGGATCATATGGTTAGGGTATGTTTATTTTTGGAAGAAACTCCAAAATTGTCTCCAAAGTGGTTATACCATTTTGATTTTCCCACCAGCAATGAATGAGATGACACGATATATTTTCCAATATGGGATGTTGTCAGTCCTTTGAATTTAGGCTATTCTACTAGATGTGTAATGGCATTATTGTTTCAACTTTTAATTTTGTAACTACACTTAATGTTGGACATCATCTCATGTGCTTACTTGCCATCTGCACATTTTCTTTTTTTTTTTTGAGGTGTCTGTTCAGGTATTTTGCCCATTTTTAAATCAGAATGTTTATTATTTTTCAGTTTTAAGAGTTCTTTGTTTATTTTGGACAACAGATCTTTATCTGTTGTGTTCTTTGCAAATACATTTTTCCCCAATCTGTGGCTTGCCTTCTCATTCTGTTAATATTGTTTTTTAAAGAGCAAAATTTTTAATTTTAATGAAGTGTAGTTTATCAATTATTTATTTCATGGGCCATGCTCTGGTGTTGCCTTTAAAAAGGCATCATCAGGGGCACTTGGGTGACTCAGTATGTTTAGCTTCTGAGTCTTTTTTTTTTTTTTAATTTACATCCAAGTTAGTTAGCATATAGTGCAACAATGACTTCAGGGGTAGATTCCTCAATGCCCCTTACCCATTTAGCCCATCCCCCTCTCCCACAACCCCTCCAGTAACCCTCTGCTTGTTCCCCATATTTGAGAGTCTCCTATGTTTCATTCCCTTTCCTGTTTTTATAGAAGTTTTGCTTCCCTTCCTTTATGTTCATCTGTTTTGTATCTTAAAATCCTCATATGAGTAAAGTCCTATGACATTTGTCTTTTTCTGACTAATTTCGCTTAGCATAATACCCTCTAGTTCTATTCATGTAGTTGCAAATGGCAAGATTTCATTCTTTTTGATTACTGAGTAATACTCCATTGTGTATGTATACATATATATATATATACATATATATGTATATATATATATATACACATATATACACATATATATACATATACATACATATATACATATATATATATATATATATATATATATATATATATATACATCTTCTCTATCCATTAAGCCATCAATGGGAACATCTGACCCTTAATTTCAGCTCAGGTCATGATCTTGAGGTCATGAGATGGAACCCCTTGTCTCTCTCTAAATAAATAAATAAACATTTTAAAAAATTAAAATAAATAAACAGTCATCATAAACCCAAGTACAATCAGATTTTTGCCTATGATCACTTCCCAGAGTTTTATAATTTTGCATTTTATATTTAGATCTCTAGTCCATTTGGAGATAATTTTTGTTAATGGTAAAATGCCTGTGTCTAGATTATTTGTTTGTTGTACACATGGATATCCAGTTGTTTCAGAACTATTTGTTAAAAGATAATATATGTTCCACAGTATTGTTTTTGGTCCTTTTTAAAAAGTCGGTTGACTATTTTGATGGGGGTCTGTTTCTGGGTTACTCTGTTTCATTGATCTATTTGTCTATTTTTTTATCAAGACCATTATTGGAGCATTATATTAAGTCTTTGTATTTTATAAAGTTTATTTATTCATTTTGAGGGATGCAGGGAGGGGCAGAGAGAGAGGGAGAGAGAGAGAGAATCCTAAACAGGTTTCTCAGCACACAGCCCAAAGTAGGGACTAGAACCCACAAACCACGAGATCATGACCTGAGCCAAAGTCAAGAGTCAGATGCTTAACATAATGAGCCACCCAGGCGCCCTAATATTAAGTTTTGAGGTTGGGTAGTGACAATATTGAATTGGATAGTGTCTTTTGCTACTCTGTATACATTTCAGAATCTGTTTGTGGATGTCCACAAAATAACTTCCCTGGAGTTTGATTGGGATTGTGGTGAATCTGTAAATCAAGTTTGGAAGAACTGACATCTTGACAATATTCAGTCTTCCTATCCATGAACATAGAATATTTCTCCATTTATTTTATTCCTCTTTAATTTATTTCATCAGAGATTTGTACTTTCGTTAATGTAAAACTTTTTCATATTTTATTACATTTATACCGAAGGTTTACATTTGGGGGAATGCTAATGTAAATGTTAATGTCTTTTTTTTATTTCAAATTCCACATTTTGATTGCTAGCATATAGGAAAATGATTGACTTGTGTATTAACTTTGTATCCTGCATCTTTGCTATAATCCCTGATTAGTTACAGGAGAGGTTTTTTTGTTTGGTTTTCCTTCGTTTTGTTTTGTGTTTCCTATATAAACGGTCATGCCATCTGGAAGAAAGCCAGTTTTATTTCTTTCTTCCTAATCTGCATAAATTTTCTGGCCTTATTACATTAGCAAGGACTTGCAGCACAGTATTGAAGAAAACCAGTACGAGGGCACATCCTTGCCTTGATCTTGATCTAGGTGTGAAAGCTTCAAATCTCTCACCACTAAGTATGATGGTAACGGTAGATTTTTTTGTAGAAGTTACTCATCAATCTAAGTTTCTTAATTTCCTGAATTTTTTTTTATCATGAGTGTGTGTTGGATTTTGTGAAATATCTTTTCTGAATCCATTGATAGAGTCATGTGATTTTTCTTTTCATGACTGTCGATGTGATGAATCGCATTAATTGATTTTCAAATGCGGAACTGGCCTTTAATATCAAGGTAAATCTCACTTAGTAATGATGTGTAATACTTCTTATGTTTTAGATTTGATTTTTTTAAATATTTTGTTAAGTTTCGCGTATATGTTTATGAGAGATATTGCATTTTGGTTTTCTTTTCTGGTAATGTTTTTGTCTGGTTTTGTATTTGGGTAATAGTGGCATCATCAAATGAGTTAGGAAGTATTCTTTCTGCTTCTTTCTTCTGGAAGAAACTGTAAGAGTTTGAATAAATTCTTTGTTAGGTGCTTGATACAATACCATTAAACTTGTATGAGCCTGGTGCTTTCTGTTTTGAAAGTTCTTAATAACTGATTCAACTTCTTTAATAGATACAGACCTATTCATATTGTCTATTTCTTTTTGTGTGAGTTTTTGCTAAATTGTGTCTTTCAAGGACTTGGTCCATTTCACCTAGGTTAAAAATTTGAGGGCATGGTGTTGTTCATAGCATTTATTATCCTTTTAATGTCCTTGAGGTCCACAGTGATGTGCCCTCTTGCATTTCTGATACTAGCAAACTGTGTCTTCTCTCTTTTTTATTTGGTTAGTCTCTCAATTTTATTGATCCTTAAAAGAACCAGCTTTTTGCTTTTGTTGATTTTCCATAGTGATTTCCTGTTTTCAATTTGATCAGTTGGCATTTTAATCTCTATTATTTTTAGCCTTCTAATGTATATATTTAATGTGATTCTTTTCTTTCTCAACACTGCTTTCATTGTATCCAACAAATTTTTGATAAATTGCATTTTCATTTTTATTTCAAAATATTTTTAAATTTCTGTTGACATTTTTGTCTTTACCCATGTATGATTTAGAAGTGCACTATCAAATCTCCAAGTAATTGTGGATTTTCTATCTTTTTTGTTATTTATTTCTAGTTTAATCCCATTGAGATCTGAGAGCATACATTACATTTATTTTTTTAAAGCTTTTTTTTTTTTTTTTTTTTTTTTGGAGAGACAGACAGAGAGCAAGCAGGGGAGGGGCAGAGAGAGAGGGAGACACAGATTCCAAAGCGGGCTTCAGGCTCTGAGCTGTCAGCACAGAGCCCGACGTGGGGCTCGAACTCACAGGCCGTGAGATCACGACCTGAGCCAAAGTCATCTGCTTAACCAGCTGAGCCACCCAGATGCCCCAACATATGATTTCTTTAGTTTTAAATCTGTTTAGTTATGCTTTATGGGACAGAATGTTGTCCGTAGAGGTGAATATTCCATGCAAGCCTCATAAGAATGTGTAAGCTTCTGCAACTGAATGAAGTCCATTGATATTATTTTGTATTATAAAACAGTTGTCTCTTATATTCAGGTGCTTGGCGGTACTATTGAGTTCAGCTTGGTTCTTACTGATTTTCTGCCTGCTGGATCTGCCCATTTCTGATCAAAGGACATTTAAGTCTCCAGCTATGATAGTGGATTTATTTATTTCTCTTTGCAGGTCAATCAGTTTTTGCCTCATTTATTTTGACGCTCTGTTAGGTGCATATGCATGAAGGGTTATTGGAGCATTGACCCCTTTTTTCTTTTGTAGTGTCCTTCTTTATCCTTGATAGCTTTTCTTGCTCTGAAGTCTGCTCTGTCTGAAATTAATATAGTCATCCTTACTTTCTCTCTGTTAGTGTTAGCATGACATATCTTTTTCCACCCTTTACTTTTCATATAGAGGTGCCTTTATATCTACAGATTTCTTGTAATCAACCTATAGTCGAGTGTTGTTGTTCGATCCATTCTGACAATATCAGTCATTTAATTGGTGTATTTAGACCATTCATATTTAGAATGATTTTTTATGTAATTGGGTTAGTATCTACCATATGCATTACTGTTTTCAATTTGTTGCCCTTGTTCTTTATCCCTGTTCTTGTCTTCCACACTTTTTCTTGCCTTTTGTGGTTTTAATTGAGCATTTTGTACGATTTCATTTTTTATTAGTATATCAATTATATATATGTATATTCGTATATATGTATATATTTCACTTTCTAAAGTGGTTGCCTAGAGTTTGCCATATGTATTTATAGTTGATCCTGCTCACTTTAAAACACCATTAAACTGCTTCACAGGTAGTGCAGGTGTCTTATAATAACAAAATATTTATAACTCCTTTTTCATGTTCTTTGTATATTTTCTGTCATTTACTTCACTTATACATAGACATATATATAATCACACATAATCAAATACATGGGTTATATTATTTTGAACAAATGATTATATATTAGCTTAATTATGAATAAAAAATGTGTTTTTTTACATTCTCCATTGCTCTATTATTCTTCACACAGGCCTGATCTCTCTGAAGATTTTTTTTTTTAATTTCGTGCGAGGCAGGTCTACTAACAAAAAATCCCTCAATTTCTGTTTGTCTAGAAATTCTCTGTTTCTCCTTTTCTTTTAAATTTCACAGGATATAGAATTCTGGGTTGGTGTGGTTTTCTCTCTCTCTCTCTCTCTCTCTCATTACTTTAAATATTTCACTCTGTGTTCTTCTTGCTTTCATAAACTCAATAGAGATGTTGGATGTAATTCTTATCTTTGTTCCCCTAAAAAAAAAGGTGTCCCCGCCTTTCAGGTTCTTTGAAGGTATTTTTTCATTATCTTTTATTTTCTGCAGTTTGAATATGATATGCATAAGTGGAGTTTTTTGTGCTTGACGTTCTCAGCTCCGTGGATCTGTGGTTCATGTCTGATGCTAATTTGTAGCTGTTCTTTGTAATTCTTGCTTCAAATATTTCTTCTATTCCTTTGTATCATTCTTTTCCTTTTGGTATTTCTGTCACTCATCTGTTATACTTTCTGTAGTTGTCCCACAGTCCTTGGACTTATGTGTTTGTTTTTTTTTTTTTTTCAGTCTTTCTTCCCTTTGCTTTTCGTACTTGAAAGTTTCTATTGACATATTCTCAGGCTGAAAGATTCTTTCCTTTCCTCAGACATGCCCAGTCTGTTAATGAGCCAGTCAAATGCATTATTTATTTCTGTCAACGTTTTTGATCTATAGCATTTCTTTTTTCCTCTTTCTTAGGATTTTCATCTCTCTGTTTCCATGGCCGATCTCTTCCTGCACGCTGTATATATTTTTTTCCTTTAGAGCCCTTAGCGAATTAATTATGGGTGTTTTATGTTTCCAGTCTTATAACTCCAACATCCCTCTCATACCAGAGTCTCCTTCTGATGCTCGCTTTGTGTCTTCACACTGTGCATCTTGCCTTTTAGTGTGTTTTGTAATTTTTTCATTAAAAGACCAAACAGCAGTAGCTGGTACTGTTTCCTGCAGAGGTTTCTGCCCCAGTAAGTTATGTTTTCCGTATCTGCTTGCCTGTCTCTGATTTAGGAGACTGTGGTTTGCCTCGTCACTTTACTTGTCTGACGAGTCTAAGAATAGTTGCTGGTGTTCAGTTTGTTTGGCTCTTTTGCTTACTCCGAGGATGGAGTAATGACTTCCAAGATCATTCCATTCCATTGAAGTCTTAAAGCCCTCAGTATATATTAGTCATGTTTTTAATTGATAGTCTGGTCGTGTCAACATTTTGCCATGTATCTGATTGTGGTTAGGATGCTCGTTCAAACTCTTGAAACCATGTTGTTGTTGTTGTTTTTAATCTTTTAGTTTTTGTATGCCTTGTACTTTGTTCTGGACAACTGGACATGATGTACCAGGTAAAAAAGAACTGCAGTAAATAGACCTTCAGGAATGGAGTAGTAAGCTGTGGGGAGAGCAAGCATTCTATAGTCCTATGAGTAGGTCAACCTTTTGGTGAGCCGGTAATGCTGGACTGTGAATTTCACCAATTTTTCTCATCACCACACTCCCTACACCCACCTCAGGTGGGACAGGATGGCTATAAAGGGCTGGAATTGAACCCTTCCCTTACCCCAGGGAAGTTAGGCTCTGATAAAATCCAGGCAGGTTCGGTTCTTAGAAAATAATTTCTCCTGAGGGTAGAGCTCGTTATGAACAAAAGACTCGGCAGTATTTCAAAATGGTGAGTTTTCCCTTTCGTTTGTTTCCCCCTACAATTGATTTTTTTTTTCAACTTTTTTTTTTTTTTTGGGACAGAGAGAGACAG
>NC_064816.1:63430211-63568418 GCF_023721935.1 Panthera uncia | reverse complement strand
AATCGGAAACAGGCTCCAGGCTCCGAGCCATCAGCCCAGAGCCTGACTCGGGGCTCGAACCCACGGACCGCGAGATCGTGACCTGACTGAAGTCGGACGCTTAACCGACTGCGCCACCCAGGCGCCCCTGACCCCCTGATTTTTTTTTTTTAATATACTCTGGATATTTTAGCTATTGTATCACAAAAATCTAGATCCTATTTAGTCTTCAAGTTACTTCACACACAGTGTAGTATTGATTTCAGGAGTTGAACCCAGTGCTCATCCCAACAAGTGACCTCCTGGTTGCCCCATCGCCCATTTAACCCATCCCCTCACCCACCCACCCCCTCCATCAGACCTCACTTTGTTCTCTGTATTTAAGAGTCTCTTACAATTTGCCTCCCTCTGTTTTTATCTTCTTTTGTTCCTTCCTTTCTCTTATGTTCCTCTGTTGTGTTTCTTAAATTCCACCTACGAGTGAATAATCTTTGTCTTTAGCAGCCAGTCCCCCTGTTAAAATGTAGTCTGAAAAATTGGTGGATGTGGATGTTTAGCTTTCTCCAGGCCTGCCAAAACTGCCCCAGCAAAAGTAGGACACTGATTTATGTTGCTTCATCGCAGATGAGTGGGATAGGTGTGAATGTTCCCTGCTTGGCCCCAGGAACCCTAGGGAGAGGGAACATGGTAGACTGATTCATACATCTTGTTTCTATAGTGTTGGGACAAAAGCTTAGCCCCCTCACCCCACCGATACCAGAAGAGAGGACAGGTAGACGTGGGTTGTCAACTAGCCCCGCCTCCATGACCTTTTCAATTTCATTGATTCCTAGATGGGTCCAGAGGCTCAACTTTTCACTGAGTTCTCCTGGGCACTCAGAAGGAACCTTCTGTTGTGTTCTGGGGAAAAATTGGTTTAGCTTTGGTTTAATGTCTTGTTCTCACTACATCTATACCTTCTACCTCCACTCAGTCCTATTATCCAGCGAAGATTCTTGGCAGGAGCTCTGCTTGGAAACCAGCCCTCCAGGAGAAGGGAGGGTGCAAACACGTAAAACACCTTCCTAAAATACGAAATTGCAGCACACATTCATTCCTGTCCAAGACCCTTCCCCTCCCAACCAGTTTCAGAATGAAAACCATGTTGTGTTTTACAACTATGTTTGGGATTACAAAAACATGCAACTCTGTAAAAAAAATAAAAAATAAATAAAAAAAAAAAGAGAGAGAGAGAGAGCATGGCAAAACCCTTACCAGTTCTCTCATGCTGTCCAGGAAGCTGTATCACAGAACTGATAATAAAAGCACAGCTAGGCTCATTTCCAGTAACTTAATGAGTTTTCAGAGCTGCTGTTAATAGCAAAGTATCCTTAAATAGGAAGAGAGAGTTACTCTGAAAGCCTATGCTGATTTTTATCTTCACGTTATCTTAGTTGTCTATAGCGCACCCTAACACATTTTCCCAGGTGCTGCCTTCATAACATTTAAATTATGACCGTTGAAAAAGTGCCTTCCCTCATAGTGTTATTGGTTTTCCCATTTTTAAACAAACCATCCTGTATCTAATATTGGAGTGGTTTTGAATAACCACCTACCAGTAACCTGACAAATATACACTTGTCACATTAGTACTGATTGCAAAGGTACTTTTTCAACTGCTTTTGTGGTATAACACTCTTTTTTCCTTCCCTTAAAAATGCCCAACCATAAAAAGGAACAATAAATACTTCAGGCTATAATAAAAACTTAATTTGCTCGTTCTAAATGTAAATTTACATAGATTGCTGAGATAAAATTGGCATTTTAATTATAGATTGCAAAGGAAGAAGGCCATATTTCATTGAATATTTCCAAGTTATTGCATTTAAATGGCACTGCACATAGAGAAGCCCAATCAGTCATTCCTGGAGGCTTGATGATCTTGGATAAATGTGGAAATTCACACTTCTAAATAATTAGTTTAAGTATCATTAAGCCTTTCAAAACCCATTTCTGCTTATTATAGTTTACATATTAAAATGTATTTACTGAAGTTTTGGATTATTTCAAGTGTGAGAGAAAAAGGCCAGGCAATAGATTAAAAATATATTAAGCTACAAGTATCTCAACTGATGCAAACTTCCAACTGCCCACCTCTCCAATTTCGCAGCTTTTTCCTTGTCCCTGTGGCCACTATCCTATTGTCCTAGAACATATACAGAGTAGACTATAGAATCTATATTGCTTCGGAACACATGGACATTTATCGTTCAACAACTGAAACATGAAGAAAAAGTCCATGAAAGGATTTGTGAATCAAAAGGTAGGGTTTTTGATTAATTTTATTTATTTATTTATTTATTTTAGTGTTTATTTTTGAGACAGAGAGAGACAGAGCACACGTGGGGGAGGGGCAGAGAGAGAAGGAGACACAGAATCTGAAGCAGGCTCCAGGCTCTGAGCCATCAGCACAGAGCCCGTCGCGGGGCTCAAACTCACTAACCGCAAGATCGTGACCTGAGCGAACTCAGACGCTTAACTGACTGAGCCACCCAGGAGCCCCAAAATGTGACTTTTAAAGAAAAAGTCTGAATATAGTTGAGGCTCTGCTCCAACTGGTTGAGGTTTGCTTACATATCATGACTTATGTTCCTACTTGTGGGAATGCAGAATCAGTAATGTCCCTTGAAACAATCACCTCTGGATCAAACTGACATGTGAGTAGGGATTCCAACGCCATGTCTTCCAACTGTCACAGAAAGATACAAGAAAATAAAAAGTGAAAAAGCCCACAAATTTAAAATTTTAGGCTGAAGATGCCTGGAATAAATCAACATTGTTCATAAGGTAAAGAGAAATAGATTAATAAAGCTTTGTTCAGATTTTATTTGATGAAAAATATATCTTAGAGAAAAAATGATAGTCATAAATGAATTGTATGTCTCCACCATGAGTGTCTTGATTATGAAATTTGAGATTCATTTCAGTAGTACTCAAAATGTTACCCTCAGATAACTCAGAACACTTTCAGAGAGTTCACAAGGAGAAAATTACTTTTATATCAATACTAAGGTATTATTTGCCATTTTTCCTGTGCTGATATTTTCTCTGATGTTACCAAAGCAATGATTGGAGCATGTTAGCACAAATCATGATAATGGCAAAAAACTCTACAAGTTGTCCTTATTTCCTTAATTGCCTTCTACTTGGAATTTTATTTTTTTTATTTACTTTTTAAAAATTTTTTTAACGTTTATTTATTTTTGAGACAGAGAGAGACAGAGCATGAACGGGGAAGGGTCAGAGAGAGGGAGACACAGAATCTGAAACAGGCTCTAGGCTCTGAGCCGTCAGCACAGAGCCCGACGCGAGGCTCAAACTCACGGACTGCGAGATCATGACCTGAGCCGAAGTCGGCCGCTTAACCGACTGAGCCACCCAGGCGCCCCTGGAATTTTAAATAAAGCATGGGAGCAGCCTGTGTCTAGCAACAGATGAACGGATAATGAAAATGCACACACACACACACACACACACACACACTGGAATATTATTCAGCCATGAGAAGAATGAAATCTTGCCATTTGCAACAACATGAATCATGCTAGAGAGTATAATTCTGAGTGAAATAACTCAATCAGAGAAAGACACATACCATATGATTTCACTCATATGTGGAATTTAAGAGAAAAAAAATACAGGAGCATAAAGACAGAGAGAGAGAGAGAAACAGACTCTTAACTATAGAGAACAAACTGATGGTTACCAGAGGGGAGCTGGGGGAGGCGGGTGGTGGGATTGGGTGAAATAGGTGATGGGGATTAAGGAGAGCACTTGTCATGATGAGCACTGGGTGATGCATGGAATTGTTAAATCACTACATTGTTCACCTGAAACTAACATTGCACTGTATGTTCACTACCTGGAATTTAAATAAAAATTAAAAATAAATTAAAAAAGAATTTAAGTGATCTTGATAAACCAGTGAAAGTTCTTTCTTTTTAATTATTCCTGGGTGTATGCTTTATATACAGGATATATATATTACATATTTCAAACCAAAAAATGACAATTGTTGGTGAAATCGTAGGGAAATTGTAACACATCTGCACTATTGTTGGGAATGTCAAATGGTGCAGCCCCCACTGTGGAAAACATAATGAAAGTTCCTCAAAAAATTAAAAATAGAATACCATATGACCCAGCAATTTGAGTTCTGGATATATACCCTAAAGAATTGAACACATCGTTTCCAAGAGATATTTGTATACCCATGTTATAGCATCATTATTTATGATAACTAAAACCTGGAGGCAACCCAAGAATCCACTGACAGATGAATGGATAAACAAAATGTGATGTATACATACAATGGAAGATTATTTCAGCCACAAAAGGGAAGGAATTCTGACACATGACAACATGAATGAACTGTGAAAGTTATATTCTGAGTGAAATAAGCCAGTCATGAAAAGACAAATATTGTATGATTCCACTTATATGAAGTACCTAGGGAATTCAAAATCAGAGATAGAAAGTAGAATGATGATTGCCAGCATTTGGGGAAAGGGAGGGGTGGAAAGTTATTATTTAATGGACATAGCATTTTACATTTGCAAGATGAAAAAATATTCTAGAGATGGTTGGTGGTTATGGCTGCATAACAGTATAAATATACTTAACATCATTGACTGCACACTTAAAAATGGCGAAGATGGTGAATTTTATGATGTGCAATTTGCCACAATAAATAATTGATAAAAAGCAAAGCTATATTAATATAAAACTGACCCATAAATATTTAATTCTGGAGATGAAATAAAATGTTCTGATTAAATAAAACAACAAAAGTATAGAGATATTGACTACAAAAAGTTTATCCTCGACATATCAAAATATACATATTGTTTGCAAAGAAAAAGTTCTATAAATAAACAAGAATTAGTACAAGGGCACCTGGGTGGCTCAGTCAGTTAAGCACCTGACTCAGTTTCAGGACCTCACAGTTCCTGAGTTTGACCCTCGCATTGGGCTCCATGCTGACAGTGCAAAGCCTGCTTTGGATATTCTCTCTCCCTCTCCTTCCACTCTTCCCTCACTTGCTCTCTCTGTCTCTCTCAAAATAAATAAGTAAACTTAATTTTTTTTTTTTAAAGGACGTCTGGGTGGCTCAGTTAAGCATCCAACTTCAGCTCAGGTCATGATTTCACAGTTCATGAGTTCGAGCCCCGCCTGGGGCTCTCTGCTGATAGCTCGGAGCCTGGAACCTGCCTCAGATTCTATGTCCTCCTCTCTCTCTGCCCCTCCTCTGCTTGTGCTCTGTCTGTGTGTGTCTCTCTCTCAAAAGTAAATAAGCATTAAAATTTTTTTTAATTCAAAAAAGAATTAGTACATACCTTCACAAATATGAGCAAAAATGCATATTCAAAGTGCTCAAAATTGCTCAATACAATCCTTTTATAATAACAAATGTTCAGAAAAAACTCTGAATGTTCATCAATAGTAATAATAATAATAATAACCATAATCATGCTAGAGCATTGTTATATATGATTTTCTCTTTAAAAATATTATTTCTGGGGCACCTGGGCACCTCAGTCGGTTAAGCATCTGACTTTGGCTCAGGTCATGATCTCATGGTTCATGAGTTCGAGCCCTGCATCAGGATCTGTGCTGACAGCTCAGAACCTGGACCCTGCTTCGTATTCTGTGTCTCCCACTCTCTCTGCTCCTCCCCCACTGTCTCTCTCCCTCTCCCTCTCCCTCTCTCTCTCTCCCTCTCTTCCAAAAATAAATAAAGATTGGGGCGCCTGGGTGGCTCAGTCGGTTGAGTGGCCGACTTCGGCTCAGGTCATGATCTTGCATTCTGTGAGTTCGAGCCCCACGTCGGGCTGTATGCTGACAGCTCAGAACCTGGAGCCTGTTTCAGATTCTGTGTCTCCCTCTTTCTCACCCTCCCCCGTTCATGCTCTGTCTCTCTCTGTCTCAAAAATAAATAAACGTTAAAAAATTTTTAAAAATAAATAAATAAATAAATAAAGATTAAGAAAAAAAATTTTTAAATGTTATTTCTAATCATAGTTGTTACTATTACCTGAAATTCAGAACTAAGTAAAATATGAACTTTTCAAACAGTATGTTCAGGAGTTACACAGTTTCTTCTAAAAGTCTTATGTTTCTAGCTTCTACATTTAGACTTTTCGTACATTTTAATTTAGCTTTTATTTATGATGCGAGGTAATAATCCATTCCCTTATATTCACATGGGTCTATCCATTTGTTCCAGAATCACTGATTTAAAAACTCTTCTTTCCCAGTGCAATACGTGAGATTGGAAACAGGCTTGGTGCAATGAACAGCAGGCTAGAAAAAGCAGATGAATGAACTAATGACCTAGAAGAGAAATAATGCAAAATAATGAAGCTGAACAAAAGAGAGAAAGAGGAATTATGGAACATGAGAATAAATTTAGGGAACTCAATGACTCAGTCAAATGCAGTAACATTATATTATAGGAGACCTAGAAGAAGGAGAGAGAGAAGAGGAGGCAGAAAATTTATTTGAAGAAATAAACTGAAAACTTCCCTAATCTGGGGTAGGAAACAGACACCAGATCCAAAAGATACAGAGAACTCCCATCAAATTTTTAAAAAACAGGCCAACACCAAGACATATTATAATAAAATTTGCAAAATATAGTGATAAAGAAAAAAAAAAACCCTGAAAAGCAGAAAGACAAAAGATGTCCTTAATTTTCAAGGGAAAACCTATAAGACTAACTGGAGATTTTTCAACAGAAACTTGACAAGCTAGAGGGAGTGGCATGATATATTCAAAGTACTGAATGGGAAAAATCTGCAGCCAAGAATACTCTCTCCATCAAGGCTAACATTCAGAATAGGGGGAAAGATAAACTGTTTCCCAGACAAACTAAAAACTAAAGGAGTTTATGACCACTAAACCAGCCCTGAGAGAAATATTAAAAAGGACTCTTTGACAGCAAAGGAGAGACCCAAAATGACAAAGATAAGAAAGGAATAGAGAAAATCTCCACAAACAATGACGAAACAAGTAATAAAATGATAATAAATACATATCTATAAATAACTACTTTGAATGTCAATGGACTAAAGGCTCCAGTGAAAAGATAGTGTGTCAAAATGGAGTAAAAAACAAACAAACAAAACCAAAAAACCACCGCCACAACAAAAAACACAAGACCCATGTATATGCTGCCTGCAAGAAACTCATTTAGGTGACCTAAAGACACCTGCAGACTGAAAGTGAGGGAATAGAGAAACACTTCTCATGCAACTGCATGTCAAAAGAAAGCTGGAGTAGCATTACTTACATTGGAAAACTAGACTTTAAACAAACACTGTCAAAGGAGACAAAGAAAACCATTCTACAATCACAAAGGAGCCAATCCAACAAGAAGATCTCGCAAAGGTAAATATTTATGCACCCAACACAGGAGAAGCCAAATATATAAAGCAATTAAGCAATTAATAGCAAACATATAAGAAGTCACTGATAATATACAATAATAGTAGGGGACTTTAATATCCCACTTACATCAACTGACAGATCATCTAAACAGAAAATAAACAAGGAAACAATAGCTTTGAATGACACACTGGAACAGATGGACTTGACAGATATATTCAGAACATTCCATCCTAGAACAGCAGAATACACATTTTTTTTTCAAGCACACATGCAACATTCTCCAGAATAGATCACATATTAGGTCACAAAACAGGTGTTAACAAATAGAAAAAGATTAAAATCATACCAGGCACCTTTTCTGACCACAATGCTATGAAACTATAAATCAACCACAAGATAAAACTTGAAAAATTCACAAATACAAGGGGGTTAAGCAACACGTTACTAAACAACTAGGAAATCAAAGAATAAATTTAAAAAAATACATGGAAACAAGTGGAAATGGAAAGACAATAGTCCAAAAACTTTGGGATGTAGCAAAAGCAGTCCCAAGAGGGAAGTATATTGCAATAAGGGTTTACCTCAAGAAGCAAGAAAAGTCTCAAATACACAACTAACCTTACACCTCAAAGAGCTAGAAAAAGAACAACAAATGAAGCCTAAAGCCAACAGAAGGAAGGAAATAATAAAAATTTGAGCAAAAATAAATGACATAGAAACAAAAATAACAATAAACAAATCAATGAAACCAGGAACTAGTTCTTTGAAAAAAAATCAATAAAATTGATAAACCTCTAGCCAAACTTACCAAGAAAAAAAGAAAGAAAACAAATAAATAAAATCACAAATAAGAGAGGAGAATTAACCAACACCACAGATATACAAGGAACTTTAAGAGAGTATTACGGAAAACAATATGCCAACAAACTGAACTACCTAAAAGAAATAGATAAATTCCTAGAAACATATAAACTACCAAAACTGAAACAGGAAGAGATAGAAAATTTGAACGACTGATAGCCAGCAAAGAAATTGAATCAGTAATCAAAAAACTCCCAACAAACAAAAGTCCAGGGCCAGATGGTTTCATAGGGAATTCTACCAAACGTTTAAAGAAGAGTTAATACCTATTCTTCTCAAATATTACAAAAAATAGAAAAGAAAGAAAACCTCCAAATTCATTCTATGAAGCCAGTATTGCTCTGATAACAAAACTAGATAAAGCCTCCACTAAAAAAGCAAACTACGGGCCAATATCCCTGAGATGTAAAAATTCTCAATAAAATACTAGCAAACTGAATCCAACAATACATTTTTTAAAAAATCATTCACCACGATCAATTGGGATTTTTTTTCCTGGGTTTCAACTTGGTTCAATATTCACAAATCCATCAACATGATACACCGCATTAATACAAGAAAGGATAAGAGCCAGGTAATTATCTCAATAGGTGTGGAAAAAGCATTTCACAAAGTACAACATCCATTCATGATAAAAACCCTCAACAGAAAGTTTTACAGGGAACATACATCGACACAATAAAGGCAATATACCTTTATATATGGGTATATAGCCCTCAGCTAACATCATCCCTCAGCTAACATCATCCACAATGGGGACAAACTGAGGGCTTTTCCTCTACTGTCAGGAACAAAACAGGGACGCACAGTCTCATCACTGTTATTCACCATAGTATTGGAAGTCCTCACCACGGCAATCAGACAAAACATAAAATAAAATAAAAGCATCCAAATTGACAAGGAAGAAGTAAAAGCTTCACTCTTTGCAGATGACATGATACTCTGTATAGAAAACCTGAAAGACTTCACCAAAAACTTGCTAGAACTGATACGTGAATTCAGGGAAGGTGCAGCATATACAAAATCAACATATAGAAATCCATTGTCTTTCTACACACTAATAATGAAGCAGTAGAAATGGAAATTAAGGAATCCATCCCAATTCCAATTGCAGCAAAAGAATAAGATACCTGAGAGTAAACCTAACCAAAGAGGTGAAAGACTTGGACTCTGACAAACTGTAAAATGTCGATGAAAGAAATTCAAAACAACACAAAGAAATGAAAAGACATTCTATGCAGGGCACCTGGGTGGCTCAGTCGGTTAAGTGTTTGACTTCAGCTCAGGTCACGATCTCACTTTTCCTGGGTCTGAGTCCCACACTGGGATCCACGTTCACAGCTCAGAGCCTGGAACCTGCTTTGGCTTCTGTGTCTCCTTTCTCTACGTCTCCCCCGCTCATACTCTGTCTCTCTGTCTGTCTCTCTTTCTCAACAATAAATAAACATTAATTTTTTTTTTTTACAAAAAGAAGCCATTCTATGCTCATGGGTTGGTAACAAATATTGTTAAAATATCTATATTACCCAAAGCAATCCACACATTTAATGCAATCCTTACCAAAGTGCCAACAGTATGTTTTACAGAAGTAGAATAAAGAACCCTAAAATGTTTTGGAACTAGAAAAGACCCTGAAGAGCCAAATCAACCTGAAAAAGAGAAGTAAAGCTGAAAGCATCACAAACTCTGGACTTCAAGTTGTATTACAAAGCTCTAGTGATCAAGACAATAGGGTACTTGAACAAAGACAGACACATAAATTAATGGAACAGAATAGAAGATCCAGAAATGAACCCATAACTGTATTATCAATTCATCTTTGACAAGTAGAAAAGAATATCCAATGGGAAAAAGACAGTCTCTTTCACAAATGGTGTTGAGAACACTAGACAGCAGTACGCAGAAGAATGAAACTAGACCATTTTCTTACACCATAACAAAAATAAACTCAAAATGAATTAAAGACCTAAATGTGAGACCTGAAACTATAAAAATCCTAGAAGCAAGAGTGGAAAAGGGGTAGAAGAGGGATGAACTTCTCTGACATTGGCAGTAGTAATTTCTTTCTAGATACGTCTCCTGAGGCAAGGGGAACAAAACCAAAAATCAACTATTAGGACTTCATCAAGATAAAGAGTTTTTGCACAGCAAAGGAAACAATCAACAAAACCAAAAGGAAACCTACAGAATAAGAGAATACATTTGCAAATGACATATCAGATAAAGAGTTAGTATCCAAAATCTATAAGGAATTTATAAAGCTCAACACCCGTAAAATGAATAATGCAATTAAAACAGGCAGAAGACATGAACAGACATTTCTCCAAAGAAGCCATCCAGAGGGCCAACAGACACATGAAAAGACGCTCAACATCACTCGTCAGCAGGGAAATGCAAATCAAAACTACCATGTAACTTCACACCTGTCAGAATGGCTAAAATTAAGAACACAAGAAACAACAGGTGTTGGTGAGGACGTGGAGAAGGGAGAACCCCCTTGCACTGTTGGTGGGAATGCAAACTGGTGCAACTACTCTGAAGAACAGTGTGGAGAGTCCTCAAACAGTTAAATATAGAATACCCAAGATCCAGCAATTGCACTATTAGGTATTTACTCAAAGAATATAAAAATACTTATTCAAAAGAGTACATAACACCCCAATATTTATAGTAGCATTATCTACAAAAGCCAAATTATGGGAACAGCTCAAGTGTCCATCGACTGATGAATGAGTAAAGAAGATGATGTATATATGATATTTATATACATACAATGGAATATTACTCAGCCATAAAAAAGAATAAAATGTTGCCATTTGTGAGGACACGGATGAAGCTAGAGTGTATTATGCTCTATACAATAAGTCAGTTGGAGAAAGATAAATAGTATGATGGAGTTTAAGAATGAGCGAAGGGACAAAAGAGGGAGAGAGGCAAACCAAGAAACAATATCTTGACTATAGAGGACATTCTGATGGTCAGCAGAAGGGAGGTGGATGGGGGGATGGGGGAAGCAGGGAATGGGGATTAAGAAGTGCCCTTGTGATGAGTACCGGCTGTTGTATAGAAATGTTAAAGCCCTATATTGTACACCTGAAACTAATATTACACTGTATGGTAACTGGAATTTACATAAAAACTTAAAAAAAAAACAAAAAACTCTTCTCACCGCTAGTAAGTGGTCTTGGTATCCTTGTAGAAAATCACCTGATCAGGGATCCATGGCCAACCAAGGGTATGCTATTCCCAGGCTTTCAATCCTGTTCTATTGGCCCATATGTCTATCCTTGTGCCAGAACAATGGTTAATTACTGTTGCTTTGCAGCAAGTTTTGAAACCAGAAAGTGTGAGCCTCCTACTTTGTTCATCCTCGGAATTGTGTGGACTATTCTCAGTTCCTTGGCATTCCATTTGAATTTTAAAATCAGCTGGTCAACTTCTACAAACAAGTCAGCTGCGATTCTGATCGGGATTGTGTAGAACGTACACAGCTATGTGAGAAGTATTGCCACCTTAACAAGGTTAAATCTTCCCACCCATGAATCCACAATTTCTTTTTATTGATTTAGATCTTTTAAAATATTTTTCAAAAAATTTTAAGAGATCTTAGAGAATACATTCTGTACTTCTTTTATTACATGTATTCCAACGTAGATTATTCTTTTTTTTTTTTTAATTTTTTTTCAACGTTTTTTATTTATTTTTGGGACAGAGAGAGACAGCATGAACGGGGGAGGGGCAGAGAGAGAGGGAGACACAGAATCGGAAACAGGCTCCAGGCTCCGAGCCATCAGCCCAGAGCCTGACGCGGGGCTCGAACTCACGGACCGCGAGATCGTGACCTGGCTGAAGTCGGACGCCCAACCGACTGTGCCACCCAGGCGCCCCCAACGTAGATTATTCTTTTGATGACGTTATGATAGAAATATTTCCTGCTTATTTTAATATCTTACGATATTTTACTGGAAGTAATATTTTCGATGATATATAGTGGCACCTTTAGGTAGCAACCTCCCCACCAGGGCTTGTTGTTGTTATGTTCTTGTTTATTTGTGTAGTGACTGGCTGGTCTCTTTTGAGGAGGTCTATTTCCCCCTGCATAGTCTAAGCCTCTGATGTTTCTCTCTAGGAAGGTGCAGGTGTCAGTATTCTTGCAGTCATCTTGGGAATGGGTTGGGACCCTCTCCCGTTCTTGCCCTGACCACAAGCAACTGTTAAATTCTACTCATTGTAGGTCAATTTCTCTAGTGTTTTCAGCAATGCTCAAGGGGCATAAAGCTCTCTAGAAACCAGTCCAGTCAAGTTCTTCCTCCTTGGAAAGAACAGTCTCTGAGGTCAACGGCTGATAGTAGTTCTGACTGCAGGGAGGCTCCTCCCAGCTGTCTTCATCCCCACTCCCTGGTTCTCTCCTGCAAAGGGGCCATCCTACTATCTACCTCGTCTTTTCACTCTCCCCATCACCTCCTCCCAACTGTCTTTTACCACCACCACGTCCACTGTTCTGCAGAGCACTTTTAGGTGTGAAGTCTTTCTTGCTCTTTTGCAAATGAAGTCAGTTCCTTCGTGCATAGAGTTAGAGGTCTCTGTTGTATGGCTGGCTTGTCCTCCCAGGTAACATCTCAGAGCCAGGGCTCTGGAACTACAAGTGAGGGCAAGGTGAGCTTCTCTCTGAGCGACACCCTCCTTGCTCTAGAAGCTGAGCACTTGGTAGAGCGGACGTAGCTTGAGGTCTCCCTGACCTGCCTCTCCTAGCATAGAACTACTTTCTCATGATCTCGGAGAAGGACCACCAGGGACCCATATGATCAGCATTCAGCATCCAAGGTAAAACCACTATTCCATGAGTGGGGAGGGGGTGGACAGTAGGACCGCTATCTCTCAACTGCAGTGCCCAGGACCTCGCCTCAGTAACAGGTAGCTGAGAAAATCTGAAGTCCTGTTCTTCCTGGGAAGAAAACTCTCTGACCGGGCAATGGAAGAGGGAGCCCTGTGCTCTTGGCTCTATCAGTCTGGAGTGGAATCCCCAATTCACAAGCTGGGAGGTAAAAGGAAGGGAGGGACCTTGGTTCAAATACTACAGACCCACTTTCCTTGTCAAATTTTCATAAAGTTTCTTGAATAGATGTTTCTTTATTTGTTGCTTGCTCTTAGGACCATTGCCAGCCGTTTTAAATAATTGGTATATGTATGTATGTATGTATGTATGTATGTATATGTATACATATACATATACATATATATCTATATCTATATCTATATATATAGATAGATATGTATATATATTTACTTTACATATATAGCTAAGCCTTACATTTCAGCTGGGGTAAATTCATTCTACTAGTGCACCCCTGAAGATGAAGGGTCTTAACACCACAGAGACGCTGATGCGTGCAATTTTATGCATTCTCACCAGTGAGTGGAGTGGAACCCGTGAGACAGTCCGGGCCCCTTCTGCACACCCCAAATTGCACAATGGCTTGTGACCATTCCTCTGCAGGCAGAGCCAGCTCTACTTTTGTTTTTGTCCCCTTACACGTAATTAAATTGCTAAAGTTTGCATTGCAATTGCTCAAAAAAAAAAAAAATGACGGGCAGCGTATTAAATAGAAAAGCATGTTCATTTGCAGGGAAGAGATATAAATGCATGCTATGCCAGCTACGAGACATAAAGTATCCAAATCTAAGTTTTATAAAGCTAGTTTGAAGTGGTTCATGATTTTTATGACAAAATGCACTTTAGTCAATCAGAAGTCATTTTATCTTTCCATTTATTCGTTTTTACTTGCTAAATACTCTGAGCTCTCCCACTTTATCATTGTATCGTGATACTGAATTGTATATATCATGAAAAAAAAAGGAGAGTGCTCTAATGAATTCCTCAGTGGATTTTATTATGAACCGTGATTTCTTAATACATTCTTAACATATTCTTTTCGGCTGAAGGACTTGTCAAGTTAAAAATAACTGCACCTTACATTATGCTCTTATCGTCTATTAACATAAACTCAGTAAGTAAGCCCTATCGCTTTGCAGTCAAGCTGAAGAAAAAAATGAATCTGGCATCAAATATATGGAGAAAATACTGAGCTTCTAAATGACATTATTTGCTCTCTGAAATGTAGCCAATAATTTAAAATCTAATATTAAACTACTTGAGGAAAACCTTTAAGCAGTGAAGGAATAAATATAGAACCTAGATAAAACTAACTGGAGATAAATATTTCATACTTTTAATTATAGTTACAAAATAAACTATGTTTGATACATAAAACCCGACCACATAAATTATTCAACTTTCCCCTCTGAAACCAAAAAGATAGCTGTTTCACCTCGTATTATGTAATAACTGTATGCACTTATATGAAGACTCTCAACCACAACTGTGTAACAATTCAAAATATATACTCAACCAATAAAAGTTTCAAAATCTCTAAAGCAACCCACAGAACAGGAAAGAATATTTGCAAAAATGACATGTCTGATGGGACATTAATATCCGGAATATAGGAAGAAAACTTCTAAAACTCAACAGATCAACACCCAGGTTAAAAATAGATAAAGGATTAGAAAGAATTCGTCTCCAAAGAGGATGTACAAATGGGTAATGAGCACACTTAAAGATGCTCAACATAAGATATCATTAGGGAAATACAAGTCAAAAGTCGCAAAAGACACCACTGTACACCAATTGAGATGGAGAGAAAGAAAGAAAGAAAGAAAGAAAGAAAAAGAAATAAAGAAAGAAAAGAATAAACAAGGATGTGGAGAAATTGGAAAACTTGTGCACTGTTGGTGGGAATATGAAATAGTGTGACCACTATTGAAAACAGCATGGCAGTTCCTCAGAAAATTGGAAATAGAAATAGCATATAATCTGGCAATTCCATTTCTGGGTATATATCCAAAATAACTGAAGGCAGGGTCTTGAGGATGTATTTGTGCATTCATGTAGCTACCAGAACTATTCACAATAGACCAAAAGTAGAAGCAACCCAAGCATTCCTCAACAGATGAACAGATAAACAAAATCTGTTTACATATACAATGAATCGGGTTTTAGCTTTAAAAGGTGAAGAGGGGCGCCTGGGTGGCTCAGTCGGTTAAGCGGCTGACTTCAGCTCAGGTCATGATCTCGCGGTTCGTGAGTTCAAGCCCCGCATTGGGCTCTGTGCCAACAGCTCAGAGCCTGGAGCCTGTTTCAGATTCTGTGTCTCCCTCTCTCTGACCCTCCCCCGTTCATGCTCTGTCTCTCTCTGTCTCAAAAATAAAGAAAGGTTAAAAAAAAAATTAAAGGTGAAGAAATTCCGACACAGGCTCCAACATGGCTGAACCTTGAAGACATTATGCTAAGGGCATATACTGTGTGTTTCCACCTAAATGAAATATTTAGAAGCAGGTTGGTTACGGGAGCTAAGAGGAGGAGGAAATGGGGAGTTACTGTTTCCTGGATGTAAAATTCCAGTTTTGCAAGATGAAAAATGTTCTGGGGATAGACGGTGTGATGGCTGTACAGCGATGTAATGTACTTACTGTCACCGAATTGTAAGCTTCAAACTGGTGAAAATGGTAAATTTCATCTTATGTATACATTACCACAATTAAAATATAAATTAAAAAACAGCAAAATAATTACGGGAAAATACACAAATTCTCTGCCATATTGGGGATTTTAGCACATGTATCTTTATAAGAGACAAAGGAAGCGGACAGAACATGAATAACTGAATAGCCTGATTTAAAAACGTGAACTCAGTTACACAGCATCTATTGCACCCCATGCTGATAGAATATATATTTTTCTCACTGTATACATATAAAAAATCACATAAGTTAGGTCATAAAGTCTCAAAGAATTGAAATCCTATATAGCATTATCTCTGACAAAATTGTGTTGAGATGAAAGCAAATAACATGTCTAGGAAGTAGTTCCTTTGGCTGAAGTCAAAGAGGTAGCTGACTATGTTCTCCTCTAAAATTTTGATGGTTTCCTGTCTCATATTTAGGTCTTTCATCCATTTTGAATTTATTTTTATGTATCCTGTAAGAAAGCAGTCCAGTTTCATTTTTCTGAATGTCACTGTCCAATTTGCCCAGCACCATTTGCTGATCAAAAAGAATGAAATCTTGCCATTTGCAGCAACACGGATGGAGTTAGAGTGTATTGTGCCAAGCGAACCTAAGTTCGTCAGAGGAAGACAGTTATCATATGAGTTCAGTCATATGTGGAATTTGCGCTGACAGCTCAGAGCCCGGAGCCTGCTTTGGATTCTGTGTCCCCCTCTCTCACTGGTCCTCCCCCACTCACGCTCTGTCTCTCACTCTCTCAAAAATGAACATTAAAACAAAACCCAAATAAAAATATTTTTTAGAACTAAATAAACTGCCCAAAATGTCATGAAATATTCCCAGGAATTCTGAAAACAAGGAGACATGATGAGAAAGGAATTCTATCAATTACTTCACAGAGTGCTTAGTAATAATGTAACAGGATAGTTAGTGTGGTATTAGGAGTAGACAAAAATATCAACAGAAAAAAGCAATACTTTTATTTAGTAAAACGGTACTGGAATAACTGTGTGACAATATTAAAAAGAAAATAAGTTGGATTCTTATAACTCTTGTCAGACCAGACTGAGTTCCAGAAAGTTCAACAATCTAATCCCTAGAATGTAGAATGAACTTCAGGAGAGAAAAGAAAGTAATCCAATAGAAAATATAAACAAAGAGGAGTAAGAACACATATTTACAGAATAAGGACTATGAATGAGTCTTAAACATTGCCCAGCTTTGTTTATTATAAGTGTGAGGCACGTTAAATGTTCTTGACATACCCTTTAATCACCTGCCACATCGGCGAACGTCAAAAAGTCTAACTTCAGTCTTTGTTGCCCACCATGTGAGCAGTCAGTTGAAATCTTCCAATGGGAGAAAAATGTGAAACACAACCTACAAAGAGTAATTTGAGGGGTGCCTGGTTAGCTAAGTCGGTTAAGTGTGTGACTCGATCTCAGCTCAGTTCTGAGCTCAAGCCCTGTTTTGGGCTCCGCCCTGGGCATGAAGCCTACTTAAAAAAAAAAGTAATTTGGGGCACCTGGGTGTCTCAGTCAGTTAAGTCCCCGACTTCGGCCTAGGTCATGATCTCGCCTTTCCCAAGTTCGAGCCCGGTGTCAGGCTCTGTGCTGACAGCTAAGAGCCTGGAGCCTGTTTCAGAGTCTGTGTCTCCTCCTCTTCTCTCTCTGGCCCTCCTCCATTTGTGCTGTGCCTGTCTCTCAAAAATAAACATTATTTTTTTTTTAAAAGAGTAATTTGTTAATAGAATGAAACAACTCATTTATGGAAGCTAGAAAACAATTTGCAAATTCCATATGCAAAACACTTAAATATACCAAAAGGCACACTGATACCAGGAAAAGTTAGAGCCTGCTTCTGGGGATCAAAATGCCAAATCCTTTGGCCCCCAGTAAATTCACCTCTAAGTGTTTATACTGCAAGTAAAAATCAATATGGCATGTATAAAAATTTTTTTATTCATTGCTTATATTGAAAAGTTTGGAAATTCCATAAATATCTATTAAACAGCCTAGTTAAATTATGGCGTATCCAAATGTGACAATATGTGCCATCATAAAGAATGCAGAACTTCAAATACTTATGTAAAATAATCTCAAAGATATTTATGCAATTAATAAGCAAGACACAAACCGTGTTTAGGGGTGTTACGTGCACATATTAGCTTAAATATGGAGAAAATACATCTGTAGAAACACACAACTAACTGAACACATTGATTTCCTGGAAACTGAAAGACTATCTCAAGTTATTCAGGATGGGTGACATTATTCCATAGTAACAAAGGACTCCAACAATCTCAGCACTGTAAGGCACAGAATGTGCCTTCTTGCTCATAGCAAGTGGACAGGAAGTCTGATTGGCTCTCCACTGTGGTTTTTCTCCTTTCAGCCAATAGTTTTGTTGCTTTTCTGTCCCACCGGGAAGCCTTCTGCACCAGAAGAAAAGTTGGAAAATTCGACGAGTTTTCCCTCCCTCAGCTGGGATGGGATTCACAGCACCAACATTCATATGTCTTTACCCAGAAATGGTGACATGTGTCCACTGAAAGCCAAGATGGCTGGCTCACTTGACCTTGAGGACATGTTGGAGGGAAGGTAGCACGTGTTGGTGAGCACCCGCAATGTCTGCCATATTTCTTTTGTCCATTTTGGGTTTTCACCTAGAGAATTTATGACTTGCTCCCAGGACAAGTAACTAAACGTTTAATAGAGATATGACCAAACCCTTTGATTTCACTCACCTGCAACTATATAGCCTGTTTATTTCCAGAGCTGCTGATCCTAATAGCTAGTAGCAGGCAAATCAACCGTATTATGTAATTTATTTTTTATTTATTTTTTTAAATTTTTTTTTTAACATTTATTTATTTTTGAGACAGAGAGAGACAGAGCATGAATGGGGGAGGGGCAGAGAGAGAGGGAGACACAGAATCGGAAGCAGGCTCCAGGCTCTGAGCCATCAGCCCAGAGCCTGACGCGGGGCTCGAACTCACAGACCGCGAGATCGTGACCTGAGCCGAAGTCGGACGCTCAACCGACTGAGCCACCCAGGTGCCCCCGTATTATGTAATTTAATATGACAATTAGTTAGACAAAATAACATGACTTTGTGAAACATCTTAAAGTATTTTAAGTTTAAAATAACTATATTAAGCACATGTTCAATCAACTTTTTTTTCCTGAGAAAACATGAAGACTACCCTATTTAGGAACAGTAATTATGTAATATATTAATATTTGCATTAAAAACAGCATCTATCTGCATTCTACTATGCAGCATAAATAAGAAATTAGTAACTTCCAAGGGCGCCTGGGCGGCTCAGTCTGTTAAGTGGCTGACTGCAGCTCGGGTCATGATCTCACGGTTTGTGGGTTCGACCCCGAGTCAGGCTCTGTGCTGACAGCTGGGAGCCTGGAGCCCACTTCAGATTCTGTGTCTTCCTCTCTCTCTGCCCCTTCCCTGCTCATGCTCTACCTCTCTGTCTCTCAAAAATAAATACACGTTAACATTTTTTTTAATTAAAAAAAATGTTAGTAACTTCCAAATAGAAGTAGGTACAAGAAACACAAGAAAGAGGCAATACCATAACTTTTGAACATTCTGTCCCAAACTTGCTTGAATTAACTTTCGAAAGGATCAATTGGGGGCACATGGGGTGGCTCAGTCAGTTAAGCCTCTGACTCTGGCTCAGGTCATGGTCTTGAAGTTTGTGGGTTCAAGCCCCATGCTGGGCTTTGCACTGAAAGTGCAGAGCTTGCTTGAGATTCTCTCTCTCTTTCTCTCTCTGGCCCTCCCTGACCTGCTCTCTCTTTCTCTCTCTCGCTCTGTCTGAAAATAAATGAATAAACTTAAAAAAAGGGATCAATTCACTACTAATAAAAGTATGGAAATACCCCCACTGTCAGTTGAAAGAAAAAGAAGAAAAAGAAAATAATGTAGTAAAATATGAAAATTAAAACATAGAACATTTCATAATTTTTATGGCAAAAATTATCTATGAGGTAAAGCACAAAATGGAATGAGACATAAAATTGTATTTATTACAATGCTTATGATAAAAACAGAGAGTAGATGCATACATCGTTTTTCTTCTGGCTAGTTAAATATTTTCAATTATTCTAATAGCGTGCTTTTTCCAATTCTCAAACTTATTGACTTGTAGAGCATCACTAATGACTGCTAATGCAGTTCACATGAAAGAGACATTTTAAGATATGCTTTCCAACCCACATACAATGTGATATATCACATTTCTCTACTGACTTTTCTTTCAAAAGCATTTAAGATATTTTAAATCATTTTTTACAATGTATACTTAGTATACTTCTTAAAAATTTTATATGTTGTCACATTAAGGGGTTTTTATTAACAAAAGAAGATGCATTTCATGCTTAAAAGCATGGCCATAACTTTCTGGGTCTGCATCTCCGTCCAATATCTCTGCCTAGAATGTGATACGTTTTTATCTGCAAGCCGCTTGGGAAAGAAGGGGGAGATAGAGGTCTTTTTTCTCAGCCCTGGAGTGATTTTCTCATTTATATCTTTGGGGTTTTCCTTTTTGATCCAAATTGGCAGATTTCTTCTCTAACAGTGACTTTTAAGTAACATTTACTGGGCACCTGGGTGGCACAGTCAGTTGAATGTCCAACTTTGGCTCAGGACATGGATCTCAGGGTTCACGAGTTCGAACCCTGCGTTCCGGCTCTGGGCTGACAACTGAGAGCCTGGAGCGTGTTTCAGATTCTGTGTCTCCCTCTCTCCCTCTGTCACTCCCACTCGCACTCTGTCTCTCTCTCAAAAATAAATAAACATTTAGGGGTGCCTGGGTGGCTCAGTCGGTTGAGTGGCCGACTTCGGCTCAGGTCACCATCTCGCGGTCCGTGAGTTCGAGCCCCGCGTCAGGCTCTGTGCTGACAGCTCAGAGCCTGGAGCCTGTTTCGGATTCTGTGTCTCCCTCTCTCTGACCCTCCCCCATTCATGCTCTGTCTCTCTCTGTCTCAAAAATAAATAAATGTTAAAAAAATTTTTTTTAAATAAATAAATAAACATTTAAATAAATAAATAAATAAATAAATAAATAAAATTTTCCGAACTGTAACAAAACTAAAGTACACAAACCTGAAGTGCACGGTCTGCTACATTTTCACAAAGTGAACACAACCCCAGCCCCATGAAACCGCTAAACCATGATATAGATCCATGCCGATGCACCCCCCAAATCTCCCCTGCCATGCTCTCTGCTTTGTTTAAATTATAAGCTACTGTCCATCTTCAACAATGGGTCGCTTCCTACTGTCAACCATGCCCTCCCCCCACTGTCTCTCCTGCTGTCTCTCGCTGGGTTCAGCGTGGTCCCTGGAGGGACTGGGCTGGACTTTCCCAGGGTCAGTCCCAGTGTGGACTTCTGACTCTAATACTGCACTATGGCTTTCTCAGAAATCCTTCTGAAATGACATTTCTGTCATATTTTCATTTCACCTTACCCTCTCATTATAACTTTATGCTTCCATCCCATGGTTAAACTCTTCTTATATTTTCTTGAGAATGAGAGTTTCCTAAAATTTTTCTCATGCCTCTAATGTGTATGCCCAAAGATATTATTCTAACCCAGATCCTTAAATGAAATCCCTTTTTTTATACACACAGTGTTTCCTTCCTGGTTCCATTTGGGTCCTTTTGGATCCCATCTGTGGAGGGCGTCCATCCAGACAAGGTGGTTTCCAGCAGATGGATGTGAGGCTGTGCCCTTGTTGTGTGCCAACTGCCCTGCCACCTGCAAACCTGCATGGAACCCGACATGCTGGGTCCTGAACCTCTTCTCTGGGATAACAGGTGTTGTCTGATGCAGTGCATGAAAACCTGCAGACCCTCATACAGGCCTCTTCTTCCTTCTTCCACACATTTTATTTTCACCAAACCTCACCCCACAGGCTATGACGCACCATCACTGTTCCAGTAGCCTCTACTTTCCGGTAGCAAGTGTTCAGAGATTCGAAGTTACTTAGTAAGAAAAAAAAATTGAGTGAAGGACATAGTGGTGGACAGAGCAGATGTAGGTCTTTCTCATTGGTGTAGAGATGTTGAGTTGGGTCCCTTGTCCTTAAGATGTCCCATCTCCAAATGCCCATTCTACATAAATTTTCCTGGTGTAGCATTGAGAAGAAATCCTCTTAAATTCTGCAATTGTCTGCCAGCCCTTGTAATAACTGGTCCTGTTTGTGGGTGAGTTTTTATTTTTCTTTTCTTCATAGATATTCATTACTTGGGAACATGGTAAGTGCATAGCTCAGCTAAAGATGCGATAGGGGAATTGAGTGATCTAGTGAATCTTTCTTTCCTCACCGCCCGCCCTCCCCCTCCCCCCCATTCAGCCACGTTTGTCGAATTTGCAAAACAGTCCTGCCCTTCTTCTAAAACCTGAATCTCCATGGGAGATTTCACTGCTGTCTAAATTTTGGGCAAGTTACTCAACAGCGCTCTTTTCTCATCTCTGAAGTGAAGACAGTATTTGTACATCTATCTCGAAGGGTTGTGGCCAAGATGAAAGTAATTAATTCCGGAAAATATGTGAGAGAGCAGATGGCACCCAGTGAGAGCCCACTGAAGGTGGTTGCCGGTGTTTCTACTCACCGTGGTGAAGATTGTTTGAGGTCCCTTAATACATGCTCTTTTACTTTTCCTCTGTGATTTAGTCCCTAAATACTTTCTTTGCATGTAGCAACCCAGAATAAAGAAAAGATTTTCTAGCCTCCTTGTAGCTAGGTATGTGAGTAACTTCTGGCCAATATGATGGTCATGAAAATATTATATGCAACTTACTAGAAGGGGCCTTCGTAGGAAGAGGCCTATCCTTTCTTCCTCCTGGTGGTTGGAATCTAGACTTGATGGTTGGAGCTCTGGCACTCATCTTGAGCCATACTGATGCAGGAAAGCAGTGAGGTAAAAGAGGGCTGGAACTGCATGGCATAGGTACTTGCCATGTTTGGGTTCATGCAGTAGTAGAATCTAATCAGAAATAATAAGTCACTTGGGTTTGGGTTCATGCAGTAGTAGAATCTAATCAGAAATGATAAGTACTTAGATTTTTGGCACTCTGCACTTCTGTTTCAGTTTTCATCTAGATGCTGATGACTCTCTCTCTCTCTCTCTCTATATATATATATATATATATATGTGTGTGTGTGTGTGTGTGTGTGTATATATGTGTGTGTGTGTGTATATATATATATATATATATATATATATATAATCTCCAAGCCAGACCTTTCTTCTGAGATGCAAGCTCACTCAAGGCCAATGAATTGGCATGTCCAGCCAGGAAGCACCAAAGTGTCTCAAATTCAACATATCTAACACGAAACTCAGGATCTGCCTTCCTGTTCCCATATCTAGCATTGTTCCAAGGCTCCCTTTCTCTGTTTCTGGCACTCCATCCATCCTAAACAGCTAGGAATCCGGAAACCCACATGGCCACTATCCCTAATTCTTCTATACTCAAGCCGTTATGAAACGTTGTTTCTATGGACAAAACAGTATAATTTTTCTACTCATGTTCACCTTCTCCACAACCATACATGAATCATCATGAATGATGAATATAATGAATTATCCTCTAGATCTGAAGTTCTTTTCCATTCATAGCCTTGTTCTCCACAATATAGTGAGGTGTTATTTTTGATAAAGAAATGCCTTTCTAAGGGTTACAGGAGGAAGCCCACATTGTTATCCTAGACTGCAAGGCCCTACATTGTCTAGTGCCCACCTCCTTTCGTCTCTGTCTGGTTCATCACATACCATGCTCTGGCTCGTACTCAGAACCCCAGACATACTGGCTTCTTTGTTCCTGGAAATATTATGCTCCATTTAGTTACAAGTGTTTTGCAATTGTTTGCTCCCCTTGGCAGGATATTCTCAGCTCTCCACTATGGAAATGTACTGAAACATAACACTAATCAGAAACAAACAAACAAACACAGTCTAACACATATGAATGAAAGCACAGTCGAACCGAGGACAGCCCTGGGGGTCGAATGCTAAAGAAATGAATGGATTGATGTACCCAGGTGGAAATAGCATTCCTGGAGGTGAGTGGGCTCTTCAGCTTAAAACCCTCTCCCTTTTGATATTTGAAGAGGTTTCAGTTAAATCAGTAAGCCATACCCACATCCACAGGGATTGCTGTGAACCTTCTCAATCCAGGAAAAGACCTCGCAGAAAACAGATCTATAATCCTAGCATCATAAAACCAAGAACTCTTACCTGCACTCTGAATTATAAATAGATAAACCTGGACCAGCAAACACATGAACAAATTTATCAGGGTGAAAGGGAAAGACCAAATCAATAGACGATGGAGAGTGGAAATCCACAGATAAGTCAGGGAGCAAAGGAGCACTTTACAGCGACTCCCTGCTGTTTGCCTCCATGGTTGACAAATTATGTGGGGTGCTGGGCGTTCGCCAGCCCAGGTGGCCAGGAATAAACAGCATCTTTCTCATAAAGGCGTGCTAAAAACACATGTGTTTTCTTTAGAGTTCGTGAAATACTTAAGAATTCAAATAGGTCATCAAAACAGGGTCCATTCATTGAACCTAGAACTCAGCATCTTGATTTCAGTTATTCAGCAAAATAAACACTGACATTGTGGTCTCTCCTGGCCTTTAGTTCCTTCTATTGAAAAGGGAAGCCATGGTGATGAGTCAGGGCCAACAGTTAGACCTCTTCCCTCCAGAATGAGTCCAAGCAGTGGACTTGTAACAGGTATTACTGCTACCTGGCCAGGCAGAGTGTACTTAGAGGTCAGTGGGAAGGGCAATGTTGGGGGTAAGGGTTCACTGATTGCTCTGAGGTTCACAGCTAACCAACGTGGTCTCCTCTATTTCTGCACTTCCCCCATTGGCTTGTACCAACTCCAGCTAAAAGTCAAGACTTTGGCTCCTGTAATAACCCAGATTTGTCTTAGATGCCTGGCTACGTGCAGATGTGGTCAGTATGAGCACTGGTGTACATTTCTCTGTCTGTTGTCAGATATCCCAGCTTTCCTTAACATGTGTCCCTGTCTTATAGGACGCAATTCAAGTTTGCAGTAAATAGCCAAGTATTCTTAGCAAACTGATATTTTTCCTTCTCTATTCAGAAAGTTTCGGGGCGCCTGGGTGGCGCAGTCGGTTAAGCCTCCGACTTCAGCCAGGTCACGATCTCGCGGTCCGTGAGTTCGAGCCCCGCGTCAAGCTCTGGGCTGATGGCTCGGAGCCTGGAGCCTGTTTCCGATTCTGTGTCTCCCTCTCTCTCTGCCCCTCCCCCGTTCATGCTCTGTCTCTCTCTGTCCCAAAATAAATAAAAAATGTTGAAAAAAAAATTTAAAAAAAAACAAAGAAAGTTTGGCTTTGGTAGACCCCCGACTTGAGTCCCAAGTCACAAAAGGCAACGGATTAACCAACTGATCCTTTTCAAAGAATCCTCACTGTTTCTTTTCCTAATACAGTTAAATTAATTCCAGACTATGCACTCGGCCACTTGCAAATTCAGTATCGGTTCCAAATTCTGCCTAGCCAGGAGTTTTTCAGTTACAAGTAAGAGAAATCCATGACAAATTAGCTTATGCAAAACGAGAGTTTTAGGCTCAAAGAACTGAAAAGACTGGGGACTTTTTAGCTCCATGTCCAAATGGATGTGGATGCTCACAGAATGTCATCCAGGAACTGCTGGGACCAGAGATGACATCTCTTCGATCTACTTGGTCCCGTATTATCAGTACTTGCTGACTCGTACTCTTTCTGTGTTGGGGCAATTGCCCTCAGCCGAGTTGGTTAATGAGGTCCTTATAGTTGATGAGTGCACCAGGGCAGTGATTCTCTCCCTACTGTGGTAATAGCTCCTCCAAAAGTTCAAGTTGGATAAACTGACTCCCGGAGCAGTCACATCACAATGGTGTTGGCATTCGTGGGTACGGCCCCATCATTTGCCACTCCAGCCTTGGATCTCCAGTGGTCACATCTACAGAGACACCAATAGGTCCCCAAATTAAGTGAGGCAAGGGAAAGAGGTAACAGATTTCCAGGGGACTGGTAAAATATTATTATTTAGAGCTACAGAAACACCTACATAAGACCTAAAATAAATGAATGAATAAATACATTTTGGAACAGATAGAATGTGAGCTCTGCTTTTCATGACAGCTTCCTCTGGTGATATTTGAGGTTATATTCCATGCAGGGGTTACCTCAAGATACATTTTAAAATAAAATAATGAATGGGAGGTTAGGTTCATGTATGTATTTGCAGGATAAAGCAGGTATTCACACAATCCAGATCCAACTAGGACGCTCTTATATTTCCCAATGCAAAATTTGCTGAATATTAGGGGAATTTAGACCCATATAATTTGAATCAAAATGTAATTTGGGGGCTTTGAATTTGCCTTTTCATTTTATCTGAAGTAGCATATTCGTAATATAGTGATGCGTATTTTAAATCCTCATCAAGAAATTGAGAAATGATGAACCGGTCCCAATTAAGACTGCAGTTGTTTTAAAAAATGAAATTAAAATACAAGAAAATTAAATTCGATGGTATATTAAAAAATAATCTACCAAGACCAAGTAGGATTTAGACCAAGAACACAAGGCTAACAGTATATTTGGGAATCTATTTCTGTAATATGTCAAACCGACAAGCATATTTCATTATCTCAGAAGTTATTCAATGCAATTAAATACACTCCCTGATTAAAAAAGCAATAAGCAAAAACCTTTCAAAGGTGAAACACAAGGATACTTCTTTTTCATAACAAGGAAGCTACATCGGTAAACATTATTATTTTCTATGGCAAAATTTAACTTTTAAAACTTAGCACCACTAATGATTGTTAACATCATTATTATTTTACAAGATTCTGGAATACATAGCCAATTAATAAGATATGAAATGAACGCAGGGTGAATGACTCATACCAAAAAAAAAAAAAATGGGAAAACAAATTCAGAAATGCCTTTGTCTGTCGGGAACACCCAGGAAATTAACTAGTAATTTAGTAGAATTTCAATGAAAAACTAAACATAAAAATCAGTATAAATCTGGTCTAAATGTCTACAAGTGGGCATTTACTAGATCTTAACTCCGGAATTTTGGTATGTTATTATTATTATACTTCGAATCATTTTTTTCAAGTGGGATTCAGAAAAACCCATGGAAATGCTGTAACCTGAGGTAGTTTATGTTCTCAATGAAGCTACCTGGGGTTGCCTGTTCCTAAGATTGTTCTCTCCTCACTAAAAGCTGTGTTTGCCTGCAGCTTCTAAGCTCTCCTTTCTTTTAGTGTAAGTAATGCGAACTCATTGAGGACTTTTAGTCCAACATCCTATACCATTTCTTCTTTTAAAAGAACACTTTTATTTTATTTTATTTTATTTTATTTTATTTTATTTTGAGAGAGAGAGAGACAGCAGGAGAGAGGCAGAGGGAGAGGGAGAGAGAGAGAGAATCCCACGCAAGCTCCACACTGTCAGCACAGAGCCTGACTCAGGGCTCAAACCCACGAACCGTGAGAGCATGACCTGAGCTGAAATCGAGAATCAGATGTTTAACTGACTGAGCTATCCAGGCGCGCCTCATTTCTAAAAACTGTATGAATACATATTGAATTTCAAAATCAATCATCCTTATTATTCTCTCATACTCCTTTTTTTTTTCTTCCCAGAATAGAAGAGGCTGCAATTTTGCCTTTTAAACATTTCCTGGCCGCTCACATAATAAACAGTCTATCTAAAGCATATTCCAGAAATGCAGACGCTCTTCCCCGCTGGTCTGATACGTGCACATCATGAACTAAAATCATAGCATGCCTTTGTAAGGGCAACGTTTAAAAGTGATAAAGTTTAAAAAGTCTCCCTTTCGCATAACCCGAGCCCTATATTTAGAACTTTTCAGTGTGGAGTGTAGAGCTTGCTCTTTAAACTGATACATTTGAGGGGAGCCACAGTAGACATTTTAAAACCCTGACAGGAAACCCATAAGGACCAACATTCTGGAAGCTGCCAGATCAGGAGAAACATGCGTGACAGTCCACCTGCTTCAAATAAGCAGGGATTGTCAGCCCTATACTTGAGTGGCCACTTCTGTAGGTAGGCCAGTCTGGCTCTAACGCAGCCATGGAAATGTCAAGGGTCAATTCTGTAGGTACCTTCTAGTAATATATAGAGCTCAGTATTTTATTATTTTATTTTATTTTATTTTATTTTATTTTATTTTATTTTATTTTATTATGTTTATTTACTTATTTTTGAGAGAGAGAAAGGGCAAACAGGGAGGTGCAAAGAGAGAAGGAGACAAAGAATCCCAAGCAGGACCCGCGCTGTCAACAGAGTCTGATGCAGGGCTCCAACTCACGAACTGTCAGATCATGACTTGGGCAGAAACCAAGAGTCAGACGCGTAACCAGCTGAGCCACCCAGGTGCCCCTGGAATTCAGTATTTTAGTGGGAGAAAAGAAAAAAAGCTATTTCCAACAGGTTCTATGAGGAAGAAGACGCGCCCCAGCGGATGGCACTGGCGGGAAAGTCTTAGCTTTGGACTTACGATGAAACTAAACACAGGGTCTACAGACACCAGTTTTACCCAGTTTTCCAAAAGAAAAGGACAGCAGACATAATGCATGGAACCCGTTTGCAACCCCAGGCCCGAAATATGCAGTCTACGCACCGCGCGAAGCATCTACTTCTATCTTGTGACCAAGAACTTGGGACAGAAACTTGCAGATTTAAAACAGAAAGACAAAATTCTAAACAAAAATAAAGGAATAAATGAGCATTCATTTAAGTATCTGCTGGCTTTCTACAGGCCTACTATTGAGCTAGACACCGAACGGATGCCAAGGAGGAGAAAACTCAGCATGCCCGGAAGACACTGTTATTTGGGAACACGAGACCTGCATGAAGCAATGACGTAAAAATGTAAGATGAGCTTGAGACGATAATTGAATCCAGGGGTGGGGAAATGTATCCAGAGGTGGGAACCGTTAGGAGATACTGCCTGAAAGAGGATCACTGGAAGGATATTTCTTTGAAAAGTTGTTCAAGAATGTACTATATTGCTTTTAGGAATGTGCCTTTGTACATCGTTGTCTTGGGAGGAAAATTGTTATCTGTGGCTGCATAAGGACACACAGGGATATAGAGTGATGAAATGTTACTTTTAAGTAAAATTATCTCAAAGTTTTTTTTTGAGCAAAATGGTATTTTATTGTTCTGTATCCCTGTGTGTTCCTGTAGAGCCACAGATAGCAAGGTTACTCAAAAAAAATGTATACAAACAATAGTTTTAAGTAAAATAATATACTCCATTCTGTATATTTTATTTTTTTTATTTTTTACTTTATTATTTTTATTTGAGAGAGAGAGAGAGAGAGAACGTGCACACAAGCAAGGGAGGGCCAGAGAGAGAGAGAGAGAGAGAATCCCAAGCAGGTTCAGCACCGTCGATGCTGGGCTCAATCCCATGAACCATGAGATCACAACCTGAGCCAAAATGAAGAGCCAGACATTCAATCTAGTGAGCCACGCAGGCACCCCTGTATATTTATTTTCTATTTTTATATTTTCTTTTCTTTTTTCTTTAAGATTTATAGGAAAAAAATTACAAAGATAATAGAGTTTCCATACACCCTACATCCGGGTCCCTCTCTTACCATCTCCCTTTAGTGAACAGAGAGTGATACATTATTATCAAAGTCCATACTTTATTCATTTTTCATTAATTCTTACTTAATATCTTTTTTTTCTGTTCCAGGATCCCATTCAGTTTACCACGTTACACTGAATCATCCCATCTCATTCATTAGGTTTTCCTTGGCTGTGACAATTTCTCCGACTTCCTGTGCTTGATGATTTTGGCGATTTTGAGGAGCACTGCTCAGGTGTTTTGTAGGATGTCCCACTATTAGGATTTGCTTGACATTCTTCTCATGATTAGACTTGGGATTTGGGCAAAAAAGGCCAGTGAGGCAAAATGCCATCTATGACATCATAAGTTTACATGCTATCAACCCAATTTATGACTCCTGACATTAACCTTGATCACCTGGCTGAGGTGGGTAGGTGTGTCAGGCTTCTCCACTGGAAGTTCTTTCTCCTCCTTTTTCATTCCTCACTCTTTGGGAACAAGCCAGTCTGTGTGGTCCCACACTCAGGAAATGGAGAGTGATGCTCTTTCTGCCTGAAGGGGACAGATCTACATAAATCATTTGGAATCCTGAACAGGAAATACATCTATTCTGACTCATTTATTTACTGATACAATCATTTGTTTACATCCGTATGGACCCATGGGTATTAATTAATGTATTTAAAAATTTTTACTTCAAGTATAGTGAACACACGGTGTTACATTAGTTGCCAGTATGCACTATAGTGAATCAACACTTTCATACATCACCTGGTGCTCATCATAATAAGTTTAGTCTTCAATCCCCATCACCTATTTCACCCATCCCCCACCCCAACCTCCCCTCTGGCAACCACCAGTTTGTTCTCAGTATTTAGGAGTCTGTTTTTGGTTTATTTGTCTCTTTTTGTTTTCTTCGTTTGGTCGTTTATTGTGCTTCTTAAATTATACATATAAGCAAAAGCATACGGTGGGAATGCAAATTGGTGCAGCCCCTCTGGAAAACAGTATGGAAGTTTCTCAAAAAATGAAAAAATAGAATTACCATATGATCCAGTAATTCCACCACTGGGTATTTTCCCAAACAACATGAAAACACTAATTCAAAAAGATACGTGACCCCCTATGTTTATGGCAGCATTATTTACAATGGCCAAGGTGGAGGGAGCCCAAGTGTCCATCCATAGATGAGTGGATCAAAAAGATGTGAGCAGGTAGTTATATATATAATGGAATACTACTCAGCTATAAAAAATGAAATTTTGCCACTTGCATCAACATGAATGGACCTAGAGGGTATAATGCTAAGTGAAATAAGTCAACCATAATTTTACTAATTTACACAGTAGGTTATAATCCCATGCTACGCTATTATTATTTTGGGGGCTCACACTGTTTCAGCTTTGGCCACGGGGTGTTTTTTAGTTGGCTCTTGTGGAGCTTTGATTTCTGTTTATGAGCACGTCTTCATTTTCTAGTCTCCAAGGTGCTCCAGGCTCGTCTTGTCCATTTCCTGCCCCAGTCTTAAGAATCAGCCATTTTTCCAAGGACCCTTGGTTCCTTTTATTGGACGATGATCTGTGAGGGGCGCTCGGGTGGCTCAGTTGGTGAAGTGGCCGACTTCTGCTCAGGTCATGATCTCACAGTTTGTGGGTTCAAGCCCCATGTAGGGCTCTGGGCTGAACACTTGCTCAGAGCCTTGAGCCTGCTTCGGATTCTGTGTCTCTTTCTCTCTCTGTCTTTCTCCCACTTGTGCTCTGTCTCACTCTGCCTCTCAAAAATAAATAAATGTAAAAAAAAAATTTAATGAAAAAAAAGAAAGAAACCAAGATCTGTGTGTTAGGTGTGTCATTGTTAGTACACTGTCCACCCTGAGAAAACAAAGAAACGTGTGATATTAACCCATGTACATGTGCATATCTGTAAATACTGCTATATGGAGCCATCTACACCCACACTAAGATAATCCTGAGCTCATACTGATGTCTCCAATTCTAATCCACCACCATGTGGATTTTTCTAGCTCTTCCCCTTACTTCTCTATAACTCTGTAACTCCAGCGGTGGGGTATCTGACCCCAACTATCCACATCTATTTATTTGATTGTTCAATTCCAGAATACATGTACTGTGGTTTCAGAACTGTGAATTCATAACCTTCATGGGAAACAGCTTTATTTACTGGAATACAGTGCTTATATACAGTTCCTTTTGTCTGTAGTCTTACACACTCTACTCACTTCCAAAACTTTCTTCAGTTCCCTTCCCCCAATTCGGTGAGATTGTATAACATATTTATAATAAGTTAAGTTATTTTGTCACATTCTGCATTCCATCCCAGAACCCTCTTCCTCCTAAATGCTCCTTTAAAATGTGCATATATTAGGGTTTTACTCTTTGTGCTATAAAGCTCAATGGGTTTTGATAAATACATACTGTCATGTATCCACCATTAAAGTATAACATAGAATAATTCCCCCATGATGAGAAATTTCGTGCACTTTACCTATTCAAACACCTACCTGCCCTGGGCCCCTAACAACCCCTGATTTATTTACCATTTCCATATTTTGCCTCTCCCAAATATCGTAAATGGAATAACACTGTAATGCACCTTTTAAAAGCGATCGCTTTCACTTAACGGTATGCTTTTACGATACACTAACACCTTTGTGTGGTTTGCTAGTTCATTCCTTTTTTACTGCTGAGTAACATCTCACTGTGCCAATGTACCACAATTTGTTGATCCTTTCGCCTGTAGGAGGACATCGTGGTTCCTTCTAGTTTTGTTTGGAGATTATAAATAAAGGTGCTATAAACATTCCCCTACAGGTTTTTGTGTGGGCATACATGTTCAGAACAACTGGGTAAACACCTGGGAACACAATGGCCAGATTGTATGCTAACACTATATTGAGTTTCATAAGAAACTACCAAACTGCCATCCAAAGTGGCCTGACCATTCAGGCCAGCAGTGAATGAGTGTTCCCATTACCGACATCCTCACCAACAATTGGTATTTCCGGGGTCTTCCCACCCCATTCAGCCACCCAAATAGATGCGTAGTGATATCTCAGTGAAGAGATTGGATTTCCCTAATGAGAAAGGAGGTTGAGCCCCTTTTCATATTTGCCAACCTCTGCATCTTTTGTGGTGAGGTGCACGTTTAGATCTTTTGCCCATGGTTTAACTAGATTGTTTGACTTTTTGCCATTGAGGCTTAAGAGATCTTTGTCTATTTTGGACACAAGCCCTGTACAGATAGGTGGTTTGCAAGAATTTTCTTCTATATATCTATTCTCATCTCTCTCTCTATAACAAACTGTTATCACTTGCCCCCTTCAAGGTCAAAACATATGTTAAATATGTTGGCCAGTGGGGAAGAGAGTCAGGAAGGAAAGAGGAAATCAGCACATGCATTGACTTTTTTTTAAGCTTTGGAATTATTATACATGTTTCTCAGGCTTTCCTGCAGGAGAAGGGGTTAGTAGTAGGAAAGATTGAATAAAACTTCAATGAGCCATTCTTATCATCTATATAAACAAACAATAAATCGGATGTATTCCCAACCCAAAAAAGATAGACTTCATCCAGGTGCTGCAGGACAGAGGATAGGGCTCCTGATGAAATCTCCATTACAGGATTCATGGATGGGAGCCAACAGGGGAGGGTGGGTTGGGGTCCATTCAAGGATGGCTTTGGGTATGAAGTTGGAACAAAATCCCCACCACTCATAGCCAACTGCTTGCATCACCAGAGGCCTCACTGAAAGACAGTGGACCGCTGTGTGTACAGCCTTCTGACTCTAACTGTGTTCCTCAGGTACTCTGAATTATTTAAATGTGACCTATCCATCTATGACCCACGTTTTCCAATAACCTTTGAGATTGGACAGCTTCCATCAAGACAAGTCATGGGGCGCCTGGGTGGCTCCGTATGTCAAGCGTTCGACTTCGGCTCAGGTCATGATCTTGAGGTTCGTGGGTTTGAGCCCCACGTCAGGCTCTGTGCTGACCGCTCAGAGCCTGGAGCCTGCTTCAGATTCTGTGTCTCCTCTCTCTGTTCCTCCCCTGCTCATGCTCTATCTCTCTGTCTCTTTCTCTCTCAAAAATAAAGATTTTTTAAAAATTTTTAAAAAAAGATGAGTTGTTAATATCAGATGTAGTCAAAGGCTTACTGGAAAACCAGAGTGTGTCTTTTCTGGTTTTTACTTTTATGTTGAGTCGTATTTCCCCCTGCTCTGGGTAACCCAAATGTCACGGAAAGGTCTTGTTGCTTAATATCTAGAAAACATCAGCTTGACTCATGTTTTATGATTTGTTAAAACTCAAGGATCTGCTCATGTTCCAGGAGCCCTGTCTCCTTGGCACCTGCTTCTGCAAATTGAAGTTTTCATCATTTGGTGTCCAGCAAATTCAATATTACTTCCTACATCCAGAGCCTAAATGGGGGAACAGGGCCCTTTCACTTGATTTCATGAAAGTAAAAAAAAAAAATAAGCATTTGGCAACATCATAAACACACACACACACATGCATACACGCACACACACTAAGCATCTGAGAAAGCAACAGTTTTTGCAGAAGGTTTCAGGACTTGGCATGAGCATACACAGTAGCAAAAGAAACAATTTCAATCTACCACACCTCCCTCCCCTTACAGAACTTTCAGCCCCAGGGACCCAGGATTTTCCCCTTTTGTGCCAACCCTAGTGTGGCCAGCCAGTCTCCCTGCAGGTGGCTGTCTTCCCTTGTCTGCTTTTCTCTTCCTTCATTTTTCCTTCTTCTTCTCCACCTCCAGGATGGCCCTCACCTCCACTCCAAATTCTCCACCTTCTGTTACATGGTAGAAATTAGATCGCCGCTCCAGGACCACACTGTCATACCTACATTCACTCTGATGCACTCCATAGAACGGCACCACCATTTAGTTGTTGTGTCCGGTACGTAAGGAACCAGCAAAAACCCTGAGGTTACTTCTAACTAGCTGCTTGAACAGGATCCCTCACCCCCGAGAGGTGTTTATGACTTTAAGGGTGTTTTCCTTCCCGTTCACCTCTGTTTGTTTGGCAGCATGAAATGAATGGAGACGCAGCTCCTTTTCCTCTGTCCCTCTGTCCTCTGATTCAAGGTTACAAAGGTCATGCACGCTAAAGAGCTGTGTGTGGCTTGGGCACGCTGGGGGATGTTCTTGGTGCTCACGCGGGGCAGCGGACCAGGCCCCATGTCTTTCCATTCATCTCCCAGTGATCTTAGGGGTGCCGGGAAACTCGGGTGATTACTCCCCTTACTTGTGTTCAATCTCAAATTGTTCCATCGGGCTGGCTTTTCCCATGAATAAAAGCCTATCTGCTCATTGTTATCCAAAATCTTCCAAAAGTTTGTGTTACTGATGACAACTTCCAGCGTTTTCTAAAACTTCCTTAGGTTTTCTATACATCTGTATCTATATTTATATATCTACATCTATATATCTATATCCATATACATATCTATAGATATATGTCTCCAAATCTATGTACAATCTCCAAATATTAGACTATAAAATATTGTATAGAAAACATAAATTTAAGGCATGCCTGGGTGGCTCAGTCAGTTAAGCATTGGACTCTTGACCTTGGCTCAGGTCATGATTTCATGGTTGGTGAGTTCCATCCCCCGTTTCTGGCTCTGCACTGACAGCTGGGAGTCCGCTTGGGATTCTCTCTCTTCTCTCTCTGCACCCCTCCCCCATTCATGTTCTCTTCTCTCTCAAAATAAATAAATAAACTTAAAAAATAAAATAACCTATGAAGTATAAATATAAAATATACATATCGATTTGGGTTATTTTAATAGACATACTGAAGGAAGGAAGATCATCTGTGAGCTGAAACTACTTTTTATTAAAAAAGGCAAGTTAATGCAACTGTGTATAATAATAGTGTAATTTTTAATCATATAAATGAGAAAGTCATCATATTAGTTGTGAAATATTCATTGATGGGTGCCTTTAAATAGTGCTACGAACTTGAAAAATTTATTAGATTTCTAAATTGAAATTACCATCTAATTTTCAGGATGGAAATTCTTACATAGAGTAAGCTATAACTGTGTGGATATATCACATGAAAATTCAAAGAAAAATGTTTTCTAACATCTGTGGGCACATTTGCTATGTAAATGATAATACAGAGAGAAGCTGTTACCAAAGAATATTCACAACTAGGAAAAGAACATAAGCTTCCAGAATGGCCACCTTTTACAGAGACTCTATTTAAACATGAATCCAATATCAATGTCCAGCAGTGAAAAGTCGCAATGTCCAGCCACCCAGACAAAACCTGTGTCCTGTGCTATCTTGCATAGTCGCTGAACCCTGCATGTTCCCTGAAAATAAGCAGTCTGTGAGTTTGATCTCACTTTCCCTATTGCTCCAGGACTGAGAGGTGGCATATATAGCAATTATTTGTAAATATGTTCATATTTATCATTCCATTAGATTTGAGATGTGAAAAAAAAACAAAAATTATTCTAAAGTACCTTTTAGAAGGTGTAATTAAATGTTACAATCCCGGGGCACCTGGGTGGCTCAGTTGGTTAAGCATCTGACTTCGGCTTAGGTCATGATCTCATGGTTCGTGAGTTTGAGCCCCACATCGGCGTCTGCACTGACAGTGCAGAACCTGCCTGAAATTCATTCTCTTTCCCTGTCTCTCTCTCTCTCTCTCCCCCTCCCCCACTCACACGCATGTGTACTCTCTCTCTCTCTCTCTCTCAAAATAAATAAGCTTAAAAAATAGATAATAATTTAAAATTTTTAATTAAATATATATAAAGGTCACAATCCCTTGTGAATCTTAAGTTTAACAGAAGGGCCCCATTTTCCAAATGTAATCATCAGGAACAACTCAACACAAGTAAAATGCTTTCCTGAAAAATATAGAACAGTTGGAGTGCCTTACAACTGTGATTGGGTGGCTAGGGAAACCAGAGTTTGCCAGGGCAGAGTTTAAATTTCCACTGAAGTACAGAGGTTAAACACACACACACACGCACACACACACACAATGTGCCCAATTGTTGACACTTATATTCACCCATTTGCTGTCTCTCCTTCACGTTGCTGCGAAGGGCATCGTTGTTGTGCAGGCTCTGACACGAAGGGATAACCGCACCTGACAGTTTCAGCACCTAGGACAGAGCCTGGATTCCAGGTGTACATCCAGATATCACTAGCTTTCAACCTTGAACGAGTTGTTCGACACAGCTGAGCCACCTCTCATCTTCGCTTGTGTGTGGTCTTAACAACCCTCCCACTTGAGGCCGGATGTGGATTGAACAATATGCTGCACATAAAATATTTGTCACAGATCCCAGCCCCTGGTAAGCGCATGCACAATAAAAAGACCATTATTATCTCAGTGGAAATGTAACATTGTATGCTCATCGTTAAGATAAAAGTGCCTCAAGCAAGTGAGACCCGGAACTTAAAAGAAATTTCAAGTCTTTGGTTTATGTTGTGCTTTGTCACTGATTAATCAATGGCTCTTTTACATCTTTGCAGATGCTCCCTTTGGGCCTTCTCTGTGCCAACACACACCAGTGATCAGAAGACTGAATTTATTGCAAAACAAGAGATTTTCCAAGACGGGGAGGGTCGAGAGGAAAAGTAGATCTAGCACAAGTGTTCATCTAATTGAGCATGACTCAGAGAAGGCAGTTCCTTGTAGCAACTTCCATCTGACGAATAAACACACAACAGGAACAGCAGAAGGCAGAAGCAAAGGACAATATTGCCACTTGACCACATTTCCAAGATTCCTGTTTCTAACTGTTTTATTTGTGTTTAACTGTATTTATATAAGCATGATATTTATTAGGGTGCGCCTGGGTGGCTCAGCCAGTTAAGCGTCCGACTCTTGATTTTGGCTCCAGGTCATGATCTCATAGGTCGTTAGTTCAAGCCCCGCATCGGGCTCTCTGCTGTCAGCATGGAGCCTGCTTGGGGTTCTCTGTCCCCCTCTTTCTCTCTGCCCCTTGCAGGTTCACACTCTCCCTCAAAAATAAAAAAAACCTTTAAAAATATTACATATATATATATATATATATATATATATGATTCTCAGACCATATTCCCCTTCTAAAAACCTTCTAAGCAACCTAATAACACATTCTCCATTCAAAACAGCGAGCACTTGGACATTCCTAAGCAGAAAGTGCAGGAACAGGGACTTTAAGCTGGTGCGACAATAGGGCCTTCAGGTTATAGCTGAATAATAAAAATTCATTAGATCTCATCTGTTATCTTGTAGAGATTAAGAGGTACAAACTTCTAGCTATAAAATGAATAAATCACAGGGATGAAAAGTACAGCCTAGGGAATAGAGTCCATAATATTATATTAATGTTGTGTGGTGACAGACAGTGACCATACTTAGCGTTTTCAGCACTAAGTAATGTGCACAATTGTCCAATCACTATGTTGTATACCTGAAACTAATATAACATTGTACGTTAATTATATTCCAATAAAAAACCACATTGATGTAAATTCAACTGTATAAGGTGCCTATGGTATTTACATTGCAGAGTATTTTTAAGTCATTTATGGAATAAGATTGACATACAAAAACCTGTGCATATTTGGGGCGCCTGGGTGGCTTAGTCGGTTAATCGTCCAACTTCGGCTCAAGTCATGATCTCACAGTCCGTGAGTTCGAGCCTTGCATCAGGCTCTGTGCTAACAGCTCAGAGCCTGGAGCATGCTTCAGATTCTGTGTCTCCCTCTCTGTTCCTCCCCACCTCATGCTCTATGGCTCTCTCAAAAATATAAATAAATAAACATTTTTTAAAAACTGTACATATTTAATGTATACACAACTTAATGACTTTGGAGAAAACTACATATGTAAAAACCATCGCCACAAGTTATGCAATAAACATATCCATCACCTCCAAAAGTTTCCTCCCATCCTATTGATTTATTATTATTATTGTAATAAGATTCCCTGGGGTGTTTGGGTGTCTCAGACAGTCAAGCCTCTGACTCTTGATTTTGGCTTAGGTCATGGTATCCGGTTCATGAGATTGAACCCCATGTTGGGCTCTGTGCTGACAACAGAGCTAGCTTGGGATTCTCTCTCCCCCTTTCTCTGCACCTCCCTCGCACATGTACACACATGGTCTCTTTCTCTCTCTCTCTCTCTCTCTCTCTCTCTCTCTCTCAATAAATAAACATTAAAAAAAGGCTTCACATAAGACTTACCCTCCTGGAAATTTTTTAGGTACCCAAAACAGTATTGTTAAATGTGGGTTGCTGTACAAATCTCTAGGATTGATTCATCTCATGTAACTGAAATTTTGTACACATTAGCTGTTACATCTCCCTTTTCACTCCTCCCTCAGCCCTTGGCACTCACCATTCTACTCCCTGTTTCTGTGAGTGTGACTGTTTTAGATTCCACAGGTAAGTAAGATATGCAGTATTTTTTCTTCCCATGTCTGGCTTATTTCACTCAGCATGATGTCCTCCAGGCTTCTCTATGTTGTCGCAAAGGTCAAGTTCTCCTTATTTAAGCTGAGGTAATATTCTACGATGTATGCATACCACATTTTCTTTTTTTTTTCTTTTTTATGTGTATTTGTTTATTTTTAGAGAGAGGTTGAGAGAGAGGGAGAGGGTGGGACAGAGAGAGGAGAGAGAGAATCCCAATCAGGCTCCATGCTGTCAGCACAGAGTCCCATGAGGGGGCTTGATTTCATGAAATGGGAGATCGTGACCTAAGCTGAAGTTGGATGCTCAACTGACTAAGCCACCTAGGTAAACCCAATGTACCACATTTTCTTTATCCATTTGCCCATACTAAACATTTAGATTGTTTCCATGTCTTAACCACTCAAAAGAATGCTACAATGAATATGGGAATGCACCTCTTTCAGATCCTGATTTCAGGTACTTTGGACATGTACCCAGAAGTGAGATTATGGGATCCTACGGTAGCTCTATTTTTAGTTTTTTTTTTTTTCAGTAACATTCATGCTATTTTTCTTAATGGCTGCACCAATTTACATTTTCAATACCGTAGAGTTTTTAATGCAGAAGAGATTGCATGTGCTAGACCACAGGCATCAGGAGTTGGGCAGGAAATGTGGTAGTTAGTAGCAGAAGGTACTAGGTCACGGAGGACAGTGGATAAAACATGATTCCTTTTTTATATATTTTAAGTATAGCTGTATTTGAATTTCTGGTAAAAATGATGTCCAAAAAGAATATCTTCTTTTTTAACTCATGGATATTTGGGAAAATTTGAAGAATCAAATTTAAGTTCATGTAGGTACCCCAGGCAAAGAAAGCTAAAATATAAATATTCTCATTCTTTTGATATGAATTCTTCATATCATGACGATAAACCATTGTTATTATTTTTTTCTATATTTTTAATGTTTATTTATTTTTGAGAAAGAGAGAGAGCCAGAGCACGAATGGGGAAAGGGCAGAGAGAGGGGGAGACCCAGAATCCAAAGTAGGCTCCAGGCTCTGAGATGTCAGCCCAGAGCCCATCACGGGACTCGAACCCACAAAACACGCGATCATGACCTGAGCTGAAGTCGGATGCTCACCCGACTGAGCCACCCAGGCACCCCTCGTTGTTATTTTTATCCACCACAGCATTAATTAGAAAAGTAGGAAGTGATCCAATGGCGACTAACAATGTATTTGTTTTCTTTATGGATAAAGAGAGTAAAAAGGGAATTTCAAAAAATAGAAAAATAAAGAGGTTGTTATGACTTGAATTTCTTTCAAATTTTCATTTTATGACAACCCATTTATAGAGTCATGACATTTGCTTATTATTGTCTTAATTTTTTGAACATTTAATGTTCGGTTAATGTATTCCTGTATTTATCTGAAGAAGTGGAATCATGTTTTATATACATTTGATGTACTATATATAGCAACAAATTTTTTACTAACTATATTTACTTTTACAAAGGAGTTCGGCTGCCATGGTGGCTCTCTCTGTTAGCTTACACCCCTTTCCTTTGGTTATTTTTGAAAGTTTATTTTTATTGTCACTTAAAACATAAAAAATATATAATTTTAGTATAAAATATATAAAGATTTGATAAATCTTGTTTTTATGGTAAAATAAGGAAATATGTCACTGGCAGCAGTTTAATTACTTATACATATGACCTGAAATGATACATGCTTCATAAATGTATACACTGCAGGCTGTTTTCAGTACTTGAAAACATCAAAAAATTCAAGACATCAGTAAAAGTGCTTACTGTATCATGACAAATAGGTATGTCACATCATGTCATAACCTTAAAGGGTTGATGGCTACAAAGAAATATATCATTTATGTCCCTGTTCTATTAGACTTGACATTTGGGAAGTGGCAAATATATCTTTCATGTGAAAACTATGATGGCAAAGATTTTCCATCATAAAACAAGTGTGAAGTTGACATTGTTATTTCTTTTGAGGGGACCAAAGTCATCTATTCATCTGGATCCAGCACCTGTGAAGGCACAGACGTGAAAGACCCCCCCCCCCCAACCATGGACAAATGGCTGGGCTATGATTTCCTACTTAATTGCACGGCGCAAATTGGGGATGGGTGTCACTGTAGCTTAGGAAGTGTAACTTTGAAAAGAATGTTAATTAATACACAAGTAAAGCAATTACTTCTCATGAAGAAGATTCTAGAAGAAAATCAAATAACCTTGGAACCACTTTCAAGGGGCCACCAGATGCTGAGAGAGACATTTGAAGGAGCATGGACATTCAGGACTTCTGCAGCAACCTGGCTCTCTTTGAGCTCACAATTTCCTATTCTGACTCAACTCTGAGTATTTGGTACCTACCATCCAAGTCCTATACATTATTGAGACTTTCAATCAGACCTCTTCTTCTATTGGGCCCTCAATCATACAGGTCACCAAACTGAAAGGACAAGCAAGGGTATGAAAAGCCAGGAAGCAATGAGGCCAGCCACAGAAAGTGCCAGCCAGAGCTGGATCAAATCACAACTTGGCAATTGTGATTCGAACCCTTGTGTTCCAGTAAAAGTTATGCTGCTTTTGACAAGCCTGATACACCACACCGGGCCAAGAGTTTTGTCAAACATTTATTTTTAACGTGAGGATTCACTTTTTTTTTATAGCTCCAAATTTCCTACATTCACCTTGTAGGTAAATTGTACGTAGTCAATGTATCAGATACAAAATAAAATCTACATGAAATCCCACCACCGTGAAAACCCAGCTCAATAATTTTGGCATGTCTCTGTAAATACACAGGATTTGCCTTAACCTTCAGAACTCAATATGCAGGAATACATATTATGATTTTGGAGGCAAGTTCAAGTTTCGCATGAGCTCCTCAATATGAACTTCTCAGTACTGAAAGTGAATAATTTTCTTCAAGTTAACTTAGTCATTTCCTGATTAAATCTTAGTCTTGACTGAATACCCAGTCAGTTTTTCAGGATTCCTTTCTGCTCTTTCTTCCTTCTCCTGTCCTTCAGTCCTGCTGTCTTTGAGGGAGGCTCATACACATTTGTATTGTAGGAGAAGCCACAGGGTTGAAGGCTCACATGCCTGAATTCTGGAACCCACATGTGCTGTCCATGCGTGGTGTCTCTTGCAAAGCCATATCTCCTGCCAGAGTGGCTCCCAGAATCAGAACAGAGGATGAGACACAGCTCAGCAGGAGTGAGAAAGCGGGTAGATGAGCAAGCCACATGTGGCTCTCTGCTTAGACTGATGGGCTGGGATGGAGTTTGTCTGTGCTTCTTGGACAGAAAACCCTGTGGGCCAAAGATGGGTCTCTAATGAGTGTCCAACTTAAGACCTCATGGATGCTTGAGGGGCTCCTAAACTTTGTCCTATGCATGTGGCTTCTCTTGGTTCTCTTCTCCCTTCCTCTGCTCCACACATTTGCCCCTCATGCGACCGATCTGAACATGGCACATGTTCTTGGATTGCTTCCAGACTGCCTACTTTTACTTTCCACCAATCCCCTTAACACACCTTGTAATTTGCACGCACACCATTTGCTTTTGTTTGTCTCTAATGCCAAAGTTGGACTTTTACAGCGAGTTCAGGAAACATGTACGATGCTCAGCGTCTGAGTCCAACGTGTCTCAAATATTTTTTGTCTGTTTTCAGAAAATTGCCTGCAATCTTCTTCTGAGTCACAATTTATGGTAAAAAAAAAATTGAAAATTTTGACAGCTTCATCAATCTCCTCCATAGACCACAGGAAAAAAAATACTGTCTTTACAGATGCTGAGACAATGTAGAAGCTCAGGGGAAGATTCTGCCAACTGGAGGAGATTCACAATTAAAATGTTTCTCATTTTGAAATATGTAAATACTTTGACCCAAAGACTTTCATGGATGTTTTCAATTTGTCCCTTTCCAGAGAACCTTTCTTTTACAAACACCATTAACAATAAAAGTTGTCACATATGTCACCACTTTGTTCTTTGGGAATATTTCCCAAATTTAGGTTTTGTAAAAATCACGGATCCTCACAATTTCATTCTACTTGTCTACAGAATATGAATCATGCCATTAAACCTTGGCTTTCTCTCACAAGACTCTGCAGATTAGGCATTTCAACTTTGTGCTAGAGACTAGGAACTCTCACACAACTCCCGAGCTATGGCCACTTACTTTGTTCTGTTCATTCCTGGCTTTCTTTGACGCAAATTGGGTCTTCCTTTCTACTGGACTTGTTTTCAGTGTTAACACTTTTCCAAAGCTGAAAATATACGGGATTTCCGTCATCATACAGGCTTATGACTGTTTTCCAATAGGATTTACACAGCATGCAACCGAATTCTAGAGGATTCCTTTCTAAATAGAGTTTAATGCAATGGCAGACACTTAAGTTGACTTTTAAGAGTTTTTTGAAAGTCACACACATTTCTAAATGATTTGTTGATAGGCGGCAAAGAAAGGAAGGGTATCCTGCCATGCTGATACAGACATACGCACATATACAGACAGACAGATATTCTGTTATTTATCTATCGTCTATGGGATTTCTTATATACGTCTTGTAGTTGTGTAGGTAAGCTACAATAAATGTGAGTGTATGTGTGTACATGTATGTGTGTGTGCATGTGTATAAATATTTGCAACAATCATAGATTTTACTTTTTTATATTTTTAACGTTTATTTATTTATTTTTGAGACAGAGACAGCGAGAGAGAACAAGCAGGGGAGGGGCAAAGAGACAGGGAGAGACAGAATCCCAAGCAGGCGCCAATATCCGCACCGAGCCAGATATGGGGCTTGATATCACGACAATGAAATCATGACCTGAGACACAATTAAGGGTAGGACATTTAACCAACTGAGCCACCCAGGCGTCCCAATCATAAAATTTATTTTTATCAGTACGATAATGTAGATGGTTTGGACTTAATATGAATTGTATTTTTAGAACAACCAATTCAAGTGTATTTCTGCTTCAGAAGTTTCTTAATATAATAAGAATGCTGTTTATCTCTGATGCTATGAACCACCAAAATCTCGATTAGGATTCAAACGGCACTAATTTAAAATAAAAAAAAATACTGAGCTTTTTATCTGATTTTACAATACCGCCTACAATATTATTTCACATGTGACAGAATAAACATCAAAAAGCTTTCTCTTGTTTCCATAAATTGCCTGAAAAAAATTAAAACCCTTATTAGAATTAATTGATTCTCTATTCGAATCAACTGATGACACCGATATAAAAGTTATTATTTAAGCCTTTACCCTTTTTCCCCCGCCTCAAATTGGAGCCTATGATAACAGACTCCTTTCAGCTCTTTTGCACACACAAGAAAACGTACAATGAAAACCAGCAAGATTAATCTAGAAGAAGATCGTACAGGTCAGGGCACAGCTGGCCACTTACCACGTGACTGGTGGAGGTAGCCACGGTCACGTGAAGGGCCACGTCTTGCCTCTGCTATTGCCTGAACACACTTTGTTTTATCCGGAAGAGCCCCTGCGTGCTGTTCTTAAAGACGCACATTAACTCTGTTGGGTCTGGAAAGAACCGGAGAAGAAAAGAAGGGTCATCACCGGCCATTTTTCAGACTTAATCTGGCATTCAAAAGATCACTCTGCTTGCTGGTCCCAAGCAGACACCACACCCAATCAACCAGACTGGAGGAGAAGCTGAATTTGACAAGTCATTATAATGATACTTTATTTAAATCATTAAAAATCCCGGGGCACCTGGGTGGCTCAGCCCATGGAGCATCCAACTCTTGATTTTGGCTCAGGTCATGATCCTGGGGTCTTGAGATCAAGCCCCGTGTTAGGCTCCATGCTCAGTGTGGAGATGCTTAGGATTCTCTCTCTCTCTCTCTCTCTCTCTCTCACCACTTGTGCTCCCCTTTCTCTCTCTCAAAAATAGATAAATATTAATGTTTATTAATTGGATTAAGCGTTGGATGCTTAACCGACTGAACCACCCAGGCGCCCCTAACCAAAATTTAAAAACATAATTCACAGTATGATAAATATCTGCACAATGAAATGTCTCCATATTTACTTCTAGAAAAATGTCAGCCACCATCTCTTTGCCACACCTCCTTCAATCTCTATATTCCCTTCTGCAGGAAAGCTGAAAATGGGATGTTGGTATCTATAGACAGCCCTCTTTGTTACAGCTTCTAGCCTCGCTGAACTACATTGTGGGTACTTTTCCTTCTTAGGTCTATGTTCACGCCCACTGGTTTTTTTCTTGAAATGTATGGATACTGTTGTTTAAGAAGTTCACTTAGAATATCTTGTCAATTTTCACATTGCCATTTTACACATTTTATTTAGTGATTTTTCAATTCTTCCTGGACATTTCTTTACCTTCTCTTATTCCTTATGGGTTTCATTTTCTCTTTTATTTCCGGAATGATATTAAGTACATATATATATTTTTTTTTTTAATTTTTGATCTCATAATTCCAAACTCTGTGGTCATTACAAAAACCTGTTTTGTGATGTGGTGACCCTTACTACCTTCTTTATAATCCTGTGATTTGAATCGTGACTTCATGGATGCTTTTTATGTGAGAAGAATTTGAAGAATTGTTCCTGCCAATGGCATTTGGAAACCAGTATTTTGAAACTGTCTTATGTTCAATTATTGAGTAAGTTTGGGTTTTGTTTGTTTAGTGTGTGAGACCATGCAAGCCTTGTGAATTCAAGCTCCAAACATACCAGAGGCATGATGTGTGAAGCGGTTTTCTACAGTTTTCCATCCACCAAGAGCCAATGCCAAATGGCCGTTTCTTTCTTGCCTCTTTGTGGGTTTATGACTATTGCTACCAGGATCATTGCTATTTCTATTATTAATAATTATATTTCAACTCTCAGCAAAGGCAGGGCTCACTCCAAAATGGCAGTTTTATGTGGGATCCTAGGTACAGTATCCACTCATGTCCCTTCAAACTAAACTGACCATAAATCACGTTTACCTTTGCTGTTCCAGATTCCAGCAAGTTTAACATTTGTTCTGGATTTTTAATTAATTAATTAATTTATTTATTTTTATTTGAGAGAGAGAGAGAGAGTGCATGCCCGTGAGCTGGGGAGAGGGGCAGAGAGAGAGAGAGAATCTTTTTATATTTTTTCATAAATTTTTTTTTATATGGAATGCTTCACGAATTTGCGTGTCATCCTTGCACAGGGGCCATGCTAATCTTCTCTGTATCGTTCCAATTTTAGTATATGTGCTGCCGAAGCGAGCACCATAAAATGTTTTAAATGTTTATTTATTTTGAAGGGTGCCTGGGGGGCTCAGTTGGTTAAGCATCTGAATTTGACTCAGGTCATGATCTCACAGTTTGTGAGTTCCAGCCCCGTGTCGGGCTCTGCACTGACAGCACTGAGCCTGCTTAGGATTCTCTCTCCACCTCTCCCCAGTTTGTGCTCTCTCTCTCTCTCTCTCTCTCTCTCTCTGAAAATAAATAAACTTAAAAAATTTTTAAGTGTGAAAAAAAAATAAAACAAAATACAATTTGGTATAGTTGTAGAGATAGACAAATAGACCATAGAAACATAATACAAAGTTCAGAAATAGATTCAATCGTGCATGTCTAGAAACTGGATATATGACATGGCTTTTCAGATCTGTAAGGAAAGGACAGAACACTCCAGAATGATGTGACAGTTATCCACTGACTCATGGATAAGTCACACAGATCCTGTTCTAACAATTATTTAACTCTGTTGAGGAAAAAAAAAAATCTGAACCCATGGCTAGCAAAGTATCTAAAAATATAATGATTTCTGGGGGCACCTGGGTGGCTCAGCTGGTTAAGCGTTGACTTCGTCTCTGGTCATGATTTCACAGTTCATGATTTCAAGCCCCACGGCAGGCTCTGTGCTGTCATCTCGGAGCCTGGAGCCTGCTTCGGATTCTGTGTCTCTCTCTCTCTCTCTCTCTCTCTCTCTCTCTGCCCTTCCCCTGCTTGCACTCTGTCTCTGTCTCTCTCTCTCTCAAAAATAAATAAAAAAAATAAAAAATAAAAATAAATAAAATATAATGAATTCTGGTGAATAAAAGCAATGACGACAATCGTACTATACATAATCATAGTATAATAATCGAACTATTATAAAGGATAATATAAGGTACATGGTGCAAATGCCATTTCAGGTAAGATTTCAAGGTTGAAGAGGCATTAATAGAGCCTAGAAACTGAGGCTGGGTATGTAGCCCCAGGAAGAGGGCCCAACATGCCCAGAACTTTAATTAGGAAAAGCATGACATATACCTGGATCAGAAAAGATTCACCTTTTTTTAAAAGTTGTGTCTATTTGATAAAATATGAAAATGTAATGATTCATTTGCATCTCTTTGATTTCTAGTACTTTTCATATGCTTATGAGTGATTCACATGTCTTTCTTAATACTGAGATGTCTCTTTAGAACCCTGCTTATTTTCCAACACTTAAAATAGAAGACAAATTATATATATATATATGTATATACATATATATATACATATATATATAATGTTTATTTATTTTTGAGAGAGTGGGGGAGGGGCGGAGAGAGAGGGAGAGAGAGAATCCCAAGCAGGCTCTGCACTGTCAGTGCGGAGCTCAATGCAGGGCTTGAACTCATGAATCGTGACATGATGACCTGAGCCAAAATCAAGAATCGGACACTTAACTGACTGAGCCCTCTGGACGCCCCTAAAATGAAAGACAACTTTTAACATAATTGTCAAATAGAAGGAGAAAGGGACTTTCTTGAGAGTTTGGGGTTGATCACTAAAAACTTCAGGATGCTGTGCTGGCATCCCTTGTATCTCCAAAAGTGAAGAATCAGGAAGAGAAGAAAGGTCCCTGAAACTCACGCAAGGCACAGCAGGCGGTCACCAACGTAGAAAAACAAATCAGCTTGAAATGCCAGTTAGTCATGTGAGAGTCAGAAAGGGCAGTGTGGAATAAGGCTCAAATCTTAGTTTTAACAATGTTTTATCCATTCCTGTCTTCCTATTATCCTGAACTTGCTTGTTTGGGTGACATGGGGGCATTCTCAGAAAGAAGCTTCTGTGTTGGATAATCAAAGTTGAATTCCCCTGTCATCTCCGTCCTTGTGTCCTCTGCCATTTCAGTGCCCCCACGCACACCTGTTCCTGGGGGCTGTGATCAAGCGTTCTGTTTTGCTCTTTGGGACAGCCCCGTGGTTAGCGGTTGGAAAACCATGTTTGTGCGGCCCTCAGCAGGTCCTGGCAAAGAAAATGTTCTAAAGATATTTATAGCATATGAATCAACACAGCACTAACTGAAATAAGTCATATATTTCTCAGTAAAAACTGAATTGAGGAAGAGATTTTATGTATATACAAAATGATATATATGTATGCACGTATGTGTGTATGTGTATATATATATATATATATATACCTATACAGAGGGAGAGAAAAAAAAGAGAGGCAGTCATGTTTAAGATAGGTAATATATATAAATACATGAATCTCACATACAATCCCCCAGGCAACAGGAGCAGTTGAAATAGCAAAAGCGGAGACTTATCTCCGTATCTGATGTGGCCTCAATGAGACCTGTTATGCCAGTATTTGTACATTACCTCATTAACTTGTTATGTGTTAGATGTAATGTTGTGGGGAAGACAGGGTAAAACCTTGCTTTGCGAGCGTAATTAATTGCAGAAACATGCTTGTAATCCAAAGCACTCGTATATCAAAGCGAACTTCAAGAACTATTGGCTCAGTTGTGATCATGTGACATTTGGCATCACGTGTGACTTGCGTTGCAAGACGTGGCTTGTTTTTCCAGTTAAAATTTATTAGAAATGTTTGCTCGTCTTGCAAAACACTCACAGAACAAGTGACTTACAGTCCAAGGTTTTACTGTATCTTGAATCGTCTTGAGGTTGTTTTCTATGTATATGATATGAACATGACGACTTATTCCCAAGGTTATCATAAAATTTTTAAATGGGACAAAAAGGCAACCTACTGAATGGGAGAAGATATTTGCAAATGTTCTATCTGATAAAGGGTTAATAGCCAATATAATATCTAATGTAAGGAAATTATACAACTCAATTGCATATATTAAATTCTAATGCCCAATGTGATGATATTTGGAGGTGAGCGTTTGGAAGCGATTAAGGCACGATGGAGCCTTCATGATAGGATTAGACGCCCTCCAACCTTCTGCCACTGAGGACACAGCAGGAAGAAGGTGTCTATGAGCCAGGAAGCAGGCCCTCCGCAGACATTAAATCTGCCAGTGTCTCAGGCTCCAGAATTGTGAGAAGTAAATCTCAAGTGTGTACAATTAACCAATTCTGTGATATTTTGTCATAGTAGGCCCAAACAGACTCGGATACAATCCCAGATGTGCCCGAACAAATCATAAATCTAGACTCGGATTCCTACTTTTCAAAGTTTCTAATCTTTAGTACTGTAGATAGATGTGAAAATGTAAATGTTTGTACTTTTATACACACATTTATAGTTTCTTAGGTTGGCCTGAATTTGTTTTTGTTACTGTATGTTGTCATCGTGGGAACAATTTTGAGTAATCGTACGCAAAACCTCTACCGGTCGCAAAAAATCACCAGCCACGGTATTAAAGAAAACACAAGTATTTATCGAGTGCCTTTAGGAAAGATCTTGTTATAACACGAAGTCGATTGGGGTGGACATTGTTATGATCACCCAGAAGAACTGACAAATCAGAGGTTCCCGTAGAATATAAATCCATGTTGGAATCAGTAGTGAATATGAGTGCCTTCCATGGGATCATTCAACTCATTTTTCTGATTCAGGATCCCAGGCTAAATTCGCTTTTAAATAATTCAGCCTTTAAAAAATCGTATGTACAAATGGAACACTGCCAAACCAGTTCTCAATCATGCCATTCACTCTTGCTGTCCTTGGTTGGCTGAGAAAAACAGAAAGGGGGTGGGGGCGGTGGGCGGGAGTGGGCACAAACATTTCAAAATGGAATTGTAAAAATTAGTTTGCCATCATTATTTGAATAATTAGATCTCCTCCTGCTGAACATTGGTCGATGGAAAAATGTGGCCTCGATCACTCCATGGTAAATTAGTGCACACTCTTTTTTAAGAAAATAGGACAAAGTCGCTGCACGAGCAGAGAAATCAATTATGTCATCCCGGTGACGGGAGAGCTTCCTGGCTCAATGCTCTTCACCAGCATGAATGAGGTGGACTGCATCCCTTCCGGCAGCATGACCCTCCCCTTCAGGCCCAGCCCCAAAGTCTGCAAATTTGGCTACATACTTGCTAGAAGTCATTCCTTTGCCCAGGAGCACCTAGTCAATTGTCCGTTTATCCGGGGCACTGCCATAAGGCTTAGGTGTGAACACATCTGCTCCCCAACACTGTAGGACTCAGGGGTGCAGAAGCAGAACGAAGGGCAGTGGCTCAGACCCCCTGGGGATCCATCTTAAGAAGCTTCAGGACCAGTCGCCGTTTCTGATCTTTTACTTCTCAGTGCAATGCTCCTGAAGGGAATATTACACCATCAGCTGTATGCGCTCTAATGTACTCATTAAAAAGATTCCCTTTGGTTGGTATTTGCAGCTTTTAATACTTTGCCTCTGTAAATGGCTGCAGACAAACAAGTTTTACCTCATTACTCTGTTAATGGACTAGAAGACTCATCAATTAAGACATGAAGCCATTCCTTGTTCATAATTTCAGGTCGTACCTGGAAGCACTTGGAAATACCGAGGTCTGCCAATCAAACCATTTCCTAATGGTAAAGCGTATATCATGTATTTTGTCACACTCTGAAGATCCTATTTGCCAAATCAGCAAAGTGTTGCCATATTAATCCAAGTTAGCTTATCTAGCCTTTTATTGGACATAATCTGATCACCGATTATTAGCTCTATCAATCCCCCAACACCAATCTCCAAACACACTGCTTTCCCTCTAGCCTTTCTTTTATCTATATAACTATCTTCATTTCATGGAAGCATGCCATTCTTTGAAAATGTTTAATCACTTACACAGTCTTTACCATATAAAAGCACTTCTTGAAAATAGCTGCCCTGAGACAAAGAACTCCTGAAACACACAAAATTTATGACTTTGTATCTTGAGAAAAATGTAGGTGACCTAGCTGCTTATTGAAGACAGTATCTGCCTGTATGGATTATTTCAAACAACTAAATATATTTCCAAGATAGCCAGAATTTATAACTGCCAATCTTTGATTGTAGGCTAAATGCAGAAAGCCTTAGTAGGCATTGATTGTTCTAATATACTGTTCAAATGATTAAAAATGGGAAACAATAATTGGAGCCTCTTGTAAAACCTTGTCTTTTTCTAAAGTGTCAGAGAATGTGTTACTTTCATGCCCTATCCAAATGTATTCACATTTGTAAGTAAGAAATTAATTCCAGAGATACCTTCTTAATAGCATGTGGAATACTCCTTGTTGCACAATCTGTAACTGTTTTCCCTGTTAGCAGATCAGAAATAATCTACTCTTCAGTGGGATGAATATATACCATGAGTTAGCAAAATATGGTTTATAGCAGTGATCAGTAGGAGGACGGCAGGACATTTAATACAGTGCCTCAAAGCATTGACTACAAAGCAGTTACCAATTTTGAAACTTGCAGGGAGAGATGATATACTCAGGTACCAGGTGAAATAAACCTGACCCAGGAAAATAATAAAAGAGAGACAAAGCACATATGTCAAGGAAGCAGTTCTTGCAAATATCTAAGGCCACTGGATAAGAGGGATCCGCACTGTTGATATGTAACCCGCATCGTCCTCCCCAAATGCCAGGGAATATTATGGTGAGACTATAACCCTGACTCCCTTAGGAGGACACTTAGTGAAGTTATAGCTATTAAAGTTTAACAGAAAACAGAGTCACCATGTGCCACACGTTTAAAGTTAAGATGATGTAAGTGCTTGAAGAATTTACTCTGCAGGGGAGTTTTTATTCTTTGACTTAATTTACCAAGCCATGAAAATTAGAAATGGGGTGTCCCTGCCATCTTAGATTCCGGTTTCTGTAGCATCCACCAGGTGACATTCGTGGCTGCAAGAAGATCAAACTGTCTTGATGACCATCCCTAAAAGGACTTAGGACTTGCTCCGATTACAATATATCATCTGCAAGATAAACACCGCTCTCTTCGCCCAGGGAACAATTATATTCCTCCTTCTTTGGCATGGTTTCCTATCACTTTTTTTTTTTTTTTTTTTTTTTTTGAGATTTAGGGAGGAGTGTTGACAGATTCTTACTTGGTTACTGTCCTCAAAAAACAATCTTTCCATGTGGAAGGACCTCATCCCTGCTGACACCCTTATTTTCTTACTGAAACACAAAGCATTCTCCTGGGGCGCCTGGGTGGCTCAGTCCTTTAAGCGTCCGACTTCAGCTCAGGTCACGATCTCGCAGTCCGTGAGTTCGAGCCCCGCATTGGGCTCTGGGCTGATGGCTCAGAGCCTGGAGCCTGCTTCCGATTCTGTGTCTCCCTCTCTCTCTGCCCCTCCCCCGTTCATGCTCTGTCTCTCTCTGTCTCAAAAAAAAAAAAAAAAGAAAAAGAAAAGAAACACAAAGCATTCTCCTAACTTTCAAAAACAGTATCCACTGACTACATATGATGTGTTACTTGTGTATAAATAGTACTGTATCAAACTGTTGATGAATTCTCTTTTTTATATATGTTTTTGAATGTATTTATTTTGATTGAGAGAGTGTGTGTGTGTGTGTGTGTGTGTGAGTGGGGGAGGACCAGAGAGAGAGGGAGAGAGAGAGTCCCAAGCAGGCTCCACAATGTCAGCACAGATCCAGACACAGGGAGGGCTTGGTCTTACGAACCATTGAGATCCTGACCCCAGCCAAAATCAAGATTTGGACGCTTAGCCGACTGAGCTACCCAGGTGCCCCAATGAATTCTTCTCTTCTATACATCTGGAAGATCACATCATAAAGCCATATTGAATGAGTGCTGTGACTTTTACAAGGAGGGTTATCCTGATAATAACATACAACTCCTTAAATTTATGAAGGCAGCTTTCATGAACCGCCCATTTGGAATCCCCACCTTGTTTCAAAGTTTTGCATGTGTGAAAATGTCAGCCTCAGCCAACAATAAAAAAATGCCAGTGTCTCATTCACTCATTCATTCATTCATTTCATGTTCACAGATACCTACTGTAAAATGAGCATCCTGTTCTGGCAAAATATGTGGACAGAATATGAAAATGCCTTGCTGCCAGGAATTTACAATCGCATAGGGAATAGGATGCCCAGTAGGTCACATTGTTTGTGTGGATACATTGGGCCCAGCACAGTCTTCAACATTTTGCAAGTTGCTAGCTCATTGGGTTCTCTCAACCACAGTATGAGATGAGTACTGTTTCATCACTGGCTTCCAATCAAGGAAGCAGATACAGTTAGGGAGTGATGAGGTGTGGCTTTGCGTCTAGAGAGCCTGATTCCTGAGCCTGACTGCTGGCCAGCTGCTCTCTAGTATCTGCTCTTTGGAAAAACATTGCGGGGGCTCCTGGGTGACTCAGTCCATTAAGCGTCCGATTTCGGTTCAGGTCATGATCTCACAGATTCGAGGGTTCAAGCCCCACATCGGGCTCTGCATGGACAGCTTGGACCCTGCTTCAGATCCTGTGTCTCCCTCTCCCTCTCTCTCTCTGCACCTCCCCTGCTTGCGTTTCTCTCTCTTTCAAAAATACACTTGAAAAAATAAGCATTAAAAATACTGAAAAAAAAGAAAAGGAAAACATTACTTATGGATACGCAGGCTTAGTCACCTACCTGTAGGATTGTACTTGGCATCTAGTCATGTGGCTTTACCTGCTGATGTGTATTAGGTGGGGGATGGACCATGTTTCATTCGGCCTTTGGAGGTTTTAATAGCACCTAAGGGCTGAGAAGTATGACCAGAGAGAAGTACTGAAAATTTAAGCCTATTTGTTGTACAAACAGAGTTATGTGTGGTTGATGTTTTTTATTGCAATATGAGGGCAAAACTTCACGCAGAAAGTTAGCAAGATGTGTGATATTGCTAATAAGAGGTGCAACATGAGTACCACTCAAGCCTTAAGCTCAGAATTCCTAGGCGATATTGTCTACAGAATAAGAGAGATCAGTTTTATGGTCTTGATGTCTACTATGAATGACTAGCCAATCTGAAAGACAACAGAAGATGAATTTTTTTTTTTTTTAAATAAAGCATCACCAGTCAGCCAAGGTGAAGGTACTGGACATACATTCTCTTTCCCTAACAAATCTTTGTTGGCAGGGATTGCTACCGAATTATAACATTTTTTTTTTAAACCGTGCTCTTAACTCAATTTTCTTTTATGCAGTGCGGTGCATTTCCATAATTCAGAGAGGCATCTGAGGATTGAAGAAACATAAGTTCCTTTTTCCCATCATCATGCCCTAGCGCAGTATATATGCCTTCACATTCCATAGTAAATTTCAAGCCATCCAAAACCTTTTTGGACACCACAAAGCGACCATTGCATCAATATATTCTTTTATGATACTTTGGGATCAATATCAAGCCAAGGGTAATAAAAAGCCCAGAAAGGAATTAATGTTGTGTAGGCATATCTTTTAAAACAGAATCTCTCACAATAAGGATGTAGTCCCAGGTGGGTGACAGAGGAAACCCCAGGGGGGCACGTGGGTAGAAAGTTCAACACACGGAAAGTCAATTTGGAAGTTAATTCTCCATGGACCCAATGTCTCGCTTACAATGGGCTTGGAAAATGTAGCTTCCTGTGTAATCATTAATGACTAATCTTTTCTGTAAAGTATCTGAACCAACACGTGAACACCTTCATAACTCACTGCTTATCTCAGACATCCACCTCGCTGGACCCCAAGCTGAACGGGAGTATGAGTTTGTCCAAAATGTATTTTGAAAAAACAAAATGGAAGCTGTATTATTTCTCTCTTTCATTTTTTCCTGGGGCTGTTTTGCACAAGAAATCACAGATGCTTTCTGCTAGGCTGGGTGTAATTGTTTGGATGTCTGTCTCAGAGGCACCGCATCCATATTATCAAACTGAGAGCAGGCAGTTAGTTCACCCCTGTCGACTTACAGCTGCCAAGGGAACTAGGCAGTCAGAGCATATTTGCTAAACAATTTTACCTCCGTGAACTCTTAAGTCTCTGAATAGATAATCATGGTCTGTAACTTCTAATTTTGTAACAGAATTGATTAACACTCACTTTGGGTGCACCAAATTATAATCTTTATAGTATGCTTTGCTCAGCGTCTTACTTGCTATTTGCCAGATTGTCATGGGACTTCCAAGTTCCAGAGACTAATTGCATGGGAACGTTTAATATATGAATTACCTTGAGCGAATTTATCTGTATACGTCTCCGCTTAAAAGTGTAACTGAACAGAAACCTATTTCTCAATCTTGGAAAATGTGAAAATCCTCAATGCTTACAAGTAAGAAAATAGTGGGCTGCCTATTCAAAATGGAAACTCCTCACTAAAATGGCATCGGTTAACCGCTCCTCATCGAATGACTATAAAAACAGCAAAGGGAAAACGAGTTTGGCATCAACACACAATGGAAAAGTAGCACCAACTGTTGAGTGCACAGCACAAAGATTTTTGTGTGGGTGATCAATGTTTGCAATATTTGCACACACCCAAAGGAAATAGACCACCTCTCTAGTTGACCAAAGCTTGACACTTTTTTTTTCCAATTTAGTGGGTCATTAATGCAATTATTTTAACGGATTCTGTGCAGAGAAGAGTTAACATAGCAGGATTGAGACCATTATCCCTACAAGGTCTTTTTTTTCCATTTTTTAATTTTTTTAGTGTTTGTTTATTTTTGGGAGAAGGGGGGGGGCAGAGAAAGGCAGAGACAGAGAATCCAAAGCAGACTCCAGGCTCCGAGCTGTCAGCACAGAGCCCAATGCTAGGCTTGAACTCACCAGCTGTAAGATCATGACCTGAGCCAAAGTCAGATGCTTAACTGCCTGAGCAAACCAGGCACCCCCCCCCCCCTTACAAAGTCTTAATTGCCGGCAGGGCCAACCTGTGGAAGTTTGCATGGGATGCCGTTACCTACACTGACGTCGAATTTTCTCTAAATGATAAGAGTGGTTCACTGTATCTAAATTGTTTGTGCACAGAATATAGTTTATGATGAATATCTGTGTTTCTTCCGGGCAGAAAGGCATCCTAAGCAAAGAAAGACAACATGAGCAGTCCCCAGAACCAGTCTTCGACGCTGAGTCACTCTCTAATGAACGTCGCTGGTAGACAAGGCTGCACACACATGGTCTGTTGCTGGGGACTGTGTGCATTCTCTGGGACTCCGCTGGGAGACAACTCCAGGAAACTTATTCCTGGTATACTCTGGGCTTCACCCATGCATGTTTTCCATTTGTTTATTTTCTCTTTGGCTGTAATACATCTGAGCTGTGAATACAAACCATGAAGAAAAAAGAAATACATGGCCATGTGAAAACATCTTTTGAAAGCTACTTTTCGATGGCACTGCTTTTTACAGTGTTCACCATGTTTCATATGAAAAGTCATACACATTTTTTTTTTATAATTTCATGTAAGAAAAAAAATGTTTCTCTCTTCAATGAGTTGGCATGCTTTTCCTAATTGGGCAATAACAGCTATTTACGCATTTGTGTTTCCCATTCATGTTTTGTTTTTAATTTTTTTTTTAACGTTTATTCACTTTTGAGAGACAGAGAGAGACAAAGCATGAGCGGGCAAGGGGCAGAGGGAGGGAGACACAGAATCCGAAGCAGGCTCCAGGCTCTGAGCTGTCAGCACAGAGCCCGATGTGGGGCTCGAACTCATGGACCATGAGATCATGACCTGAGCCGAAGTCGGATGCTTAACCGACTAAGCCACCCAGGCGCCCTGCCATTCATCTTTTTTAATTGAGATATAATTGACATTGACTAAGTGTAAGGTCTGAAACATAATGATTTGTTATGTTTATATTTTGCAAAATGTTTCACAGAATTAGTTTGGTTAACATACATGGCCACACATAGTTACAATTACTTCTCGTGAGGAAAACTTTTAGGATCTACTCTCCTAGCAACTTTCAAGTCTACTGTAACTATTGTCACAAGGCTGTACATTCCTTCCCGTGACTTATTTATCTTATAACTGAAGGTTTATCCTCTTGACCCCCTTCATGCATTTCTCCCCCACCCCACTCCTACCCCCACCCCCACGCCCACCCCTCCCCACCTCTGGCAATTAGGAACCTGTTCTCTGTATCTATGAGTTCAGTAGTTGTTTTCTTTGGTTTGGTTGTTCTTGTTTTGCATGTTTGTTTCTTAGATTCACATACAAGTGAGATCATACAGTGTTTGTCTTTGTCTGACTTATTTCACTTAATGTAATGCTCACAAGGTTCTCCAGATATATATATTCATTTACACTCTATACACATTTTTAATCCATTCATCCATTAAGGAATGCTTACATTATTTCTGTCTCTTGGCTATTATAAATAATGCTGCAATAAATATGGATGCAGATATCTTTTTGTAGAATCATTTTATTTTATTTGGATAAATATCCAGGCATGGAATTGCTGGGTCATGTGGTTAATTCTTTTTTTTTTTTTTTTTTTTTTTTTTTTTTGAGGAACCTCCAGACTGTTTTCCATAGTGGCCATAGTGGCTGCACCAATATCTCATTGTGGTTTTGATTTCTATTTTCCTGATGATTAGTTGAACATCTTTCTATGTGTCTGTTGGCCATTTGCATGTTTTCTTTGGAAAAATGCCTTTTCAGTTCCTCTGCCCAATTTAGTTGGATTTTTTTCCATTGAGCTGTATGTGTGTGTGTGTGTGTGTGTGTGTGTGTATCATATATCTCACATATATCATATATTATACTAACCCTATACCAGATATGTAATTTGAAAATATTTTCATTGATTCCATAGACAGCATTTTCATTATGTTGACGGTTTCCCTACTGAACAGAAGCATTTAGTTTGATAGTCCTAAGTGTTTATTCTTTTCTTTTGTTGCCTTTGCTTTTGGTATCAAGTCCAAAAATTCATTGCCAAGACCCATGTCAAGAAGCTTACCCCCTACGTTTTCTTCTAGGAATTGAGAATATTCTGCGTAGTCTATTTTGGATAATGAGCAGAACATATAATCAGTTGGTGTGAAACTACCCACCGCAGAAACCATAAAAACTGGTTCAAACTAGCTCTTCATTTCATTTAGTTAGTTGACCTTGGTCTCAACCTGCCTAGATATCAAAAACCAACATATGACCATTTGAAACGCAGAAAGTCTGTGACCTTGTCTGGCTTCTTGCCAGGATCTCCTCTAGAACAGTCCAAGAAACACCAAAACAACCATTTGAAATGCATGTATAATTATGAATGTAAATGTTTTTAACTATTCACTCTGTGCCGGGCTTTGTTCTAAGTACTTGAGTGTGCTTCTGTTTCTATGCTAAGAGTAAGGCATTCGTTTCTTACACCACCTTCCTAATATCTTGGTACAGATAGAAGTTCCCAAGATGGATTTCAACTTCTTTAGTAATAATAGTACAAGTGCTCAAAGCACTTGCCAAAATACGCCAACTATTTATATGTTTTAATGGTATACTAGAAAAATTGGTAAAAAAAAAATATAGGGACTTTTTCTTTCATAAAAGTGAATCCCTAATGCAGTGTAATGACCTTTATGTTCTTCCTCCCCCAGAAGCTCAAGTTTTATTCCAGACTTCTTGAATGATGAGTCATTGAGATTTTTTTTTAATTAGAAAGCATCATCAGGCACCTTGTGATAAACACTACACATCATTAAACTCCTTTCCAGAGCATCTCCTGGGTAAAGTGGGCTTTACGATTGGAATATACTGTATGGCTGCACTAATGAAAAATATGTTCAAAGAAAAGAAAATGTTAGGAAATACTCCCAAGTATATAAAACATGACACGTATCGGTCAAGAAAAGTAAGCATTTTATGAAAAATTTCCCATAATTTGAGTCAAGTTCTAAAATACATCATTCCCTATTTTGGGGGGTAAACTCTGTTCTGTTCACTATTCTGCCAACAGATGATTCTAATTTCAATGTTATGATTTCAGCATCTTCAGGCCAAGGCAAAGTTAGAAAATCAGAAGGAAGGAAATTAATTTTGTACAGCAGCCGGAACGTTTCCTCCTTCTCTTGCTTGCCTGGCCCTCCTTAGATGCCCAAGTATCAGCTCTTTGCTTCCTATCCAAGTAGCTCAAGGAAAACATGAACATTCATCCTCGGAAAGTGCAATGGCTCTGAGGGTCACCTCTGATAGGAGTGTTGCTAACTTAAAACGTTTTGGATAAAGTCCTGTTGCTCCCTGATCGGATTCTAGCCCCCAAATAGAGGAGGTGTGATTAGCTACCTCTAATGACCGGGTGCTTTGCATCTGTTTGGGGAGGTCCTCCACATTCCCTCAATGACCTTCAGGGATTATAAAGACCTTATGACTTATCAATTCCCACCTCTGCAGGTCACCTCCATACACAGAAGGCCACTTCATTTAAGGCATTTGCCCATGTTCATTGCAGAATGTAGACACTGAGTATCCCGCCCAAGGTCTTCTGGATTCTTGAACTTTGGACATTCAAGAACAGCGATTTAACTATGGGTTTAGGAATGTTAACCGAGTTAACATTGCACTCGTGTTCACACTTTGCTTTTAATGAGCCTTTTTCTTTCTACAAGACTGATCATTATAATTATTTATGCCTCGATTAGTCAGAAAAAGCAAATTGCTCTTGTTCTGTTGGGCTACGTTTTCTAGTCAGCTTGCATCTCTAACACCCCCCACACACACACCTAGGGATGTTACAGAATCAAAGGTAGCTACATCCGGTATTCTCACGGTTTCCTGAAGCCCTGTGTACTTCTAAAGTTTGCTGTGAACTATTTTTCTCGTGATTTCCTCCTCATATCAACATTGTGTGAAACGTCCACTCTTTGAGACACCACAGACTTAGACACTTTCAGGGCCTTTTTACTAACTTCCTGAAGTGATCACGATAAACAGTAAAGCATGGGAAATATCAGATGTGTAACCAGCATAAAACATTCACCTGACACCCATTTACCACCGTGAGACACCGTAACGTTGAAGGGGATTCAGTCCCCTCTCAAACATTTTTAATCTTTAAAGGATTCTATTGGTTCGATGTAGAATTAAAGCTGTAACTATCAGACCTCACCCCAAATCCAGAAGGAGCCATAGATTTCCTTCATCTAGATTGATTATTTGATCTGTGACACAATCCAGTAATAACTTCTACAAAAATTGTAATTCAAAAGAAAAAATTATAATATTTATTATTTATTGTTCAGTTCTTTGGGCAACCAGTAAGAAAAAAGGGCCCTTATTTCCACATTTTTCATCTTGAAGTAAAACCAGCGCACATTTTTCAGACATTGTCTTAAGGTTAGGGTTAAGTTGCAGGTGCAAGGCAACTCAGGTGAAAATGAACTCTGTGCTATTTAAGCAGAGCTTTATTACCTGAGTCGAGGGTCTGCTATTTCAGACTTTATTCTACCATTAATATTCCCTCTTTATCAATATGGATCAAAAATAAATTCCCTTTCTTCATATAACACATAAACTTCTGAAAGCAAAAATGTTGTTACTAGATAGAATTGAATTTAACCAAAGGCCATTGTGACACATTTCACATTTGAAAAAACGAAAATCAAGATGCCAGTGTCATGTTTAGCTAATGGTTAAATGGCATGAATCATAATCATTGTACGCGTGCATGCAAGCGTGCACACATGAGCATATACATGCACACATGCACACACACACAAATGCAAATATAAAAACGTCTGCAATCATGGATTTCAACACTTTATTTTTTTTAACGCTTATTTATTTTGAGGGAGAGGGAGTGAGCGGGGGAGGAACAGAGAGAGAGGGAGACAAGGATCTGAAGGGGCTCTGTGCTGACAGCAGACAGCCCGATGCGGGGCTCTGAATTTATTCAAATTCATCAGTTTAAATGTTAATCTCATCAAAAACGCCCTCCAAACTGACGCAGAAAATTAATCATCACAAGTCTACCGCTTGTCAATTTGGCACCTGTATGCATCTCCTTTAATTGTACTTAATCTCCAAATAAAGACAATAACAAGATCATACGTTATGTAACATGATACAACTGTACGGGATACAACCAAAAACACAATAATCTTTTCTCTAGGAAAGGATAGAATCTCTCCTTGACATTTAATCTTCTCGATATCCATAACTTCTGTATTAGGATATAAAGTGAATGACACTTAAATACAATGTCATTCTAATACAAAGTCAGTACATCTTACGTCATACGATGAGGGTAACAGACAAGAGAACAAAGATATTTTACACGTGTGTGTACACATCCATACACACACATACACACACACAGAGAGATATATGGGGGAAATACTCATGACAATTATAGTCCTTGCTTCTGTAACTGGTCACATGGTCGTTAGCTGGCATTTATCTACCTTCTTCCACTGCCCATATTTTGCCCTCAGCAAACTGGCCTTACCTTTTGGCCATGGTTAGGTAACCCTAACTTAATTCCTGAAAGGACTCGGCCATTTGTAGTCCTGCCTGCACTGATTTCTTGCAGATTTCCCTTGCTCTGAATCACAGGGCATCATAACACTGATACCCTGGGGGATCTCCTGCATCCCAGGCATATGCTTTCTTACCTTCATTGCGGAGTAACACTCCAATTTCTCCTTGGTGGTCACAATCAATACCCCAGGCAGCACAGGAACTCCTTTCTTTGCCTGTTGATTCAGAGGCATGAGGAGTCCAAAATGGCCAAATGGGTCTCTTAACTTCCAGCCGAATAGAATCAATGTGTCTTCCGGTGAAAGCAGTCCTCCCTCCAGAACTATGCCTCTGGGCGAGGAGAGTATAATATCACAGGAACAGGAAGCAAACATTTTGCTACTGAACCATTAGGCCAGTATTAGTGAATGATGCCACTCCCGTCTCTACCCTTTGATTCTGGAACCTGGGAATCCTGTCTGTGGGAGAAATAGCGCCATATACTGCGTGCCCATACAGAGCATACAATTTCCTAGAAAACCTTGCCCCCACCCTGCAAGGTACTGCCTGCCACCTTGGTGGCTCTGTAACTGAGCCTCCATCATTCTACCAAGGCAGTTGTTTCTGGATGATGGGGAACATGGTAAGACCAGTGAGTTCCATGAGCAAAGGCCCACTTGCTGGGTAGTGATTCCCTTGATCAGAATCTGTCCTGTATGGAATATCATGATGGCGGATAAGGCATTCCATGGGAGCAGTTGTTTCTGGATGGTGGGGAACATGGTAAGACCAGTGAGTTCCATGAGCAAGGGTCCACTTGCTAGGTAGTGATTTCCTTGATCAGAATCTGTCCTGTATGGAATATCATGATGGTGGATAAGGCATTCCATGGGAGCTTGAATGTAACACATGGGTGGTAGTTTTGGCAGAAGCATTGTGTGCAGAGAAGGCAAACCTCTACCCAAAGTGAGTGTCTGTTCCGGTAAGAACAAAAGGCTGCCTGTTCCATAATGGAAGTGATCCAATGCAATCAGTATACAAACAAGTAGCTGGTTATTACCCTGAGGAATTCTGCCTGTGTTAAGAAAAAATCCTCAGTCTCCCCTCCTGTTTCTCCTTTATTCTTATACTATACCACACTCATGATACTTCTGACACTCCGGTCACCAACTGTGTGTTTTTTTTTTCCCCACACCAAGCAAATCCTCTGGGATACCAGCTGGATGTCTTACAATTTAACTCATTTCTAATACTCTCTGCCTCGAGGTAGTGTCAGATGCCACAGGGTAAGGGTTCACTCCCACAAGACCGTCCCCTAATTTCAGACCCCAGCTGCAAGTAGTGAGTCCCTAGGTTGCCCACAACTTCTCTCTGACTCAGCTACAAACTGGAAGTTCCCATGACCTCCTCCCTTGGATGCAATCATTCGCTAGAGCAGCTCACAGAACTTAGGGAACTACATTTCCCAGTTGATTAAAGAATATGGTAAGTGGTAAAGATAAATAGCGAGATGAAGAGATACATAGGGTGAGGTCTGGGAGGGTCCCAAGTTCAGGAGCTTCTATCCCTGTGGAATCGGTGTCCACCACCTCCCTGGTGTAGACGTATTTACAACCTGGAAGCTCTCTAAACACCATACTATGGGGATTTCTATGGAGGCTTCCTCTTGTAGGCACAATCAATTATTAACTCAATTTCCAGCCCCTCTGCCTTCTATAGAGAAACGTGTGAGTGTGTGGAGGGGAGTGATCAATGGTGAATAAGTAAGAAATGCCAGACTAGCCTTGGTCTACGTATAGAGGAAGGTATTCAAACGCTTAGGGAGATTAGAATGTTAGCATGCATTTGACATTTAAGATACACACACCTACATGGCAGGACCCAGGAAACAAGTCTTTACCATAACTGTGAGAAATGAATTCATGAGAGGAACCCCAACATCTCTGAAGAGCTCTGTGATTGCTGTTCTCTGTAGGTCAGGCCTTACCATGGAAATTACAGCCACTGAATTGGGAATCCCAAATGCAATGGGAGTAATTGGATCCCTGGGTGGCAGAGGCCAAGTGGTGGCACTCAGCTACCAAAGGCAAGGTGGGCGTGGTTACCATGATGGACAGCAGAGCCGAAGCAGCCATCAGAAGAGTCTGACCTTCACAGTTCAAACCTGTATTATTCAAGGGTCAACTGCATACATTTTTCTATGATTTCACAGTGTCGTTCCAGAGATCTCTTTGGTTTATGTTTTGGTCAATCAACCAAACAACTATTGGAGTCTTTTCTAATGCTCCAAGCTGCAGCATTTAATACAGAATCTCTCTTATGTTGGGTCCTATCAATAAGTTTGGCCTGACTCAGTTTTATGTTCCCTCCACCATTATCTCACACACTTAGTATCCATTCTTACACTTACTCTTGAGACTTCTGTCTGTTTAAATTAGTAAACTTAAGTAGTCCCTCCTTATGGGTCTTACCTTGTACCTCACCTTCAGAGTCCTGCTGAGACTTTAGTCAAGATAAATACAGGTTTAGGAGCAAAGAGGTGTGGTGGGGCTGGATTCTCAAGAAAAGCAACATTATCCTTCAAGCCACCTGCCTCAGTGTGGGGCACTATAGTTTCCCCCAGTGAGGCAGAGTTAATCCCCTCAGGTAAGGGAGGAGAATCTGCTTCTAATGGAGGCACATCAGAATTTAGCAGCTCAGTGTTTCCAGCTTCATCCGAATCTTCCCATATATCCCTGTTCCAACACAGGATCCCATTTTTTTCTCAACTAATGTGCTCAGTTGACAGCCTGTGAGGTTAAGAGTTCAACAAGCCTTGTAAATCAGTCTTTGCCAGGACAAGATTTTGGGTTTGATTTTCAATAGTCTTCGTCCTGGGCTTACAGAATGGGTGTCTTCCAGGGCAGATATAGAAGCTTTTGGATCATCTACATGGTGCTTGAGCTGGAAATGTGAATGCCTGAGCTCATCCTTTCCTTTCCCTACTATGTCCAGTGACATTAGGAGCAACCAGCCAATCTCATTATACTCATTAATCTGACAAAAATGTTTAAATATCATATACCTGGTCACTCAGATCCTTGCTTCTTATAAGTGTTTGATTAGGACCATCCATTGGTGATATTTTGTGTATCTCTGTTGTCAGAATGGACTATACCATTCTGTTTTTACTTTTGGAAATAAAGACATTAACATCTTTCATTCTAAACGGATTTGAGAGTCAATTCCAGGAACCCCCAAACCTATTCAGAAAATTTACCTCAAGATTATGTTCCTCTAGAACCACCCCCAGCACCTAAATCTATATTTGTTAAGGCTCTCCACAAAAACAGAAGCAATAAGATGTGTATACGTATATAGAAAGACTTCTATTATAAGGAATTTGCTTATACATGATTATGGAAGATGACAAATCCCAAATCTGCAGTGTGGGTTCTAGTAGGCCACAGAGCAAAGAGCCAGTGGTTGCAGGTCCACTATGATGGCCAGCAGGATAGACTACCAGAGAGCTGATCTGAAGTCTGAAGACAGTCTGCTGGAGAATTCTCTTTTCAGAGAGGCCAGTCTTTTTCTTTTTCTTTTTTTTTTAAGATTATTTACTTAGAAAGAGAGAGAGAGAGAAAGAGAGAGCAAGGGAGGAGCAGAAAGAGAGCGAGAGAGAGAATCCCGACCAGGCTCCATATAGTCAGCGCAGAGCCCGATGTGGGGCTCAGTCTCACAAATCATGAGATCATGACCTGAGCCGAGATCAAGAGTCAGCTGCTTAACTGAGCCACCGAGGCATCCTGAGGCCAGTTTATTTCTCTGCAGGCCTTCCACTGATTGAATGAGACCCACACATACTATAAAGGCAATCTGATTGCTCAAAGTTCTCAAATGTTAGTTTCACCCAAAAACACCCTCATGTGACAACATAAAATTAACCACCACAGGTCAGATCCAAGGAATCTCTACTCCTCGTCTTCTTTCCCCATTCCTCCCCTTTGTCACTCCCCACCTTCTCTTCCCGCCCTCCCCTTTCTCAGAGAAGTCCAACTTGGAGAACCATTAGAATGTGAAGTCTGAAAGAAAGCTTATCGAGATAAAAACCATCATAAATAACAAAATCCCTTCAAAGGTATGGATAGTTGTGATTGATAAAACGTGTGTCAGTGTACTCAAGCTGCTATAACAAAATGCCACAGACTGGGGGGCTTATAAAGCAAAGAAATATATTTCTCACAGTTCTGGGGGCTGGACTCTGGGGTCAGGGTCCCAGCACAGTCGGGCTCCAGTGAACACCCTTGTCCAGGCTGCACGCTCCTGATTTCTCACTGTGTCCTCGCATGGCACAAAGGGCCAACTCTCTGGAGCCTCTTCCGTAAAACAGCCCTCCTGGGGCACCTGGTTGCCTCAGTGGGTTAAGCATCTGACTTTTAGTTTCAGTTCAGGTCATGATCTTGTGGAGTTCAAGCCCCACATAGGGCTCTGCCCTGGCAGTATAGAGCCTGCTTGAAATCCTCTCTCTCTCTCTCTCTTTGTCCCTCCCCCACTTATGCTGTTCCTGTCTCTCTCAAAAAATGAGTAAACTTTATAAAAAAGATATTATAAAAGAGCCCTCCTTGCCTGATCACCTCATGGCATCATCAGGTTGGGGTTTAGGATTTCAACCTACTAATTCGGAGGGAGCAGGGACATACACAATCAGACCATAGCATTCTGTTATAACGACTGGAACAAAAGGTAAACCTTAAAAAGCTCTATATTAAAATCTAGAAAAGAAATGACCCCCTCTCACAATAAATTCCGATGTTAAGATAAGTTAATACATACTTTAAAAAACTGACATCTTATCACTGTACTATTACCTAAATATGAATTTCTTTTCTTCTCTGCATAGTGCATGATCAGGAGGGAGACCGTAAGATCTCCCCATTTCTCGTTCCCATTGTTACTGCCTCCCTTGTCAATTCAGAGCTCCCTGATCATGCGCCATTTCTCCCCCCGAGCCTTCTGGCCAGTCCTTGTTCGCAAAGACTCAGCTCTGAGGTCAGCAACTTCCTCTCCGGCCCCCCATCCTAACCCTCTTCAGTCCTTACAGATACATTGGTGGAAGGAGGAGAGCGGGTTGGACGACGGGTGGAGGGTACTGAGTCACAGGAGAAGGGGCCTGAACAGGTGGTACCTGGGTAAATAATGCACATGTATAGGAACCTGGCTGGGGGTGAGGGGTCAAGACCTTGCTTGCAAAAAAAAAAAAAAAAAAAAAAAAAAGACCTTGCTTGCAACTAACTCCCTCCAAAGAAACACAGGTTGTCCCCAAGTCTGGTGTGCCGAGGGCAGCTTCCCCTGGGAGGTCTGCCAAACAAAGCCTTGTAACTGCCTGTGCTCGGGCCTGAGATTCTGGACTGGGGTCATACTCTTCAGTCACCATGCTGTTGTCCAAACAGAGACACATCTTTCCCCTTCACTTTGTTCACCTTGCACCCCTAAGTGACCCGATGCATGGTCAGTGCTGCCTCCTAACTGTGTCCCAGATTCACCTACTTCTTCCAGATCACCCAGGGCTCCCACACCCCTGGATTCTGGATTCTTGTGGAAGGCTCCCCACAGGGGCTCTGGCCGTGAGTCCTGCTTCCTTAGATCTGTCCTCCACATTCCCGGCAGGCTGTGCCTCCCTCTGGGACAAATCTGGCCTCTCCCTGCTCTCTGGATAAACCTTAAAACTCCCCTCTGTGCATCTTACGTAGTTTTACTTTTCTCTTCGCATGCGTCTCAGACCAGCCCAGAATCTCCCCTGCATTGCAGCCAGGCTCATCCAACCCTTTTGGTTCGAGGAGCCATATTTGCCGGCATTTCCGTGACTTCAGAACACTGCCTGGAAACACTCACCCCTCATTCCTCCATCAGCCCAGCCTGCAGTCAGTGCCTATGCTCACTCACTTCTGTTCACCTCGAAATATCAACCCTGACGCATTTGTTCCATATGTTCAAAACAATGCTACCTAACTCTCCTGGGTCAGTTTCTCTTCAAGTGTACGTCACAGTCCCTTAACCAGTGACTCATTTGTCTTCGTTTCTCACGATGACAACGCCCTAGAAAGCCATGCTGCCTCACTGGGTCTCCCCCTCTTGCACAAGGCTGTGTTCAGTAAATAGTTGTTGAATCGAGGAACTTAACAATCACTAATTGGGCTTTGGCTTTCAAAATGTATGGAAATATGAACAGGAAATTGAGTTGATTCAATAAAATAAAAATACTGAGTTGGGGCACCTCGGTGGCTCAGTAGGTGTTCGACTTCGGCTCAGGTCATGATCTCACGTTTCGTGAGTTCGAGCCCCGCGTCAGGCTCTGTGCTGACAGCTCGGAGCCTGGAGCCTGCTTCAGATTCTGTGTCTCCCTCTGCCCTCTCCTGACCGCGCTCTGTGTCTCTTTCTCCCTCTCAAAAATAAATAAACATTAAAAAAAATACTGAGTAGAGCATTGAAAGGTATAGCATGTTAAAAGAGAAACTGAGGGGGGTGCCTGGGTGGCTCAGTCAGTTAAGAGTCCAACTTAGGCTCAGGTCATGATCTCATGGTTCGTGGGTTCAAGCCCCATGTCAGATTCTGTGCTGACAGCTCAGAGCCTGGAGACCGCTTCAGATTCTGCTCTCTCTCAGCCTCTCCCCGTCTCTCAAAAAATAAATAAATAAATAAATAAACAAACATTTAAAAATTTTTAAAAACAGTAACTGAGGTGTATTAAACATTTTAAGAGTTTATCTGAGCCAAAATAATTTCAAATTGGTCAGAATCCATCTAGCCGATAGAAAGGAGTTCCAGGGAGCTGTACGAAATGAAAGACTTTTATTGATTTCCTTACTTTGAGAGAGAGAGAGAGAGGGAGGGAGGGAGAGAATGAAAGCAGGGAAATGGCAGAGAGAGAAAGAGAGGATCCCAAGCAGGCTCTGTGCTGTCAGCACGGAGCCCAACACAGTGCTTGATCTCAGGAACCGTGAGATCATGACCTGAGCCAAAGTCCAGAGTCAGGCGTTTAACTGACTGAGCCACCTAGATTCTCCAAAATGAAAGAATTTTATACAGAAGAGACAGGAAAAAGGAAGCTGAACTGGCTAAAAAGGCAGGTTGCATATTATAAGATCGCTTTCGTCAGGGGATGGTAAGAGTCTCTAAAAGGCAGGTGACCTAACGAGGGCTGCTCAGGGGATGCCTGATCAATGGACTGGCCTCAAGATCCCACTTCCGGGACAGCCCAAACCAGCATTAAATCTCAGTTTAGGGATGTGACGCTTAATATCATCGACCCCATTTGGACCTATCGTCTTACTTTTCTTTGCGAGGGTTTATGAAAAAAGGAACTTTGCAAAATGGTAGTTTCTCTAAAATCAAAGTGTCTCCCAAGCATGGAAATGACTGCTTGAATTTGGTAAAAACGCAGGTAGTTTTGTTAAAGTCTTATGAATTTTAACAAGTACTTCAAAAAAAAAATACAAGGTTTCTTATTGTTTTTTCCTCCCCCCCCCCCAATCCCTAAAACAGAAATTATGATGCATCACTCAGGGATAAAGAGAAAGGTTGCTATCAGACCCAATGACTTTTGGGGACGAGAGATGACATTTATTTCAGGGGAAAAAAAAATCTAAAACTTGACTTGTTCGGTCACTAGGCAGTGTGCTAAAAATGTTTCGTTATCCGAATGTGGAAAACCAGAATATATGTGTACAGGTGCGTGCTTTAAAGTGACACGAGGGCAGAGACAAGTAACCGAGAAAGATCTATAGGTTTCCAAGGTGCAGTCGGTGAAATGAATGCAAGCCAGGCCCTGATCAAGAGGCAGACATACATTTCACCAGCAGGGAATCTCTAGAAGCCAGGAGTAAGCTCAGGAAAGAGTGATGTGATGCTTTTCCAACAACAAATCTCACAGATAGCTCTATGATTTTTTTCTAATTCCAAATAACATAAACTCCCTACCAACGGTAAAGCTAAAATATTTTGAAACTTAGTACATTCACCTGATTCATAGTTTCATTTCACGGGGCTGCTTCACAAAACTGGTGGATAAATGTAACGTTCCCAGAATACAGGAATCCGGCCTGGAATTGGCCATTTTTCCATGAGAAGATGTGGGGAAACTTGTCACAGTGGCTGTGGAAGCTACTGCAAAAGGAGACTTTGTGCCTCGAAAATGACATTTTGGTCCTGGGAAAAAAAACCTTCAAAAGTAGCTTCTGTGGAGGGGGGGTGCCTGGGTGGCCCCGTCAGTTAAGCGGCTGACTTCAGCTCAGGTCGTGATCTCACGGTTCGTGAGTTTGAGCCCCGCATCGGGCTCTGTGCTGCCAGCTCAGTGCCTACAGCTTGCTTTTCAGACCCTGTGTCTCCCTCCCTCTCTCTCTGCCCCTCCCTTGCTCTCGTTCTCTCTCTCTCTCTCTCTCTCTCTCAAAAATAAATAAACATTTTACGAAGCGATGGTTTCTCAAGAGGTGGATCTCCACGTCCTGTGTTCATCAAAGCCTCCATGCAAGACGGTCAATACACGGAGGCCCTGATTATACGCCCAAGCCTGCACAATACCCAGCATGTGCCCAGGAGAGGAACCCAGGCTGAGTATTTTTGCTTACCCTCTATCTCTACCCACTGATGGTGAGCTGGTGTTCCTTATCACAGGAATGACCTAGGTGACCTAGACAGTGCTGATGTAGACTGCACTTTTGTTTGTTTCAAGGAACTAAGGGAGAAGTGTCCACTTCTACAACATAAGCACTTAGATACCACTAATGGTCTTAGGAGGACCCAGACACTGTGCTTCTGACCCCTCTTGTCTTTCCATGCCGTTCTCATCCCCCTAACGCCACAGGTGGGGATGAAAGTGATTCCATTCACTCCGAAAATTTGAAATGTTGAATTATTGTTTTTGTGAAGATGTGGGGGAAATGACTAGAGGGTTCAGGAATGAGGCAGGTTGGAAAGAGAAACGGTTTGGGACTTGAAACGAGTCTAGCTGTTCAGCCGGTCAGTGTTTACGGAGTGTCGAGACTGTGCCAGACAACGTGTGAGTGACTGTGGACAGAGAAGGACCAGGAAAGAAAGGCTCCCTGTCTGCAAGGAGAGAAAGTTCCAATGAGAGAAGGCACGTGGTAAGCAGTTCAGCACACACAGGAGTGAGTAAGGTCAGGTCGTGACGACTTTGTAAGGGGATAAACTGGTGTGGTGTGGTAGAAAGTGATGGGAGGTGAGGTCACAGGTCTCTGTTAGTGAGAGTGCTCAAGAAGGTGTCTCTGAGGTAAAGGTGCAGAGGAGGTCTCTGTGTGCTGCAGGAAGACTGGGCAGAAGGAATGGCGAAACAGAAAGAAGACAGAGTGGTCACAAAATGGGAAAGACGGAGAGGGGAGGAGACGAGGTCAGAGGGAGACAGAGACCACACGTCTTGTGCCCTTCACGCCATTCTAAGTGCAAAGGGGGACATTCCAACTTGGTTATGCCACTCAGTTCTAGGCTGGGGAGTGGATTGCAGTGTGCAAAATAGTGTAAGAAAAACCACTCAAGTGGCTGCCCAGTCGTTCCCATGAGTAGCAGCTGCTAGAATGACCTAGATGGCACCAAGGGCAGAAATAAACCACGGGTCTTCCTGACGGGGCAGGAGAAGTAGAAGACGCTGTGACACCAACTTTGAACCTCAGTTACCTCAAGGTCATTACCATGGGGTGCTTGTTTCCTACACTTACCTATTTTTCATCCTACGGACCTACATGCTTATAAACTGTTGATATTAACATTTCTGACAAATGCAATGTAGCCCACCTTTTTTTACACCCTTTACATCTTTTACCCAACTCGGCATGTATGTAGAGCATTATTAGAACTAATCAACTATAATTCCATAAATAGTGATTAATTTTCATTAAATTTATGAAATCCAGACCATCTTAAGAAATTTCCCATATTTTATGTCATTGTTGAGTATACGGAGTAATTTATCAATATAATTTGTAGTGTAGCAAGAGCAAACACTTATATGTTCATCAAAGCACCAACAGAAAATGGTTATTTAGCAGAAGTTTGTTTTGAAATCCAAAGTAGCTACTCAAATGAGTTATAAATGTGAAATTAATTTGGAGAAGTTTCAAACTTGGACCAGGTGGCTTCTAATGGGGTACTTCAATCATCCAGACTTGGATTATCAAAATACCTGATGGTGACGTGAAGTGGAGATGATTTATTCTGCACTGCAAATGATTGTATCTAAGGACATGTGATCGCTACCGGAGAAGCGGTGATTCAGGAAAGCAGTTGGGAGAGGCAGTTGTGTGGTCGTCTGTATGTAAGAGAAACCACATCACGATGCCAACTTTATGTTTATCTCATTAAGTTTTTCCCTGCATGATTAATTCAAGCTTACCATAATCCATATTCTTACCACCAACGGAAAACTATATTATTTTTTTAAATTTTGAGACACTACTTTCGAAAAATTTATTTTGCCTACCTTTCCTTTTTTCTTCTTCTTGGTGGTGGTGGACAGTCGGGGGTGTTACACTGTTGTGTGTGTCCTTCTATACATAGTGTTGTACCTGGTTTGTTTTTATTCTGATGTGCTTTCCTTACCTATGATAATATAAGAATTTTCATGGTATTAAATTTCTTTGAAAGCATTATTTGTGTGTGCTCTGAAATATCCCAGCTTACGTGACTGTTACTTAAAATATTACTTAATATTTTTTCCCAGTGTTGGAAATCCAGGCTATTTATACACACACACACACACACACACACACACACGTACATATATATCAACACACACACACACACATATATGGATGTGTCTGTATGTATGTGTATCTTTTTTCTTTGTTTTATTTCTTTAAATTCCATAAAAAGAAAAATGAACATTGGTTCAGTGTCTTAAATAATTTTGATTACTCTTTTTTATATGACATTCCAAAAGTAAGGTCAACACTGAGGAAAGAGAAAAACCTCCAGATAATCATTACATTCCAGAATGTAATAGGACACAGATAATATTCAAAGTAATAAAGTCAATAGCCTTGAGGCAACCTGCAGATCTTTTAAAATACACACACACACACACACACACACACACACACACACAACAATGTCATGGTAGGAGGAATATCTAAAATATATTTTTTTAAAAAGAAAACCATAAGTATATAATACTCCCCATCACATGGAAATATTACCTAATAAATGAAAACATGAAAGTGTACAAAAAGTGATAGATCAGATTTGAATTAGTTATTATGTGGGTCAAAAATCACTCTACAAAATTCTTGTGAATTGTCAGAATGTCAGAGCCTTCCCGGCACGTAAGTTTCTGCAATGTTAGAAGCTTCCTCTTAATGTCCAGTGCTACCTCAGGGCACCTCTTCAAGCTCAGCCTTCCAAACTGGTTGGTCTGTCTAGGTCCTTGTACTGCATCCCTTGTACTGGACCAGGGATCTGGACAGTGATCTGCAACTTGTTTTGCTTCAGCCTCATTCTCACTTGACCTTAGGTTGCAACGTTCCTCTGTCCCACAACTGCCCCTCTAGGCCACATCTCCACATTTTTACCATAGTCCAGATCAGGAGCTTATGTCCCACTCGTCTTGGAGGAGAGGTTTTGGGAGGAGGACAAATATAAGGTACTCATACATAAAATACAAAAATTTTTAAGGAGTTCTACTGGCAGCATGGCAGCATGGGAAGCTCTGTGGATGCATCCCCAGTGAAACTGTTGAAAATTACAAAAAACAATAGTCCCCTGGAAATTATCCTAAGGGTATATAGCAAGGGAAGAAACATTTATTCAAGAAAATACACTGGGGATGTCTGGTTGGCTTGGTTGGTTAAGTATCCAACTCTTGATCTCAGCTCAGTTCATAATCTCATGGTTCATGGAATCAAGCCCTGCATTGGGATCTGCACCGACAGTGTGGAGTTGGCTTGGGATTCTCTCTATCTCTCTCTTTCTCTCTCTCTCCCTCCCTCTGCCCCTCCCCCACTCACTTTCTCTCTCATGTGCTCTCTCTCTTTCTCCCTCTTTCTTTCAAAATGAATAAATAAATATATATATTATATATAGCTATATAATATATAAATATATATTATATAGCTATATATAATATATAAATATATATTATTATTATTAAAGTTTATTTATATAAGAGCTTATTATAATATCCAATGGAAAAAAGTCTCTTTAACAAATGGTGCTGGGAGAACGGGACAACAACATGCAAAAGGATGAAACTAGACCAACTAGACCAACTAGACCACTTTCTTACACCATTCACAAAAATAAACTCAAAATGGATAAAGGACTTGAATGTGAGACAGGGAACCATCAAAACCCTAGAGGAGAAAGCAGGAAAAAAACTCTCTGACCTCAGCCGCAGCAATTTCTTACTTGACACATCCCCAAAGGCAAGGGAATTAAAAGCAAAAATGAACTATTGGGACCTCATGAAGACAAAAATCTTCAGCACTGCAAAGGAAACAATCAACAAAACTCAAAGGCAAGCAACAGAATGGGAAAAGATATTTGCAAATGACGTATCAGACAAGGGCTAGTATCCAAACTATTAAAGAGCTCACCAAACTCTACACCCGAAAAACAAATAATCCAGTGAAGAAATGGGCAGAAGACATGAATAGACACTTTTCTAAAGACATCCAGAAGGCCAACAGGCACATGAAAAGATGCTCAACGTCGCTCCTCATCAGGGAAATACAAATCAAAACCACACTCAGATACCACCTCACACCAGTCAGAGTGGCTAAAAATGAACAAATCAGGAGATTATAGATGCTGGCGAGGATGTGGAGAAACGGGAACCCTCTTGCACTGTTGGTGGGAAAGCAAACTGGTGCAGCCACTCTGGAAAACAGTGTGGAGGTTCCTCAAAAAATTAACAACAGATCTACCCTATGACCCAGCAATAGCACTGCTAGGGATTGCCCCAAGGGATACAGGAGTACTGATGCATAGGGGCACTTGTACCCAATGTTTATAGCAGCACTCTCAACAATAGCCAAATTGTGGAAAGAGCCTAAATGTCCATCAACTGATGAGTGGATAAAGACATTGTGGTTTATATACACAATGGAATACTATGTGGCAATGAGAAAGAATGGAATATGGCCCTTTGTAGCAACGTGGATGGAACCGAACCAGAGAATGTTAGGCTAAGTGAAATAAGTCCTACAGAGAAAGACAGATACCATATGTTTTCACTCTTATGTGGATCCTGAGAAACTTAACAGAAGACCAAGGAGGAGGGGAAGGAAAAAAAAAAGTTAGAGAGGGAGGGAGCCAAACCATACAGACTCTTAAAAACTGACAATAAACTGAGGGATGATGGGGGGTGGGAGGGAGGGGGGGTGGGTGATGGGCATTGAGGAGGGCACCTGTTGGGATGAGCACTGGATTTGTATGGAAACCAATTTGACAATAAATTTCGTATTAAAAAAAAGTTTATTTATATATAAGCTTATTATATTATTTTATTTATACATTTATTATAAACATTATTTATAAATATTCTTATTAATAAAAGCATAAAGTATTATAAATTACTTAATTTATATTGTTACAATAATTATTATTGTTATATTATTATATTATATATATATATACTAAAGTCAGTGAAAATATTCTGTGGCATTTGTGGCATGACTCACTCCTTCTCTTTCCCCTCAGCTCAGCATGATGGAGCCTCCCCTCCAGATGGGTGCAACCAAGAACATTCCATATTGGAAGGCTGCTGTATCTTCCAGGAGGGACAGGGTATCAACATTTGTCACACCGCTGCCAACTACCTGTGACAGAAGCTGAGTTCTGGGCGAGAGACTTGGAGCTGGGTGAGAGGTAGAGATTCCTTCTCCCAAGCTCCTACTCATACGACAGAAAATTTACTTGGGGTTCCCTGCACTGAGAATAATGGGGACATGATTAACGACAACCCAGCTCATCAGGTGAGTGTTCCATGCTGGGAGAGGAAAGCCAAGAAGACCTGAGGCTACACCTTTCCCCACTCCACCAATCACAGAGTTTCCAAAGCAGGGGTGTCACACAGAACCACTACACTATCCCCAGACCCCAGGCTTATATTTGGCTCAGGAGGAGAAACAGGTCATAAAACAGAGCTTCAAATTTCTTCCCAAAGGAATTAACTTCATTTGCAACAAAATGTAGAGAAGTTCAAGCTTAAGAACACGCTCAGGATCAATGGAGGTCATGATGAAAAGCAATTGAGAGGACGCTGTAGATTCATTAGAGATATGAGCTAAACCGTAGGCCACAAGTTTACCAGAAATGACCTTGGAAAGAAACACCGAATAGCCCTTCTGGGCGTTCTCAGCACTGATGGAAAAATCTATCCCTCTTAAGGAAAGTGTTCTTAATAGTATCAGGGTAGGGAATAATTGAAGCCACAAGACACTGTTGAGAACAAAAAAAGCAATCCACCAGCAATTAATGAAGCTTAAGTGATGGAAGAGACAGCTAAAGACAGGCTACCCCAACTGTTGTCCTCCAAGGGTGACTGTGCCCATGACCAAGGCTGCAACCACCAAGGAGAAACATCAGGATATTCACTGTGAGGAGGAAGGGGGAAGAACTGATTTTGTAAGAAGAAAGAAGTAGCGGTCCCCAGAGAAAGAAAGACAGACTTTGTAGGAGAAAGAAAGACAGACCTTTCTTAAAGTAAGAAAAGTCATTTTAGGCCCCAGTCCATCTTATGAAAGAATGTAAGAACAAAGAGCCACTACCACACCAGGAGACAGCCTAATCCTATCAGGGACAATAATTCAGTGGTAATACTCCCAATGTTGATTCAAAAGTTAAGACTGACCTGATACACACTCTTGAGTTACCTTTGCAGGATATAAACCCCTCTAAGCGGTCAGATACTGGACCCACCAAACCCAGAGAACTGAGGATGCTTACTCTTCATTACATTCTTCATGTAATCTGAAGAATGAAGAATAAAAGGAATGAGAAGAAATGAACAAAGCCTCAAAGAAGAGTAGGATCCCATCAAGGTCACTGCCATACGGATGGCAGGAGTATCAAGAGAGGAGAGGGAAAGGTGCAGAAAAATATTGGAAGAAATAATAGCTTAAAAACTTACCAAATTGATGATAAACGTGAATCCACACATACAAGAAGTTGAACAGACTCCAGCTGCAGTAAATGCAAAGAGATGCACTACAGACACATCACAAAGACTTACAAAAAGCCAATGACTAAGAGAAAATCTTGAAAGTCACAAAAGAAAAATGACTCGTCACCTACAAGGGAACCATCATCAGAGTAAAAACATGACTCCCCACCAGAAATGGCAAAGATCAAAAGGCAGCGGGACCACACATTCACAGTGCTTAAAGAACAAAGTAAGTGCCAACCCACAATCCAAGCTATCTTCCAAATTAGAAATCAAGGTAAAAGTGTGGCCAGATAACTAAACACGGAGACAGTTTTGTGAGCAGTCATACCTTACAAGATACACTAAATGGAGTTCTTCTGGATCAGAGTGACTCCTGACATCAATTTGAACCCATGTGAAAAAAACAAAGAGCAGTGATAAAGTTAATTATGTAATTAGAAAAGACAGCACAAATGCATATTTCTTCTCTGTTCTTCTCTTAACTGATTGTAAAAGCAATTATATAAAACACTGTGTGTGTAATTTTATTTTTCAGGCTCTAACATTTAGAACATAGCATATTTGCCAGTAACAGCAGAAAGGACTTTGCGGGAGCAAAGCTGTTGGGGAGAAGTAAGTGACTCCAGATGGTGACTGGAATCTACAGAAACAAATGTAGAGAATCAGAAGTGTTAAATAAGAATGTTAATATAACAAAAGCTATAAATATATATTTGTTCTCTCTTCTCAACTTCTGTAGAAGACATGCAATTATATAAAGTAATAATTTATAACAAGGTATATTTGGGCTGTAATATGTATAATATAATAATAATGCCATAAAGGAGAAAAGGTGAGCATACAGGAATAATGTGTCCACATTTCACTAGAATTTAGTTACTATAAGTCTGAAGCAGATTCTGATAAATAAAGGTATATGTGGTAAATCCTAAATGAATCGCTAAGGAAATAACCAAAAAGTATGTAAATAGTAAAAAAAAAAATGATTGAATAAATTTAAATGTTATGTGAGAAAATACTCTAATGTAAAATCATGTGGTAAATACAGAACAGATGAACAAAAAGGCATGAGATATAGAAAACAAGAAGATAATGTGGGAATGCAAGCTGGTGCAGCCACTCTGGAAAACAGTATGGAGGTTCCTCAAAAAACTAAAAATAGAACTACCCTACCACCCAGCAATTGCACTACTAGGCATTTACCCATGGGATATAGGTGTGCTGTTTCGAAGGGACACATGCACCCCCATGTTTATAGCAGTACTATCAACAGTAGCCAAAGTATGGAAAGAGCCCAAATGTCCATCGATGGATGAATGGATAAAGATGATGTGACATATATATACAGCGGAGTATTACTTGGCAATCAAAAAGAATGAAATCTTGCCATTTGTAGCTACATGGATAGAACTGGAGGGGATTATGCTAAGTAAAATTAGTCAGTCAGAGAAAGACAAATATCATATGACTTCACTCAAATGAGGACTTGAAGACACAGAACAGATGAACACAAGGGAAGGGAAGCAAAAATAATATAAAAACAGGGAGGGGGACAAAACAGATGAGACTCATAAATATGGAAAACAAACAGAGGGTTACTGGAGAGGGTGTGGGAGGAGCGATGGGCTAAATGGGTAAGGGGCATTAAGGAATCTACTCCTGAAATCATTGTTTCCCTATATGCTAACTAATTTGGTTGTAAATTAAAAAAATAATAAAATGAAATAAAATAAAATAAAATAAAATAAAATAAAATAAAATAAAAGAAGCAAAATGGTTAAGTGTAAGCCCAACTATCCAATGATATTAATAACAAATTAAATATGAACAAATTAAACAACCCAACAAAAAGGCAGAGACTGTCAGACTAGAGACAAAAATGAACAAGCAAGATCTGAATATGTGCTGTCTACAAGGGACTCATTCTAGAATCAAAGATACAAAGAGATTTAAAATAAAATGACAGGAAAAAAATCTATCATGTAAACAGCAACTATGAGAAAGCTTGAGTAGCTATATGAATATCTGGACAAATAGACATTAAAATAGAAATGAAGAGAGAATATAGACAATTCCGCAGTAATAGTTGGAGCTTTCAATATTTCACTTTCCCTTTCAATCATGGATAAATAGGTGGGCAGAATTTCAACAAGGCTGTGGTACAAACCAGCTAGACCTAACATATACCTAAAGAACATTTCACCCAGCACCTGCTGAATATATATTCTTCTCAACTACACATGGGACTTTCTTCAGGAAAGGATGACCGAGGTCATGAAACAAATATAAATAGATTTAAAAGACTTGTCACAATACAAAGTATGCTCTTTTGACCACAATGTAATAACAGAGCAATCAATAACAGAAAGAAATTTAGGGAACTAACAAAAATCTGGAAGTGAAAGAGCAAATTCCTAAGTAACCAATTGATCAAAAAAGAAAACAGAGAGGAAATTAGAAACTGAGAGATGGACAAAAATAAAAATGCAATACACCACAACTAAAGGGATGTAGGTAAAGCAGTACTTAGAGGTTAACATATAGCAGCTGCAGCCTACATTATAAACAAAAAAGAAGAAAGATTTTATATGTTCTTTTTTTTTAATGTTTATTTCTGAGACAGAGAGAGAGAGAGTGTGCATAAACAGGGGAGGGGCAGAGACTGAGGGAGGGGGAGGATCTAAAGCAGGCTCTGCACTGACAGCAGAGACCCTGATGCGAGGCCGGAACTCACACGCCGGCACTCAGGCATCATGAGATCATGACTTGAGCCCAAGCTGGTCACTTAAACGACCCAGACACATAGGCACCACAAGAAGAAAGATTTTAAATCAATAACCTAAACTTCTACAATTTTAAATCAACGACCTAATCTTCCTAAGACACTGAAAAAAACAAGGCAAACTAAACCCAAAGCAAGCTGATGGAGAAAATAAAAAAGATTAGAGTACAAATTAATGAAATTAAAAAAAACCAGAAAAACAAAGAAAAATTCAATGAAACAAAATTCTGCTTCTTTGAAAAGATCAACAAACTGTAAAATCTTTCATTTGATTAGAGATTCAGATTGCCAGAAAACCAAAGGAAAAGAGAGAGAAAATAACAGCAGACTTGTAAATTCTTAATTTTTTTTAACATTTATTCATTTTTGAGAGAGACAGTGTGGGAGCAGGGAAGGGGCAGAGAGAGAGGGAGACATAGAATCCAAAGCAGGCTCTAGGCTCTGAGTTGTCAGTACAGAGCCTGAAGCGGGGCTCCAACTCGCGAACTGTGAGCTCATGACCTGAGCCGATGTCAGATGCTTAATGGAATGAGTCACCCTGGCACCCCTGTAAATGCTTAGCATCAGAAATAAAAGTGAGGACATAACAAATGACCTTACAGAAATTTATTTATTTTTTATTTTTTTTTTTAACGTTTATTTATTTTTGAGACAGAGAGAGACAGAGCATGAACGGGGGAGGGTCAGAGAGAGGGAGACACAGAATCTGAAACAGGCTCCAGGCTGAGCTGTCAGCACAGAGCCCGACACGGGACTCGAACTCACAGACCGCGAGATCATGACCTGAGCCGAAGTCGGCCGCTTAACCGACTGAGCCACCCAGGCGCCCCTTGACCTTACAGAAATTTAAATGATTCTAAAGAAATGCTATGAAAAATTGTATGCTAACATGTTAGTTAACATAACAGAGTTTACCCTGGCAAATTTGTAAAGAGGCACAAGCTATGAGATCAATTACGTCTCATGATACATAAAGTTTGTAGAGCATGACCATGTGGCATTAATCCCGAGAATGCAAATTTGTTTTAAAACCCAAAGTCAATAATTTAATATAGCATATCCACAGAATAAAAACCCAAAACCATGTGATCTAAGGCTTTCTCGCCTTACTGCAGTTGGTTTTAAAATATGGAGTGGGCCCATCCCTAGAGAGTTGAATAAATAAATATTAAGAAGCTATTGGGGCGCCTGGGTGGCTCAGTCAGTTGAGTGTCCGACTACGGCTCAGGTCGTGATCTCGGGGTTCATGGGTTCTAGCCCCGTGTCGGGCTCTGTGCTGAAAGCTTGCTCAGAGCCTGGAGCCTGCTTCAGATTCTGTGTCTCCCTCTCTCTCTGCACCTCCCCCACTTGCGCCGTCTCACTCTGTCTCTCAGAAAATAAATAAATACATGTAAAAAAAATTTAAAAATTAAAAAAAAAAAGAAGAAGCCAGGAGAATATATGTAGATTCTCACCCTAACACTGGAGTGCCTAGCTCTCCTCCTGCCAATCTCCCTCCACTTTGATGAGGGCAAAGGACAGAGTGCTGGTCTAGAAAACAGTGCACCTCCATTACTGAAATGTCTTTCTCTTTGTTCTGCATTACCTTTACATTTTGAAAATCATCATTTCTTCTTACTCAATAAGACTTCATCATGTCTTAATAACGTTTTTGATATGCCATATGCATAGGCAAAACTTTTCACACCAACTACTAAGTTCAACGTAATTGCTTGTTTCAGGTAGGTGGCCTTCCTCTCTTATTCTCTGAACAGAAGCTTCTAGAAATATGACATAAGTAATTAGGGGGTTTGTATACACGGGTTAACAGGTTAGGGGACTAATACGGGTGCGGTGCTGAGTGCCAATGTCATATGCATGTTTCCTGCGTGGTTTTAGACTAACATATTTGGCCATTTAAATTATGTTAAATGGGATTGCATTGACATGTTCGGGTAAATCACCTTCTGGGACCTTCTGGGACTTCTGAAACATCAAGAGGCGAGATGAAGGTCATGTGCTGGATAGGGACGGAGAAAGTGACTTCACTGTAACCCTACCTCTAAGAACACTGAAAAGTGAGACTCCAAATAGTGTGAGAATCCGCCATCTATACTATACAAAGGTGTTTAAACATGAGCAATCACGAGGTAGATGACCAGAGAAGTAAGCCACACTCAGAGTTTAGATAATAGAAGTTTATGACCCACACATACTTAGAATGGAAGAAGGAACATGGCAGAGGGTTTAACACCTGGGTTTGGATCTGTACCTCCTGGGCTGGTACCTTCCTCCTGCCAAATGTCAGTTGCATGCCTGAATAACCCACCTACCTCACTCCACCTCAGACTTCACATACCTTAAGTTTAGATAGTGATTATACACATCTTTTAGTGCCATGGGGCGCTCATGCATGTGACGCTCTAAGAAGGGTGCATGGCAAATGGTAAAGACTTAATTAAAACCACTCATGTTGATTCTTATAATGTTTAATTTTGATCACTGCACATCGAAAAAGGAAAAGCTTCAGCAACTGTTACAAACTTTCAGGTTAATGGCCAGATAGGCAAAAATTTAAAAAAAGATGCTTTCCAACTCTCATTAAAAGATGCAACTTGGCAGCGGTCCTGGAAATGAAAGAGGAGGACAGCATGTTATAGTACAGAGGGAAACTTTCAAGTAAATACCTGCACGGGCAAAAAGAGATTTAGACCGCAAGCCGTTGGCTGCAAAACCTCAGTACCCAGAATATAGGGAGCTTTCATGTGAATGCGAACAGATACCGAATCCTTCCTTCTGTTGGCTTCCAGCGTCACGACAGACGGGCTAGATGTCAAGAAATATTCTGAGTCACTTATAAAGCAGAGATGAGAGGGTGCACTGTAAAATAGAAGACTGAACAAATGAAAGGAATTTAAACAATCAATAGCAGACACAACATAAAAGCAGAATTGGCACTTCTGGAACTTGATTCAGCAACGTGGCAGAAAAACTCAAGGCACTCTCCAAAAACATGACGAAAAAAGGGACAAAGCTAATAAAACAGTAAACCAAAACCAAAACCAAAACCAAAACCAAAACAGATGGCAGGTATTCAGGAAGGAAACTAATGCTTCAGCTTGAGAACTGAAGACCCCAGTGGGAAAACAAGTCACGGATAAAAACAATACCTAAAGAAGCGCTTGAAGAACTGAATTGCAAAAAGAGAGTTCAGAAGGGATACTTATTCTGGAGGTTAAAAATACTCCGTTGCCTAAAATTCAGAGGATAATTAAGCTACTTTATTGAAGACAATATAAACATTGATGTGATAATTGAGTATGGTTGTGAAAAATAAAGCAGGTGAACAAAAATAAATAATCAATCTTCCTCCAGAAGTACGCTATAAAAAAACTAAATGATTTCAAGCTTCTTCGCAACCTTTTTCACGAGGCTCCACAATGACATTCCACTCTGTATTCAAATCGAGTTATTCTCTGTAGCTGTCTGCTTATCTCTTTGTGAAGCGCCATCACATCACTGACATGCATGAAGCATGTGTGTATATACAGTCTTTTATTTTCTGACTTGTCTGTCTCGTGGATACAGAGCTGATTTGGGGACCCAAATCTAGTATTCCGGACAGCTAATTTTATTTACTTTGATAGATAGGTATATAGACTGCCCAGGTTAGCTTCTCTGACCTCTCCACATCTCATGGAACTCAATACAATGTACCAAAAATTACAGAAATACAAAAAGTTCACCTGAAACAGCTATGATGACATCCTATGTGGCTGAAGAGCTTGTCTTGGAAGTGTACTGAAAGTTTCACAATCACAGATCAATCCAGAAATGTGGCACAAAATACACAAAACAGTGCTCCAGAAATCCTTGAGGAACCTATGATTTCATTTTTCGAATATAATCTCTTCTATTTGACATGGAGACCAGAGCACGAATATGTGATTGTTCAAGACAAACGTGTTGATCAAGGCCACACGTGCACACACACACACACACACACACACACATACACTCATACCACACAAAATAATGTAAAGAATAAAATTAACTGAAGCCTGTTTATCACCCCTGAAATGGTATGCTATGATAAAGGGCTTTTTTTCCCTACTTCTCTCTAGTGTAGGGTTATCATGAGTTACATCTGCCAAAATTAACACCATCACTTTTTCTTTCATATAGAGATTAGTCCCCGAGTCCACCTATATTAAAGCAATACACTTAAGTTCCAAAATTATTAATCACATTTAGCTATCACAGATAAAAGCTGCCCTGATTATCCTCCAAAGGTGTACTTGTTAGAACTTTCTGGAAAGGAACCAGAGTCCTCATCTGGTTTGCAATTGCTTAGGCTGGAGGGGAGCTCTCTTTGATAAATTTAATCACATAATTTATGCTTCACATTTTAGTAGTTGCTATGGAGACTTCAGAATGGTTGCATATGTTATATATAGCATTCTTGTACTTGTATCTAATTTGCATTTTAAAGACCTAGTGTCTATCATTTCTCCACAAGTAACTTCGGTGACGGTAGCTTTTAGGTGCTTTATCTGACATGTTTTTAATGCAGTCTGCAATTGGGGTCTACCGTAAGGGATTCTACATGAAATACGATTTCTAAAGGACCCCGAGAAGAGTTTATACTTTCATTTAACTTTTTAACAGAGTAGATTATTCACCATATTCACAAAAGTGCAGCATTCTTATTAACCAAATATCCAATGCTCTACTTTTAATTCCAATTCTCTTAGAGTAAATATAACAACACGGGCAAATTGAGAACGATCACCACTTGGAGATTGGAGAAAAACCACACAGCTTCCGTCTTCTTCCCACCTACTAACAAGCAGAGGTGCTGTTAGCTCTCTCTGAGCTTCAGGTTTTCACTGATAAATTGGAGATGATGCTTTGTGTATCAAACCCGCAAACATTTTTGAGCCCCACGCACTGTGCGCACACACTCTCACGTGACAGGAAAGTAACGTACACGTGTTATCTCTTGCACACTTCCCCTACGTTCAAGTAGAAAGAAGCTTGCCTGAATATTTATTTTAAAAGAAAAACCAGGGGCGCCTGGGTGGTGCAGTCCGTTAAGCGTCCGACTTCAGCCAGGTCACGATCTCGCGGTCCGTGAGTTCGAGCCCCGCGTCAGGCTCTGGGCTGATGGCTCGGAGCCTGGAGCCTGTTTCCAATTCTGTGTCTCCCTCTGTCTCTGCCCCTCCCCCGTTCATGCTCTGTCTCTCTCTGTCCCAAACATAAATAAAAAACGTTGAAAAAAAAATTTTTTAAAAAAAGAAAAACCAGGGAGGCCCGATGAGACGCTAGAGGACTCCTGTACTGCGAATTCTCAGAGCCTGGTTTGTGCATTTGAGTCAAAATCTCAGAGATTCTCTTTCTTCGCGAAGTGGTGTAATTTTTTTCCTAGCACAGTTGTGGCTGTAAGTTCAAACACACTGGGATCTCTCACTTACTTTTAAAATACTTGATATTTTTGCCGTACAGAAATGGGCGACGAGGTTTTTAAGCAAAGCGTATACCCTCTAAATTAAAAAATAATAATATTGAGAAAAAAGATGGCACAGATATTTGAAAGTCACAAGGATTTGACATGAATGCTGAAGCGAATTTATAGCACATTTTGCCAACTCCTTTTAGTTATTATTTTACTTTCTTCTTAAAATTTAAGGGGTCACCCTATCGGGGAGGTAAAAGATGTGAGAGATGTCTTTTTTGAGTAAGATTTTTCCGAATAAATGATAATTTGTGTTCATGAGTCTTTCTGTCCCTTCCAGATACATTGTTTCCAATTAAAAAGAGAGAAAATTCATCTCCTATAACTGAAACTTAGTACCCTTTGACTAGAATGTCCTAAAGATCTACTGGACATACAGTGCCTTCAGTTAACAATATTGTATTTCAAATTTTGGCTAAGAGAATATATTTTATGTTAAATGTTCTTACCACAAAAAAAGATAGTAAAAACAAAGAATGAGGTCAGGAGGAAACATTTGGAGGTGATGAATATGTTTATGGTTTCATGGGTGTGTACTTCCAAATTCATCCAATTTTATACATTACACTTATACAAATTTTTGTGTGTCAACGATACCTTGATGAAGTGGTTTTAAAAATTAGCAAGATAAAAAAACAGAGAAAAGTAAATAATTGTTCTAAACACTGATGGGTAATAGCTTAATAGCTAAAAAAGAAAAAGACGAAATATTTTGTTTGGTTTTGTTTTACTTTGTTTTAACCAGAAGTAGCAATAAATAATTTATTTCCTTTGAGACCTTGTCTATTTGGAGGGAAATTTAGCCTAAGCAGGAAATTTTGTTAAGGAGAAATAAGAATTTGGGTTACTGAGGAAAGTTAGGGCTAGAACAATATATTGATGGCACTCAACAAGCAGGTGATATCTAAAGTTCTAGGGGTATTAACAGGTACCTAGGAATTGCTTTTCGTAATAAAAAGTAAAATGGCCAAGGAAGAAACGTGGTAATATGCCAACATTCGAGACAGAAGACCCGGTGACACATGCGTAGGTCTTCCTGAGTGAGAGCTGGGTGAGGTGGGATAGTTGCTGAAATAAAATTTAAGGTCTGTTGTCCATGCTGTGCGTTGGTCGGGGGCTGCACACACTGACAAATGCATGAGTGTTCCTAATTCACATAAAGGTGACATGAGGGTTAGTGTCAGTTCTGTTTGGGGAAGACAGGGAAGAATGTAGGCAGTGAATGGTAACAAGAGTGGGAGAGGATGACAGAGCCAATAATTTCGAATGGTTCAGAAAGACATAACCTTTTAAGAGGCAAGAATGCTGGAAAGGTCTACCTTATAAGTAAGATACCAGAATCCCAAGGAAGGCTCTGACAGCTAAAGAAGGAATTTCTAGCTAGAGCCCTACAACTGGTTCATTACGGTCTCTGAATCATTGTTTAACTTGGCCTATTCACATATGAAAACTAAGTATGATTGACAACGTTAATGAAATAAGAGTTGCCAAGGAATAAATTTTTCTCTATGCAAAGTTTTTGCTCAAAATATTGATCTGCTGGGCAAACTTAACTTTTGGGTATTCTAGCTTCTATGTTTACTCAGTGAGGCAATCCACAGGAAAAGACAAGAAGAAAGTCTTTGAAGGAGAGTGACTAAATATGAATCAACTAATAATAAAATGGCGAATATTTGTTAACCTAAGAGAATATGTATATAGATAGATAGATAGATAGATAGATATATCTATATATATACAGGGGAAGAATGTAGGCAGTGAATGGTAACAAGAGTGGGAGAGGATGACAGAGCCAAGAATTTCGAATGGTTCATAAAGACATAACCTTTTAAGAGGCAAGAATGCTGGAAAGGTCTACCTTATAAGTAAGATACCAGAATCCCAAGGAAGGCTCTGACAGCTAAAGAAGGAATTTCTAGCTAGAGCCCTACAACTGGATATATATATCTATATATATATTGTCTCCTGACCACTAAGTTACCCTTGGGGGTGTTTCCTCTGATGCTCAGGCTGACAGCAAGATCAGTAGAAAATCTCCTTCATACCAATTATGCCATGAGATTTTGGGCATTGTACATGGAGACTTGGCCTTGAACAAAGGTCATAAAATGCATGTTTTACAGCCTCAAGAGGCATGAAGGGTTATAGCCAGTTTTAAAACAATGGCAATGATATCATAACCATTTTTCAATAGTTGTCAATGTATTAAAATAAAACATTAGAGGGGCGCTGGGGAGGTTCCGTCGGTTAAGCATCCGACTCTCGATCTCAGCTCAGATCATGACCTCATGGTTCAGGAGTTTGAGCCCCATGTTACTCTCCATGCTGACAGTGCAGAGCCTGCTTCGAATTCTCTCTCTCTCTCTCTTTCCAAATAAGTAAATAAATAAACTTAAAAAAATAAAATAAACATTTGAGTTTCTGCTTAAAGATGATGGAATAAACACCCCGTGTCTCTCAGTGAATGCAGTTATAAAACACGAAGGAATACAAGGAGCAGATATTGCAGGATTCCAAAGTAAAGAGCAGCAGGTTGATTAAAGGAAATCGCTGGAATTCAAACTACTGCCTCAATGACCTGAATTTCCTATTTTTTTTTTTTTCTCTCTTCTCTCTCCTTGGACTGTTATGAGCATAGCCCCAAAGCTTAGAAGTAGACACAGGGATGTAGACAGAGAGTCCTTCCGGAGAAGCACTGTTGGTCTATCCCAGAGAGATAAAGGGAAGTCCCAATGGCCAGAGATAGAGTGAAAAATCCATGCTGGTTTTGCTTCCTTATACTCTTTTCTTCCTGGGCACTCTCACCAAATATCCTTGGGGCAGCATAAGCCGTGGGAACCACAGACCTTGAAGTCTCAATAATAGAGCTGAAGCTTCCTCTCAAATCAAAACACCTATGGTCCCAAGGTGGTGGGGTAACCCCCCACCCCCTTACTTTTATTTCTTCTCTCTGTGTCCCTCAGCCACTTGTTTCTGGTTACAGACAGAGCGACAGCAATATAAAGCAGAGGGTAATTACAGCCCCAGATTTCTGGAGAGAGAATTGAAACAGGGAAGCATTGGGAACGGTGAAGTACTGGGGAGTTGAGAGAAGGAAGAGCTCAGGAAAACAGCCTCACAAAGTTGCTTAGGAGCTTGGCTTACCTGAAAGCTGCTCATGGGCAGATCTGACCCTATTTGGCATTCCAAAGATTTTGAGGCAAGGAATAAAAAAGAGCACTCAAGCCCAAAGCCCATGTCAGTCACATGGATATAGCCACTGAGAGGCTAAAAGAAAAATTACCAGGTGTACTCACAACTGCAAAGAAAAGATCTTTCCCTTCCCCCGCCGATCACCGAAACCAGCCAGGGCGCGCCCGGTCGTAGTCTGACATAAAGGCGGGAACCAATCAAGTTCTGCTGAATGGTTTGAAATAAAGGCGGGAACCAATCAAGTTCTGCTGAGCGTTCAAATTTAAATGTCAACCTATAACAACTCTGTAACCTCAAAAAAATCCCTAACTTGTTTGTGCCTGTCTATAAAAGAAGCTGTAAGATCCTTGCTTGGGGCCTCTTGCGTCACCGGCAACTAGTGCGCAGAGGACCGGGTTCGAATCTGCAATAAACGACCCTTGCCACTTGGCTTTGGCTCTGGACTCTGGTGGTTTGTTTTCGGGGGGTGTCTCGAATCTGGGCACATCAGCCACAGCATCTTACCTTGATATATTAAGTAGAGTGTGTACCGTTTACACGTGGCAAATGTTTTCTGCATTTTGACACTCTTTGTCTTAGATTTCCTTTCGCAAGTCTCAGAGCCATGCAACTTTAAGGTAGCATATTGAATGGATTCACATTTCAATTTTAAGAGACAGTATTCTCCATATTGTGGGCTTCAGCATTTATGAAAATGGAAATATCATGTTGGAAGTGTCGGCAGGAAGTTCTCAAAATGGCATGAGCCAACTTGCCATTGTGTAGCCCAAATCCACCAAAACACCAACCACCACCTCCACCAACAACAGAAACACCGGAGATGTTTGAAGACCAGAAAATTTTGATGGGCTGGTTTTTAATTTTTGACCATAAGTTACCATCCACGTTGATGTAATTTTGATTATTTTATGGTCCAAAATGAATGAAAGAGTAGAGAGTAGGATCTGGGAAGCTGGCCGTGTTTCCATTCTAATTCACTGGCTGATACTCACAATTTAACTCAACTTTGCTCTAAGAACAGATTTTCAGCCATTTATAAAGATGAGTTTCCTTTGTGTTATTTATAAAGGGGTAAATACCCCTGCACTTAATTCTCAGACATTCTTTCACCTCTTGGGCCCCACCCTAGGCACAAGATTCTCAGACGTTCTTTCACCCTTGTGCCCCACAATTACAGATCAGCATTTAGGGGCTGTATATAAGAATGGAAGAATGGAAATGTTAATGTGAAATGTTAATGTGAGATACTTCTTTGCTTGGCTTCTGTTAAGTGAGGTAACGAATTGCAAATGGAAACAATGAATGGACCAAACTAAGAGAATGTTTTGCTTCAAGCAGTTTTTGTTTATTAGTTCCATTCACTTCATGGCTTGTGATCATCATTCAAGATATGCTCCTCTGGGTGTTTTTATTAAGTGGCAGTTTATTTTTTATTTGCTTGTGAGGAGATTTCTTATGTCACGACATGTAACTTCTTTCCCAGCAGATGTTTTATAAAAAGCTAGGAAATGGTGTTTCATGGTGATAAATCTCTTTGATTGGAGGCAGTCTTCGTCAAAAAGGAGTATCTAGCACTTTAAGGGCAAAACGCATGATAGGTAATGCCTCAGTGGAGAGTTATCTAGACTCTGGAGTAATGCTGTTCTTTTCTGAGTTAATACGTGACCCTGAGCAAAGTAAGGACATAAAAGAAAGTAGTGGGTAGAAAATTTCAGTGACTTGATCTACTCCCAGAAATAATGACAAATGCAAAACATTTTTAAAGATTAATGAATCAAGAAATGACTAGAGTGCCTCAAATACTATATTTTCGGGATGAATTAATTCCATTTATGTACTCTTAAGCTAGTGTTTGAGAGACTTAGCTACTCAATAATAGGCTTGATATTTTGTGTACATATTAAAAATATGGATTATAATACTCCTGTCTTTTTTTAAAATTAGAAGCAAATAAATAAATTGTGTTCTCCTATTTAAACTGTGAATAGACATAGAGAACCTGGTTGGTTTTCCAATTTAAATTTAGCACTGCACTTGTTGGCATATAAATGTTGAAGATCTCATCTTCACACACAACTTTAACTCAAGAAAGAGAATGGAAATGGCAATTCTCAGTGGAAATTGAGAGAGAAAAATTACTCTTTGTAGGACATGCCTTCGCAGGATTGAACAGCTAGCATATGACAATCACTGGGTAGAAGCTGGGAGATTGCACTTAAATTTCCCTACATAATTTTGACTTAATATTTCATATTTTATTTGCTGTTGTATTTAAGACTTGGTTGTGAACATATTCCAGTATCCTTACATTTCTTCAAATATATTTTAAAGATTAGGTACTGATAATTATACAGATATATGTGAATGTGATTTTTCATCCATTTGGAATATTCAACCTAAGAAAATATAAGAAGTCATGGTCTAAAAACTTTATCAATATTTGTCTTCATCTCCTCTTCTGTTAGTAATAAACAGAGCTTTCTAACTACAAGGATAAGGATACATTAAAGCTCTTGAAATACATGTTCAGATTGCTTTCCAGAAGGGACATACCAAATTCATCCTTTTACCTGTTTTGAGGTACATCACATAGTTGACTTCAGTAACCACTCCAGGTGCACTTGAAAACCATACTCTGAAGGTTTTGATGTTCTATATAGGTTACTTGGGTCAATTATTTATTTTGTCAATTTATTTATTTTTCTATATTCGTATTGATTGTTTTATCAGGCCATTCTGGCAGTTACTGATAGAAGTATTATAATTTTCCACAGTAGTTGCAAATACATATTTTTCTTTTTTATTCTGTTAATTTCTCTCTTATTTTAGGCCATATTATTATATACTGCAAGTTTGAGAATTGCAATATATCCCTGATCTATTGTCCTCGGTATTGTTTGGAAAATTCTTACTTAAATTTAATGCTTCTTACTTTGAACTTTACTTTTGGTATTCATATGGCTTTACCAGTTTATTTTGTTTACAATTTGCATGTTTTCATATTTCATCTTTTTAATTTCATCTTTTTTTGGTTTGCTTATATGTAAGATATGTCTCCTCTAACAAGTAAGTATGTATTTTTATTTGACCCAATGAAATAACCTGTATTTTAATTAGAATTTTTAGCCCATTAATAGTTAGTATACTTACTGGTGAATTTAAATCTACAATCTTATTTTTTTAAATTTTTGATGTTCCTTTTCTCTCTTATTTATTTATTTTTTCAGGGAGAGGGGTTACATAGACCAGGTTAGCTACAATAATAGGCACAATCATCTTAATGCAATCATGGGGAAAATTTGAAGCTGGCATTCAGTCCAGATAAGAGTCAGTCTACTTCCCATTTGCCTCTCTAGTTAGAATATGAGCCTGGATATTGGCCAAGGATTCTGTTCCATGACAGGAACTTAACTCCAGTTTTCGTACTCCCTCTTAAGTGAATCTGCTGAAATTCTGCTAAGTTTCTGAGCCTCAGAGACTATATTTAATGTTAGCAATTACTTCAAAGGGAAAAGAGACCAAATGCTAGGCTCAACTCTGTCGTCCCATAGTTCCCAGATTTTGAGCCTTTAATTCTTCACTGGCTTAGAAACTCTAAGCACATGTTTTCTCGGAAATCATTTTATCCAACTCTGCTAGTTGTTTTCAGCAGGAGGGATTGCACAAAACAATCCATTTTGCTATTGCCAGAAGCAGAATTCTGGTTTGAATCAACTTTCAACTTCTAGATATATGAGTAATGTTGTTCATTCCGTGTCTAGTTTATTATTGGGCTGGGTTCCAAAATTTCACTTTTTACAATTAGTTTGTTTTTCTCCAAGAAATAAAGTAATAAATATTGATTAGTTACAGGCCAAAGCATAAAGCATTTTTTTTTTATCTATAACACCCTTGAGCTGTAATACCAATAATGCTCTCATTAATCATTTAAATCCATTTCTTTTCTTATGTGGAATTACAGCATACTTTCTGTGATAATGAAAGCTTTTAGTTATTTTGGAAATATTTGTGGATTCACATTTCCTTACTCTTCCCTATCTCCTCTCAGGGATGGTGTGTTGGTTCTTGTGTCTACCTGGTACTACTTTGTGTCAGCTGAATGGAAGGAGGCCTCCAATCTACACTACCAAGTGGCTTTATCACTGTAAATAATCTTACTTTATTTAGAGGTGGGAAATTTGCCCATCACACATCTGTATTATTCAGATTAAAGCTGTGCCCATTTCCTTCTAAGGATTTGGGAAACTGTTTGGGGATTGACAGTACACTCCAGATTCTTCCAAAATCCAGAAGCATCCCATCCTGAAATAGTGATAATAAATCTGTCTCTGGGCTCTGCCTCCTCCACTTGCACCCACCTTTGCACAGTGTTCTTGGGTCCTTGCTGGTATTGGCTGAAGACTGAATACCATCCCTGAGAGGTGATCAATGAGATATCACTTCGTCTCTCCATTCAAGGCAACACGTTGTCACCAATGACAAGGTCCGAGATTTCTGGTGTCTGCCCCAGTTCCAAGGCTTCCGGTTCCCGCTTCCAAGTTTTACCCAGTATGTCTGTGCCTGCAGTACCTCTGCGACCTTTCAGAGAGGTTCTCAAACCCAAAACTTCTGGATTTCCTGAAGAGAAACATAAAGCTCTTTTAAATCCAAGATTTCAGCATCAGACTCAGCCATCATGCTCCTCTCTTTGCCAATGCTGATCTTTCTTACCCAGCTCTGTGTCAGTAGCACTGCAAATTCAGATCTCTTCCAGGGATTCAGATTGTGAGATGGGCAAAACAAAACAAAGCAAAACAAAACAAAACACCCTTCTGCTTTGATTTTTCTTTTCAGTCTAATTAACACACCGCTCCATTCCAAGACTTGAGCCCAAAGAAGAGAGTTTGGGACACTTTATTTGACCACATGATTTTCCTTAAGTCCTTGCTACTCAGTGTGGTCCATAGACCAGCACCCCCCATACCACAGGCTTGTTAGTAAGAAATGCAGACAATGTAAGGGAACACAATCCAGAACTACTGAAGCAGAAGCTGAATTTAAGAAAAAACTCTAGGTAAGTGTCATACCTGAGAATGGGAAAGTTCTGCCTTAGTCATATCCTCATGCTCTTCAGACATGGACTTTGTAATCTTTGCAGCCAATTTAATAGGTCTGTCCTTTATGTCTTAAAAGTACCCTTCTGGGTTCATTGTCTTGTCACAGATTTAGAAGTCCTAGTGAGGTCTCAGAACAGGAGGAGTGATGCTTCTTTTTGCATTGCTGCTGTGAGATCTCTATCAGTCAGGTCCAAGCAGAGAAGCAGAAGCAGGAGAAAATATATAGGAGGAGATTTCTCACAAAGGAACTGGCCAGGCCTGTGTATACTCTGTAGGGCAGGCTGTCAGGAAGAAGAGTCTGGAAGGTAACGGCTACCACTGCTCTCCACGGACAGAGCTTCTTCTCTCAGAAAAGCATCAGCCCTGCTCTGGAGACTTTACACCTGAATGAGTCAGCCTTTCCCAGACTGTGTAGGATAATTTCCTTTACATAAAGTCAACTGATTATGGATTAGAATTTTCTTTTTCTTTCTTTTTTGTTTTAGAAAGAAAGAGAGGGAGACAGCGCATGAGTGGGGGATGGGGGTGGGGGAGGGGCAGAGGGAGAGGGAAAGAGAATCTCAAGCAAGCTCACACTGAGTGAGGAGCCCAACACAGGACTCTGGGATCATGACCTGAGCCAAAACCAAGAGACAGCCACTCAACCCACTGAGCCACCCAGGTGGCCCTAGAATTTTCAATCATATCTTTGAAATACCTTCACGGCAACACCTGGCTTAGTGACTGGTTGAATTACTGGTGACTGTGGCCTGGTCACATTGGCACATCAGAAGACCATCAAAAGGCCCTTATGTTTCTGAGGCAAATGGATGCCTCTGGAAGAATATAAGTGGGGGCGGAGGACAAGAATAAGAAATACAAATGGTGGCAGAGTGCCTGGGTGGCTCAGTCGGTTAAGCATCCAACTCAACGGCACCTCAGGTCATGATCTCATGGTTTGTGAGACTGAGCCCCACATCAAGCTTGCACTAACAGCACGGAATAAACAAACAAACAAATAAATAAATAAATATTTAAAAAAGAAATTAAAATGGTGGCAATACAATGACACAGTAAATATACATGTTCCCTGTGAGAAAAGAATTAAGCCACAAAACAGAAACGATTCCATGGGAAGGGGTAGAGAAAAAGGTCAGCAAAGAACCACAAGGTCTATTCACTTATATATTCAAGGTTCCAGTTTTCACCTCACCGTTCCCTGATGGGCAGTAACAGGTTGGGACCAGGAAGGGAGAGCTTTGCTTCTGCTCTTCTGGTTCCGAAGGGCAATTTGCCTGTTGAAGTATATATCCTTCCCTGATCTTTTGTGTCACCAGGCCTCCCCTGATGGTTAGGTCACTGTGCCCTCTCATCCCAGGCCTGCCGTCATTCCTCATGTATTTACAGACGTGCGTGGGGCACCTGGGTGGCTCGGTCGGTGAAGCATCCGACTTCGGCTCCGGTCATGATCTCGCGGTTCATGTGGTCCAGCCCTACGTGGTGCTCTGGGCTGACAGCGTGGAACCTCTTCGGGATTTTCCTCTCTCTGCCTCTCTCTCTGCCCCTCCCCTGCTCCTGCTTTCTCTCTCCGAAAATAAATAATCTTAAAAAAAAAAAAGATGGTCTTAAAAAGTAATAAAAGAAATGTGTGTGTGTGTATAAGAGAAAAAGACATGGGGGGCTGGTTGTCATGAACTTGACAAGTTGAAGTTTGGGTATGCTGGTCTTCAGGTCTTCAAGGACCTAGTAAATATTAGTGATGACTTTTACTTGGGTGTTACTGGGTTTTAGTCTACTGCTTGAATTAGCTCTAATCCCTCTTTCATAATCAAAAATTTGTTCTGAGCACACTCACATATATTCGGGGTCATCAGGATCAATTTTTCCAGCACATTTTTAATAGGTTCATATTAAATATTGATATTTAATGACGCTGTCTTGGAATCAGTAACAAAATCTGTATAATAGAAAAAACAATAATGCAAATCCCACTCAAAATAGATGGTACATAAACTTTAAAATTTCTTTTAATGTTTATTTATTAGTGAGAGACAGAGAGACACAGAGCGTGAGCAGGGGAGGCATAGAGAGAGGGGGAGACACAGAATCCAAAGCAGGCTCCAGGCTCCGAGATGTCGGCACACAGCCCGACGCGGGGCTCGAACTCCCGGACCAGGAGATCATGACCTGAGCGGAAGGTGGACGCTGAACCGACTGAGCCACCCAGGCGCCCCAGGGCACACAAACTTCTTAAAAAGCCCAGACGATGTCTACATAAATTGTAATAGGATAAAAACTCATTTACACGACAGACAAATTCAAAACCACAAATTCTATGGCTTATCTACACGGAAATTAAAGCAATATATATGTAAAAGTGTAGTACAGGAAAGGTTGGAGTATACCACATGGACGTTTCTGAGAGGTGACAAGTACAGTAGTTTGGGGGGAGATTTGGGGAACTTTACCTCAATGTGCAGAAGGGAACTAAAACAAAAACAAAAAAGCCCCCAAAACGCCAGCACGGTTACAAAAGACAACATTGCTGAGTGGACGTACAGGATGGGACAACACCTGTTTGCTAGGAATCCTGCGTCTTCGTGCCTTCATTTCAGCCCAGGATTAATGCAGCCATGATTCTTGTGCGCGTGAGCGTGAGTGTGAGTCTGAACTCGGTTCTGGACTGAAAGCAGTGGCAGGAAGACGCACGGAGATGGGAGTGGTGAGCGGCGAGGTTGTTTGAAAGGGCGTGGACCACAAATCACTGTGGATTCTTAAGACGAGAAAGGAATAGGCAAAATGTATTTTAGGAAACAAGTTCTGGCAGTGTTCACAGAGTACTAACACCGAGTGTAGACGGAACAGGTCCATCGGGAAACGTGTCGCCATGCTGTGCGAGGAAGCGGAGCCAGTGTGGGCTCCCTGAAAGGTGGCTGTTACTCTCCATCAGAATTCAATCTCCCTTTCACCTTTATCAGAGGATCACGCCAGGACCCCATTCCCAAGCTTCCCTTCCTCAGAGTGGACCTGATGAGGTATTCTGGGGCGTGATAGTGAGGTTCTTGGGATCCAGAGCTGACAGCCAAGAAAGAATTCTTGAAGACGTCTTTGGTACAAATCGGCGAGTCTATGAAAGCACGGGGACAGGACCCGTGGGCAGGAAGAGCTGCCCCGGGACCATGAAGGGACACTGGTTGTGTCCTATGGGAGTTGGGGGAGGTAACGTCCAGGGGAAATTTCCAGTGAGACTTTCATATGCTAAAGACTCCCAGGAAACTGGAGGCCTAGCTATGATCAAGCTAAGGTTGTTGGCCCTCTAGCAAAGATTAGCATTAAGACACCGAGGACTTCCTGGAGAAAGGTTTTACTCAGCCGGCCTCAAGTGTCTGTCGGTGGGCTGCAGGTTCTAAGGAAACTGAGTTCTATCCGCCATTTCCTTCTGCCTTTGTTTCCCACATCACGAGGGAGGAGGGGTGAGGGAGGCTTTTAGGTCCCGCAGGACTCTGACGTCTATCATTGAACCTTTGGGTTTTCCCCTTTCCTTTGCTCTTGGGCAGTCAGGAGTCAATATCACATATATCCCACCTGGGGTGCGGGTGGGGTGTGTGCGGCCTGTCAGCTTGCGTGATGCTCCCTCATCAGACACACGTCTGTGGACAAACAGGAACACCCCCTTCCACACTGACAACCTTTTCCTCACTTTCTCCCTCCTACTCTGGGGACAAGAGAGGCTCTGGATGCCTGTGATAGCCAGCTGGGCTGCTTGGGGTCGAGTCCCTGAATAGCTTGCAGGAAGAAGGATCACTTCCCACTCTCGGAGCAATTTCCGGGGAGAGTTTTGTGAGACATGATGAGCATGTGTCCTGTTTGAGCCACTGTGTTCTGCGGTCTGTTTTGCTTCAGGAGTTTAGCTTGCACAAGGAATCCCGACATGAATCTGTGAAATGCCGAAGACAGGAAGGATATTAAAAGATAGGGACAGAAAGAAGATACGGGATTCAACATGGCCGCCAAATTGGTATTTATCGAGCACCCCAGGAGACCCAGGAACATTTACATATGCTGTCTTGTATCCCAGAAGGGATAGCTGCCAGAAATAACTTCTGTGTTGCCCATTTTATCAATAAGAACACTGAGACTCTATCCCCTCTCTCTTCTCTTTCTGAGAAAATGAAATTTGCTTGATATGATTTCATTTCAAGGATGATTTCAAAAACATGTGCTATTCCCGTAGGTTCTACTCAGGTCTTCCACAAATACTTGTGAGATTAGGAAGACAAGGTGTCACTCAGCTTTCCCCCAAAGAGAGGCTACCTCTCATTTCTCCAGAAAAATGGGAGTCATTCAGAGCGAGGAATTTAATGGAGGTTAAAGAGTACGTATCCTGTTTGAGCAAGCGACTCTTGCCTTCCTGATGGTTTTAATTGTTTTTCAGTGTTAGTTTTCCTGGTTTTACTTCATAGAAATCCTGAGGTCTTTTTTACTTGAGAGAAAAACATAGGTCTTAAAACAGAGCCTTAGAGACACTTATTAACTTGCAAGCTTTTTAGTAGAACACTTTATCTGGACCTTTAATAGCTCTGTGCTGGCTACAGGCCTTTATGGACAGTAAATAGGTTTCCCTTGAAGATCACAGCATCATATAATTTCAGAGGTAGAAAAAAAAAAAAAAGCTCCCAGGTCACATGGCCCGGCCACTGTATTTCATGCGAGTGATGGAAAGACCCAGAAATGGAAAGGAACTTACCCAGTTTCATAAAACCGTCTGGAGACAGAGCAAGAATCCCTGCCCCTCGTTTACCTTAGGGGCTGGGTTTTCTCCAGCCGCTAACCCTGAGAGGAGGAGTCTTTCATGGAACTTCAGAGAAAGGGAGATAGGTCAAGTTAACTGCCCACATCACCACGAAACTGGCTTTTCTAACGAAAGCATATCTTCTAAGACAATTTTTCAATTTTAATTCTGTTGGTTGAAAAACAAACCATCCATACTGATGAGGGAGCATAAGGCAAGCCAATGGGGCGCAACCCCACTCCCACCCCCACACCCCCCCCCCAGCCGGGTGGGATATATGTGATATTTTCTGGCACTCCTGACTGCCCAAGAACAAAGGAAAGGGGAAAACCCAAAGGTTCAATGATAGACGTCAGAGTCCTGCGGGACCTAAAAGCCTCCCTCACCCCTCCTCCCTCATGATGTGGGAAACAAAGGCAGAAGGAAATGGCGGATAGAACTCAATTTCCTTAGAACCTGCAGCCCACTGACAGATACTTGAGGCCGGCTGAGTAAAACCTTTTTCCAGGAAGTCCTCGGTGTCTTAATGCTAATCTTTGCTAGAGGGCAAACAACCTTAGCTTGATCATAGCCAGGCGTCCAAGTTTCCTGGGAGTCTTTAGCATATGAAAGTCTCACTGGAAACTTCCCCTAGATGTTACCTCCCCCAACCCCCATAGTATACAACCAGTCTCTCCTCGTGTTCCCGGGGCAGCTCTTCCTGCCCACGGGTCCTGTCCCCATGCTTTCATAGACTCGCCGATTTGCACCAAAGACGTCTTCAAGAATTCTTTCTTGGTCTTTGGCCCCAGACGCCACGAACTCCAGTATCCCCCCCAAAATCTCATCATTTTATGGCGCCCAGCGTGGAGTGATGAATCCTTTCATCTGGACTCTTGAGTGTCGGTGCAAACTTGGTGAGTAGTCTTTTCTTCCTGTACTCTCATTTCAGGGGCCTTTTGAGGAGTATGGTCTCATTGAACACTTTGGCTGGAAGTTAGTACACTGGTCGGCAGGGCAATAAGGCCCAGAAACTCGATGCCCTCCCTTTATTCCTGCCCTGGTACAAAGTTGTCTGTCTTGAGCGCGGGATGGCCACCAGGACAGCTGCCAATCTCTTGAGTGAGGCTTCTTCCCTATTGGTCTACCTCGATCCCTTCCGCCTCTCTGGTCTAGCAGCTTCTGGCCGCGGTACCTCCACTGGGAGCCGGTGGAAAACCAGTACCCGATTGAAGTATCCCAACTGGGGACCGTTGCTGGGTTTGTCTTTACTTTTCTCAGTCAATGTCCTCAATTCAGAGTTGGGTGATTTTGTAAAATTTCCAGTGTTTACCATGGGGTTAAAAATGGCAGCTTTTCCATGGCCTTCTCTGTAAGGCAAGGCCTCCCTCAGGGCTGGTGCAGCACAGCACCCCCCCACCCCCACCCCCACCCCCGGCGCGGCACAACATGGCCTTTTCTGCAAGGTAAACTTTGTCCATATCCCGGCACCCATTTTACCTAGGATGCCATGGGGAAGCAGAAGGAGGGCCGGCCTCCCTTCCTTCAGGAGCCCTTAGCAGCTGGTCAGTGGTTACAGCGATTTTGTTCCAGGGACGCCTCAGGTCGCTTTGACATCTTGGGAACCTCTGGCATATCCTTCGCGTGGGACGCCATGCGAGTTGGAGTAGGGGGAAGATTTCCCTGGTAATGGACCTTTTCCCTCTCTCTAGGAGGAGCCTGGGAGCTTCTCTGGTCCCCAAGGACTCTCCCTTGGGATGCTTTTTTAACCCACTGGAAACAATTTGGCTTACGAAGTTTGGGAGAGGACTGATCTCCTGTAACACTGCATGGCCTCAGTAGGATCTAGCAGTTAGGTCTCTTCTGCAGGAACCAGGGCAAATGGATGGAGGTACCCTTGGTCCAGGCCCTCACGGCTCTTAATCAGGACTCAGACAAAATGACCTCTTACAGAATGTTTGCCCAAATGTGTTTGGCTAGCAAACATCCTCCTGACATATTAGCTGTCTAAATAGGCCCCCGAGTAAATCTAGGTCGCTGGAGAAAACACAGGCCATCCCTAACGAAGGGGACGTGGACTCTCTGTTCCGCCTGATAGATGTGAGGGCCTCTCTCTCATTCATTTCCAGGTTAGTGGCTATAATTAGAGTCAACTGGTTAGTCTACCCCAGGACGGGGACCTTTAAGGACTATTCCCAAACAGAGCAGCTGCCAAAACTCCCTTTGTTTCAGGGAAATTCCCTGTCTTTGGCCTGACATGGACTGCATATTTAGACTTGGCGGAAAGGAAAACAAATATGGCGTCTGCTCCTCTGAGCTGATGAGATTTAAAACTGGAAACCCTCTTTCTCTACCTCTTGGCGTTATCTCGCCTCTTCCTCCTACTGTTGCTGCACCACCAAGGGGGCGGCCTATACACCCGATTCTCTACCACCCTCAGTGCCTCATCCTGCACCATTGGCTCCTCCCACCCTCGGTGTCATGGAGGGAAGAACACCCACCTGGATGGCCAATTTCAAATTTCTTTGCAAGGTCTCAGGTAAAAATTGACAGTGGGGAATGTTATCATTTTTTAAGTGGATGCAGGTGGAACATACTTCATGTGTAAGCTAATTTTAAGTTTGTTGGTCTAAAATAGACCTCTATCAGCATTAAATATGAAAGTTAATTCCACCCGTTTTGCTAAAGGTCAAATAAGCTCTTGTTCTCTCTGTTGCCATTCGTTAACAAAAAAGATAACTGGATACTGGTCAACTTTTGTCGGTCTCAAAGCTTTCCTGGGTAATTGGTTAAGATAGCTTTCGGTCTTTGGTAACCTAAAACTTTAAAGTTTTGCTTGGATGATAACTGGGATTGAATGCATTGAACATCTAGGCCTTTTCTAAATAGAATGGAGTGCTGGAGCATTGATTACTAAGCACAAGGTTTATCTGCTTTTGGCTTGTTGCAGAAAACCTATGGATATTTGGGTCTGATGAAACATGCTTTGTACTTTATAATTTCCTGAGGTTTTTTTTTTTTAAACAAACTTCCCAAGATTTAAATTGCAAATGGAGTCCTTTTGACCAATTAGGCTTCTCTGGTTTGTTACATTCCTCTGGAAACACTGTCAAATAATGGTACACCTTAGGTCATGTTCCTTGGGAAAATACTAGAGCTACTCAAGCATGTGCAATTCCTAAAGTTTTAATATTTTCTGGGAGAAGGCCTTCATTTGATCTTCTGATCATCGAAGTGTTAATGTGCCACAGAAATAAGTAAACTTCCTTGTCAATTGTAAGAAACTCTCATCAGATCTTTAATCCTGTCCATTTGTGAGTCTTCCGTCATAGTTTTGCGCCTCTTGTTGGAAATGTTGCTGGTTCTTTAATGTTTGCCCTTCCAGGTTAAGAAATCTTCCTCTTAAGATAATGATATAGAGAAATGTGCAAAAAGTATTCTAATGTCAACAAACTGAGGCATTTAACTTTTTCTGCCTACTTAAAGCCTCTTAAAATTCACAAACTCTCAAGGAGTGTTCTTTCTTTGTGGCAGTCATACTTATTTGCATGAGAATCTCCTTAACTGCAATGAGAATCTCCTCGTAAAAAGGACTCCATGAAAAACATTGGTTATTTTACCAAGGTTTTGACTGGAATGTCCTATTTGAGAGTGGCATGCATCGATTCAGATATGACTGAACAGCTTTAAGGAACAAAGATTGACTTTATGAAGCATGGAGACATAAAGCCCCTTGAAATGCTGGCCTGATACCTAGCTTACAGAGTTCCCAGCTGTGTTACCAGGTGAGTAAAAAATGTTACTTCCTGTTACTAGTGCAGTTGTAGACAATTATCTTACTATCTGTGGGGATAACAGGACCCCATGGGCATATGCTTGCTTAAACAACTAAAAACTGGGATGGACTCCCTGCCACCCCCCCACCCCGATAGTTGTATATGGAAAGTCTTTTCTTACTGTAGACCTATCCATAGATAAAGATAATCGTGCCTTATTAAATTATTCACTTGATGCTGGGTTAATTCATACATCCTTAAATTACAAACCATATCCTGTGTAAACCGGATCTGACAGTTACTAAAAACCCACCCACAAGAACCCAGGAGACATGGTTTACTTAAAGGATTGGAAGGCTAATAATACAGCAAGGGATTTAACTCCAAAATGGAAGGGCCCCTAACAGGGGTCATATTATGTATGTCCACTGTGGTACAATTGGCCATTTCTCATGGACTCACACATCCAGAATTAAACCTGCACCTTCCTCACGGGAATCTAACATGCCAGCTGACATGCGTTCTTAGTCTTGTGAACCAATGGAAGACCTCAGATATCTCTTCAGATGACAGTAATGGACGAGTTAACAGATTTTTATTCAAGCTTTTTCTTAATATTAACCTTCTTTTGTTGTCTTTCCCGGTGTCTCCGTTGCCTGATGCCAAGACTCCTTAACTGCCATAGCTTCCAGAAGACAGATGGTCCTTTCTTCTCAAAGAGGCTCATCTGTGCTGTTTCCCCTGAACTGGCTGTCTTTTCCTTTCATAACTCCCCTTTAACTTCCCCATCTGACCGGTGTTGACTCATAGGTAGGGACATCTCTACGCCCCTATTCAGCAGGAAGAAGTTATAGGAGATGAAGACCATCTTTGTTAGCAACCTTAAAGATGTAAGGGCCAAGTCTGTTCAGGGGGGAATGATGAGGGAGCCTAAGGCAAGCTGACAGGCTGCAAACACCCCCCACCCCAAGGTGGGATGTGTGTGATATTATCTGGCACTCCTGCCCAAGAACAAAGGAAAAGGGAAAAAACAAAAGCTTAACTGATGGACATCATAGGACCTAAAAGCCTCCATAGTGATGTGGGAAACAAAGGCAGAAGGAAATGACCGATAGGACTAAATTTCCTTATAACCTGCAGCCCACTGACGGATACTTGAGACTTGCAGAGTAAAAAGTTTCTACAGGTACTCTTTGCTGTCTAAATGCTAATGTTTTGCTAGAGGGCCAACAACCTTAGCTTGATAATAGCTAGGCCTCCAGTATCCTGGAAGTCTTCTTTAGCATATGAAATTCTCACTGGAAACTTCCCCTGGACTTTACCTCCCCCAACTCCCATAGCACACAGTCTCTTCTCATGGTCCCTGGGCAGCTCTTCCTGCCCATGGGTCCTGTCCCCGTGCTTCAGTAAAATCACCTTTTTGCACCAAAGATGTCTTCAAGAATTCTTTCTTGCTCGTCGGCTCCGGACCCCGTGAACCTCACTACCACCCCAAAAGCCCTCATCACTTACCTTCCCAGGAAGGCTTTATGTTTTTAATTCTTCCCCTTAATGTGGCTGTTAAAATTCATCTTTACCTTTCTCAGAATATAAAAGTGAAAAAGCATCTATCTCCTGACATAAAGGCGGTGAAGGGAGGGGAGGGAGAAAGAGAGAAAGAAAGAATATGAATGTGCTACTCTGTTAAATGTAGGCACTATATAAGGCTTAACACAGAGCTGGACAGGTAAGGCTATTTGGTTTCAAGATTAGAAAAAGCCTTATTTATTTGTGTTCATTTAATGCCCCTGGTTAGGCTCCCCAGGGCAAAGTTAAATAGATAGGTTTATATTTCTAATTATAGATTCATTACCTAGGTCAAAGAGAAAACTTCTCTCATCATTTAGTTTATTTACACTGGGTCTGGGGGAAGATATATAGCATCAAGGAAATTCATACCTATTTCTGTTTCAATTTTATACTTATGAATGAAGGGTTAAATTTCATCAAATATCTTTTCTGCATATATCAAGATTATCCGAGATTTTCTTTATTTTTAATGTGACTAATGTAAAATTCAATTAGTCGATTTTTTTTTATATCTTATCAATCATAATTTCCTAGAGAAAAACTACAGAGTGGCGATACATTCTATGTTTCCTACGTTACTATATTCAATATGCTCATATTTTCTTAAGGAATGTTGCCTTGGTATTCATGAGACAGGTTGACACAAAATTTTCTTTTTCTGTCATATTTTCAGGATTTAGTATCAACGTTACACTGGCCTCAAAATAGTTGGGAAATATTCTCAAATTTAAATTTAGAAGAGGATTTCTTTCTTTTTTCTTCTTTAAATGCTTTCTTTCTTATGCACCTTTTCTTTGGTGAGTGGTGTTTACCAGTAAAGCAATCTGAGTCCATAGATTTCTTTCTGCAAGGTTAATTCAGAATTTTAATCTTGATGTAAGACTATCACAATATTTTTATTTCTTTTGCATCAGTTTGATACTTTTTTGCCCAGGAATTTGGGCATTTTACCTAAAAAAAATAAATTTGGGATTTGTTGCCAAAAAACTGTCCACACGGTCATCTTAATATACATTTTTATCAGTAACATCATAAATGATCCATGCTTTATTATTATTAGAGGCGACTCTATTCTCTTAATTATTCTAAAGTATTATTCTAAATATCAATTTTATATAAACAAAATATTTATTTTAAGCTTCTATTTTATTAATTTCTTTTCTCATTTTTGCATAATTTTTCTTATGTTTTCATAAACTGGTACATGGATGCCACTTCATTGATTTTTAGCTGTTCTGTAGGCATACGCTCAAATTGGTTGATGATGCTGGCCAAAATTTCTATACACGGGCAACTTGTTTTATAAGTGACCGAGAGAGGTTTGAAGCATTTTCCACTATGAATTGGGATTTTATTATTTACCATTGAAATTCATGGGTTTGTTGTCACTACATAATATTCTGAAGCTAGATTATTAAAGGTATATACAAAGTAAAAATGGTTAGATTTGGCATTTAAATGGAAACTCCCATTACTATCAAATACCGCAATTTATTCCCTGTAATATTTCTGTCTTCCTCTCTTAGAGCTCACTTTGTTTTCTTATGTATGGCTATTGTAGTCTTTATTTGTTTGTATTTTTGTGTTGAGTAACTTTTTCATTCATTTTCATTCATTTTCAGCTTTTCTGAGTCTGTTTTTAAACTGAATTTCTGGAAAAGTAGCACGTAGTTAATTTTTTCCAGAGTCACAAATGTTGTTTTTTATGTGGTGTTATTTAGCCCACTTAAATGAAGCATACCCATGGATAAATTATAATTTAAATCTTCCTTCCCAGTTGTTGGATGGATCTTTTAACATCTTTTCTTGCCCCCTGTCTCTGTTTTTCGTAATTATTTCTGTTGGTATCATTCCATTTCCCCACCAATTACTTTGTCTCGTTATTCACTAGTTTTACTATTCTTTTAGTTATCAACCTGCATTCTGGCTGCATTTTGGCCATCTTTGGCCAAAGAAGCACATTTACTACCAGGAACTAGTGAACCCAGGATGTGAGAATCCACTTTTCTCCTCTTGAGTGATTGCTCTCATGTGTTTTGCTGTCATTTATATTTCATTTCCTTCAAGCCCTACTGTTACTGTTCTATGTACTCAATGTTCTTTAAAAAAAATTGTTTTAATGTTTTATTTTATTTTTGAGAGACAGAGAGTGACAGCATGAGTGGGAGAAGAACAGAGAGAGAGGGAGACACAGAATCCGAAGCAGGCTCCAGGCTCCAAGCTGTCAGCACAGAGCCCGATGCGGGGCTCGAACCCACAAACTGTGAGATCATGACCCAAGCTGAAGTCATACGCCTAACCTACTGAGCCACCCCGGTGCCCCTATACTCAATGTTCTTTTAAATTAATGCACCTGTTTCCTCTCTCGGTGCTCTTCCCCACATTTGCAGGCTTACTTTAGCAATTATTTTGTTCTATCTGGATAATACCCGTCAATATTTCTCTTCATGTGGAACTTCTAATAACGCATCCTCTCTGTTTTTGTTTAGTGAAAAATATCTCCATTTTTACTCTTAAAGACTATTCGCTTTAAAAAAAAAAAAACTGTGGATTTATTTATTTTGAGAGAGAGAGAGAGCAAGGGAGGGGCAGGGAGAGAGGGAAAGAGAGAATCCCAAGCAGGCTCCATGCTGTTAGCACAGAGCCTGTTGCGGGGCTCCATCCCATGAACTGAGATCGGGACCTGCCCCGAAATCAAGAGTAGGAAACTGAACCCGCTGAGTCACCCAAGCGCCCCTCCTATTTTTTTACTTTGTACACAGTTTCTGCTTAGTAATTTTCAGATAGTGCATAAAGACCTAATTCTATACTGTTTATCACAGATTCTTTGGATGAGTCACTTTCCAATATTGTGGTTGTTACTTCTTTTTCCCCTGGCAGATTTATAATTCCACCTTTGATTTAATTACTGTTGTTCTTTATCTGGGCACATAATTATATTTATGTTAGACCATGTTACTTTATACTACATACATTATATAATACTTTATGTATCTTAGTCCTGTTTTTTTTTTTTTTCTTTGCTTTAGTCTGAACATCTGCTAAACTCTGTTTCAGATCATAAAACCTTTCTAGGATATTTTCTTTGAAACTCATCAATTGAGTTCATTTTTTTTAGTTAGCATATGTTTTATTTTGTCGTTTTAGAATTTTCATTGTATTTTTCATTAATATCAGTTCTCTGGTAAACTTTTTTATTATATCACTTTTTTTATCATCTTCGTCAAAATTATTTTGAAGTCTCTGATAAATTCAATATTTAGATTTTTTTTAAATATTCTTTTTAATGTTTATTCATTCTTGAGAGACAGAGAGACAGCATGAGTAGGGGAGGGCAGAGAGAGAGAGGGAGACACAGAATAGAAAACAGGCTCTAGGTTCTGAGCTCTGAGCTGTCAGCACAGAGCCCAACGCGGGGCTCAAACTCATGAACCGTGAGATCACGACCTGAGCCAAAGTCTGACGCTAAACCGACTGAGCCACCAGGCGCCCCAATATTTAGATTTTTAAGGGTCTGTTATCTTTCTCGATTTTTCTGTTTATTTTATCGTTTGCTATGTATGCCTAGGAGTTCTGTTGTTTTGTTTTTCTGAATGATAGAAGCTCTGGGTGATGGTGATTTCCTTCTACAAGTTGATTGACATTTAGCTTCAATCTATTCCTATGGGATGGTCCCTCGAGTAGAAATGTATAGCTAGAGATTTTACCAGGTCTCTCCTCCCTGTCTGCTATTGGATTTCAATTTTGTTTCCCAAGAAGCCAGTGAGTTCCTTCTGAGTGTCTCTCTTCTTAGACACTGCTTGCCGATAGTCTTTACAGCTTATCAGAGATACCTGCAGGGGACGGTGATGTGGGATGTTGGACTCACCTCAGTGTGTTTTCTTTCTCTCCCAGATCTTGGCCACCTCCACTGGCTGTATTAGTAGAACTCAAATGCCTTCATGCAGATTTCTTGTGTATTTTTTTTCATTTATGTGACAGTTTTCAGAGGGAAGTTTAGACTAATAAAAGTTATTGCTTTAGATGTGGAAGCAGATACCATGCAGTTTTAAACAGTATTCGCCTTACCAAAGGATATTGGATGGGTGAAAATCGAGCCATATTTTAAGGTTATGTAACTATCTTATGAGTAACATACTTATATTGACTTGAATTTGTGAGTGTGTTAAACAAACAAACAAACAAACAAAAACAAGAAGAACTGGCATTATTTGACTGAAGGTGAGCAGTTTAAATGAAAGCCCAATGGGTTCCACTTCTGGAGAGTGGAAACATCACAAGAAAACATTACTTTCCACCATTCATTCCACCGAATGAAGCAGGGACGGTATTCTACAAAATTAGAATGTTTTCAACCTAGCAGAGAATTGACATCATAAGGCTATCTGAAGACCTAAAAGCCTAATAATGGTGACAAGCCTCTCCAAGGAAAGATGGTACTCAAAACAATGTAACGCTTGGCATAAGAGTGAGAAAAGGAGAAAGTGGCCACAGACACAAATACAGAGATTTGAGTTGCATGGTGATGTCACTATTATGGCAGCATGAGACATCCCTCGTTTGGATCTTCTCTTTTAACAAAGGAATCTGGAGGGCACCTAGGTGGCTCAGTCAGTTGAGGGTCCAGCTTTGGCTCAGGTCATGATCTCGCGCCTCGTGGGTTCGAACCTGCATCGGGATCTGTGCTGATAGCTCAGTGCCCGGAGCCTGCTTCCGATTCTGTCTCCCCCTCTCTGCCCCTCCCCAACTTGTGCTCTCTCTCTTTCTCTCAAAAATAAATACACAGTAAAAGAAATTAAATAAATAAATTCAGCATCCGTACATGAACAAAAGTGCCTCTGAGAGTTATGGGATCCAGCACAGTAGGCCAAGCAATGTGGGAGAAGTCTCACTCACCTGTGCATTTGGGTACTAAAACAGACCTCGGTATAGGCTCCAGAACTGGTGGGAGCCTATAACCAGCTTCAGTCCCTCGTAACCAAGGTCAGGAGCACCTGGAGAACTTGGACTTGGCAGACACCCACAGACACAAGAGACTTTATAGAAGTCCAAGTTTCCAGAAAGTTCCAGCACCACTGGAGCAACACACACACACACACACACACACACACACACAGATACTGGAGTTTTCTAATGTTGCCCCATCCCCCAACGTGACACAGCTTGGAGCTGTGTCAGTGATCACTCCCACAGGGAACAGGGAGTTTTTCCAAGTTCCACTTGCTCACGACTAATATATAGGCGCACAATAGTTTTTATATACCAATCTTGTAACTCATGACCTTGTTTTCCCTTTAAAATTTTTAATGCTTATTTTATTTATTTTTGAGAGAGAGAACGCGTGTGAGCGCAAGGTGGGGAGGGGCAGAGAGAGAGGGAGACACAGAATACGAAACAGGCTCCAGGCTCTGAGCTGTCAGCACAGAGCTTGACACGGGGCTCAAACTCCTGAACTGCGAGATCGGGACCTGAGCTGAAGTCAGATGCTTATCCGACTGAGCCACCCGGGCGCCCCTTGTAACCCATGATCTTAATCAACTCATATTCATTCTTAGAGACTTTTGTTGATACTTCGGGGGTTTTGCACAGTAGATAGTCATGCCTTCTGAACCAAAATAGTTCTTGTTTTCCCTTATGGCTATGTTCCCCTGATGAGACATTGGAACAAAATCTTTCTGTGTCTAGCATCTCCATTTCATTCTTTCTTATAGTTTCCCTTTTTCTGCCGAAACAAGCTCCTTCACATTATCAACATTTTCCAGCAGAGCTGTGAATACGTGAACCCGCGTTGTCTAAATTCCTCATCTGATACTTTCCACAACCCCTTCTTGGTCTGGTTCTGCTGATTGTTCCGTCTCTCCGGACTGGGCCGTTTCTTGCCTCTATATTTTTTCATATAGCAGGACCTTTTTAAAACATTTTTATTTAACGTCTAGTTAGTTAACCTACGGTGTTTCTGGCCTACCTGCGTGCTCCGCAGTTTTTTGCTGGGAGCCAGGCACGTTGTACAGAACTCAGGTGAATACGTTTCAAGGTGAGCACACGTTTCCTTCTGCTGGGGCTTTGCTGTGTGGGCTGCTGTTCATCGGCTCAGGAGCTGGGCTCGGTTTAAACTGTTGCTATGGTTATTCTCAGGGCACCAGACATTTCAAATCCCTCTAGAGATGAGAGTTGCCGGTCTGGATGAACTTTCCAGCAGGGTTTACTCTAAGCTTGGCTTTGGGTCCTTCCAGGAGAAAACCCATTTTTGGCTGTTCCCCATCTGTGTTCTACTCCATGATTGTTAGTGAGGTCATGGAGGCGGGAGAGGGAACATTCCCTGATGTTCTGACTGAGCCCGAGGAGTAGGCAGGCCCTGTCTGGGGATGCCCAGATCTGGATTTCACAAGTGTTTCTGCTGGTCTTCTGGATGTATAATGTTGGGCTAAGTATCTCTTCCTTCCCCTAAGCCAGAGCTAGAGCTGATTTTTCTTGCGCCCCCTCCCCTGCCTCTCTCCTGATTGCTTGGGTTTTTTACTGTGCCCTCAGGAACAGTTCTCACTGCTTTTCGTTGTCCTTTCTCCTCCCAGTGAAGGCTTTCGCTCCATATGGCGAAACAAGGGCACTGAATCTGGCCAGTGGCTGCTGTTTACCTGCTCCCAGCACCACAGGGAAAGCTTTGCCGGGGTTCTCACACCCTCCCTGTGAGTCCCTGATGGGAACAGTCCCACCTGGAGCAAGAGCCCGCCTGAGGCTGCCAACGTCCCTTCCTGTCTGAGGCCCAGGGCAACTCGTCACTCCCACAGCGGCCACACTACACATTCAGCAGTTGGTTGCAAACGCCTACCTGAGTCTTCCCAGCACCTTACGTGGTATGCGATGATTTGGTACCTGGGTGAGCAAATACCCAGACCCTGTTTCTGTCTCCAGACCTCTCTCTAACATTTCAGGTGAGCGGTTTTCTCGGACATCCGTTTTTGGTAAGCCACGAAAAGTTTATACTTTGCCGCTTGTCCGGCTTTTCCTTTGTCATGAGGATAAAAGGGGACAAAGATTTTCTCCTCGACCAGCGTGTGGCAGGCTCCTGTGATCCAGCTTCTTGAGTGGGCTTCAATCTCGGCCCGTACAGACTTGCACCAATGCTAACATCTTGGCGAGCAGCCCAAGGCCACATCTCTAGGTAACCTAAGCCCTCGGTTGAGTGGCTGCCTGAGAAAACTCAAGAGTGCCAGAAGAATTCACTGTCTGTCACAGCCAGCACCTGCAGACGGGGCCCTGGTCCCTCCCTTTCTCCTAGTCTGGAAGGGTCAGAGCCTAACTTCAATCAGCTCCAGTCAGCCCAAGCCAGGTGGGTGTCACATGGGCCAACTGTCTCCCTCCAGCTTTCTGTCATTTTTCATTTCCCTGGGTCTCTTGAGTCCCAGCTCGCCCCTGCCCCCACTCCCTTATTCTCCCTTACAAACACCCCCCAGACACCTCTGCACAAATCGAAATTGAGGTCCGTTCATGCTGCTCATTTTTCTTTTTTTAATATATTTTTTAATTTTTTAACGTTTATTTATTTTTGAGACAGAGAGAGACAGAGCATGAACAGGGGAGGGTCACAGAGAGGGAGACACAGAATCTGAAACAGGCTCCAGGCTCTGAGCTGTCAGCACAGAGCCCGACGCGGAGTTCGAACTCACGGACCGCGAGATCATGACCTGAGCCAAAGTCGGCCGCTTAACCGTCTGAGCCACCCAGGCGCCCCTGCTACACATTTTTCTAAAACAGTACTTGTTTCTGATTCAAACCTGTCCTTCCCCACTTTAACCGGTGCCTGGCTTTGGTCATCTTTGCCAGGAATAACACTCCCTTCTAAGCTCTCTCTACCTCTGAGCCGAAACTGAAAGTCTCCGTTATAACACGGGTTTATGTGTGCTTAAATACAACGCTTTCTTGTTTGTAAATTCCTCCTGGACGCCAATACAGATACCCTTTTCGATCCACTCGATAATCTTAGCAGAGGCCTTTCATTAAATTGACTGTGTCAACGGTACAGCCCAGAGATAGAGGAGATCTAATTTCTGAGAGGATCTAACTGACCCACCAAATCATAAGCAAGTGTAAATGAGCCTAAACTTTGAATTACATTATCTCAGTCCATACTGTCAGTCTCCCTAATAACACCCTCGTAGTGGAAGCCGAAAGCCATCCCTGTACTTCTGTAATATCTTTTCATTTCCTAACTAACACAGGAGAGTGAAGCTTTATACTTTTTGGACATAAAAGAAAATGACTTTTATTTTCTTTCCGAGATCCGTCAAATTCGGCTTTCCAATCCAGTGCAGAAGAGTTCTATCTCTCTGCATATTTACCGACAGCCTGAATCTTCGACTTGTATTTCTCACGTTTGAGTGGCTCTCAAAAGCACAGCGGTTGATGAAGTAAAATGCCACATTCGGTGACTTGCAAATATAAAGCAAAATGCTTTTTGGGAAGTCAACTGAAATGCTTTCATTACCGACATGATCACTCTTATGTTGAAAATATAAAGTTAATAAAAGCACAGTGGAGGGTGGTCTGCCATGCCCTTTGTTTTATTTTATCCGAGTGGAGCCTGGCTGTGGCAGTTACAGTAAAGTACGGTGCTGTTTCCATTATAAATTCCAATTTACATGAGTTTATAACGTAGCTCTGAGAGTTCAAGATGGGCTCCAATTTCCAAAGCAGCATCAGCCCAGAAGCAACATTTTAAATGGCTTGTCTCTGCTGTAGAATTCAAAGGAAGAAAAAAAATGAAATGGAAGTTTTCTTGACTGCCTGCCTTTTTTCTGATAAAATATATACCTATAAATGAAAGTATGTGCCGCTATATTGAATGCAGCATTGCAAGTCATTTCTGTATATTGTGTGCCGCAGGGCCCTTGAATATGATGGTAAAATAATAGCGTGTATCATAATAAAACTTAGAATAATCTAAAAAAAATGTCAATACTAAAAATCTTTCCTCTAAATTCGGGAACATAAAGGCTCATGATAAATGAGAATAAGGTGACAAATAGCGTATCGAATTTCTTAAAATCTATGTATAAGTTTGAAAGACAAGTAAGAGTGAACACACTCTTAGAATAAAATAGTAAGCTTGAGTAAAGAAAGTTTAATTTCAAGAGCAAAACTCTTCTTACTTGGAAGGAACCGCATCTACCTATAATTGCGGTGTCCTTCCTACAGTTGAAATTAAAGGGGGTTGAAGAGACTTAGGTAACCAGATTCTGATCATTTTGGTAAGTAGTCAACATAAGGATGAAATCTACAAAGGAAAATGAAGTCAGCCAAATCGATTCCAAATTACGTACAATCTGAATTATTTTAAAGGCAATGATAAAAATACTTGCTAGTGTGAGTTCATAATTGTTCTTTTAGGAATAGATTTGCCACACGAATTGCTTGTCTTTTTAAAAATACACGTTGGATGACTGAACAGAACAACATTCTTCAGCTGTTTGGGCTGTTGGATTGTTGATATGACAAAGAATGCTCTTTGTTTACACAGGCATATTCTTAGTTTCTTTTTCTTTTTTTTTTTTTTTTGTTATTTGTTGAGATACCCAGAGGACATTTCAGAAGAATCATACTGATGATTTTTGGTCTTGATTGCAAGATGTAATTCTTAACCCCAGCAAAAGTGGGTTGTTCATTTTGGAACTCAGAAGCACTCGATGTTTGTAGGTTAGTCGTGTTTAGTGCTAGGTGAAACCATAGATTTCAGAAAACGAGAACTCTGAATCAAGGTGGTATTTTTCTAGAAAATAAATAGATATAATTCGGTTATTAGAAAATACAGAAAAGAGGGATTGTTGGGTGACTGTTGATTGAGCCTCCAACTCTTGATTTCAGCTCGGGTCACGATCTCACAGTTTGTGAGATGAAACCCCATGTCAGGCTCTGCACTGACTGAACGGAGCCTGCTTGGGATTCTCTCTCGCCCTCTCTCTGCCTCTTCCCTGCTTGTGTTCTCTCTCTCAAAAGAAATAAACTTCAAAAAAAAAAAAAAAAAGAAAGAAAGAAGGAAAGAAAGAAGATACCGAAAAGAGAATAAAAAATGAACATCTTCCTCAAGGACCTGGTGAACAAATTTAGAGTTCTGTGCACTTATACATGGGCTGGTCATTGCTATGTGAACAAATACGTGAATAACCACCGATTCTACGTATTTAAGTAACTGATCATCATCATTAATATGGCCAAGTAAAATTTAAATTTGGATCTTTCTGTCACCTTAATAGCAAACCATGTCTCCTTCAAATTTGGAAAAGGCAATTTTACCACTTGGAATTCCTTTCCTTTCCTAATATGTGTAGCGTTTTTAGAACATCAAGTAACAATATTATTGCCAGGAGAGTAGTCACCTACAATATTTTTTAGTGTTTTGTAAAATGAAAGCAAGAACATTGCTTTTCCCTACAGCAAGACATTGAAAGGGGGAAAAAATCCTAATGAGTGCTTATAAAGCACTTTGGCTATTGTAAGGGGTGTGACAAATTATGGTCCCACGCCAGACCCGATGAGAAACCAGGGTAAGTGAGCCACAACCAGACAGTCGGGAACCCCAGGGTGTTATTTCATGCTCTGCAAAACCCCATTTCTAACCATTTCTAGAAGAGTGGGTTTCCATCTGCGTTAAGGTCCTTAGGCTCCCAGGGGCCATTTTATATACCATCCCTCACTGACTGCCCTGGGGGATGAGGCCCTTCTCACGTGAGAAGGGTTCTTCCATTTGATTGAATGGCCTCTCAGCTCTCCTTATATGAGCTGAAAAGACAAATTCAGACGGGTCTGGGGGCTCATCTTGTCTTTGGTTTTGGCAGCTGAACAGTGAGCTGGCCAGCAGATTAGAGGTAACGCAAAAGAACAGATGGGTACTGGTCACTGGGCCGCAGACGCCCCCGTTCCAACAAGGCCTCTTCCTGGACCAGGACTCTTCCCAAGTTACATTGTCACTAAGACGTCCCTGCCTGCCCACCCCTAATCACGTGTAACGCAGATGGGGGTGGGGCCCTCTTCCTTGAATGTTGGCCAATGTGCCCATAGACCATTTACCTGATGTAACATGTGGGTTGTTGAGCCATCAGAGGGCTGTGGACACTATTGCCTCTACCTGTTAATTTTCCCTCATTTTTACCTGCATATACTACATCATATATGTTCCTGTCCCTAACTTACATGTGTAGAGGTGTGTAATATACATAGGTATTAAATGGATGGAATGCTCATTTTTACATATAACTAGAGAGTCCTTTCTGTCATTTTATATTATGTTCTCAAAAAAACAGAATTGTAAGTGCATAACTTTTATTTATATCCACCTACCTCCAAGGTATTTAAGCAGGTGACTAAAAGCCTTCATAATCACCACCATCTTTTATTTCCTGAGACGCTGAGTGACTTTCTTCTAGCAAAACTCTGTGTGATTAGGGACAATGACTTCACCGTGTGAATTCCAGTTTCTTTATTCGAACATCAAAGTTAACGATTCTTATTTCATGTTTTGCTTCCTTAGGAATAATAGATGATCGATGATATATAGATAGGTAGATAGATAGATAAATAGATCCAGTCCGTCTTAGAAACAGGCTAATGCAGTGGCTGGCATAGAGCAATGCCATAATGGCAGTGAGCTCCATTCACTTCTTTTTTGGTTGCTATTCCTTATTATTTAATGTCTGTTAATAACTGTCCGGGGATTTCTGGGACTTTGAGGTTAAGGATATTTTAAATAACTTCCTATCCTGACTGAAAATATTTGTTTCCATTATTTCTATCTACTTACAGACATTCCTCCCAACTGGCATCAAAAACCCACGGGAATTCTGAGATCTGGCAAGAGTTTGCACCATTTAAATCTTTAACATATTGTTATAGGAAATGTGGGAGCCTCCAGTTGGGATCTGGTCTCATTTTTCACCAGTGCCTAAACATACACCTTTGGAACACAATAGTAATTCACTTCCATTAATCTCAGCAGATTTAGAAGCTCTGACCCTTGCCATGGCTTATGTTTCCATTTAGCTGAGGACCACATTACACCAGTGTTTCAAGGCTTCATTTTTAATCATTTCTGCCAGACTACTCAAGTGCTCTTAAGACTTGATTTCTCAAAGTCAAAATGCACAGTCCTCAGAGGGCATAATAATATCCACCGACTATCAGAAGCACTTTAACTGATTTGGACCCAACGTTGCAGCTCATGTGACTCAACTTTTCGTCTCTCAGATTGATACAATGGATGTTTTGGGGCATGACAGTCCTTAAAAGCATTGATTTCAAAGTTGAAGATGAACACAAAAGGAGTTATTTGTCCTATTCGCGTAGTAGATTTTAGTGTCGGGAAACACTAGAACACGAGCTATTAACACAAAGGGCATGGGTAACAGCAAAATGGTGGCCCACAGTGTGTGCCTTCAGTTTCCAGATTTATAAAAAGGGATCACGTGGTCAGCAGGTGAGGAACAATGACGCATGCGTCATGGACATACATGCACCTGTCCCCCTCTGTCCTTGGTCTCCTTAGATTTCCTTTTCCTAGTCTGTAGAGACCTACAGTGGGGGAGGGGGGATATACTTCCCTGTCAGAAGTACAGAGACTTGCACAATACAATATAATGGCATTTGAATGGTTTTCTTTGGGGACTATGCTTCCTCTCCAGTTTGTTGTGGACTCCAAAATCTTGTACTCAGTCTCATTTGATGATTATGCATTTACGTTTCTACCTGGCCCTAGAAAGGCACACATCTCTTATCTGAATAACAAGAATAAATTACTACAAACACATGAAGACACCTGGTTTTCTGCCAGAGCAAGCTAATTTGATTTTGTTTCTCTTACACATTGATTATGATGTTCCACATTTTCTTTAGTATTTTTGGAAAGTGTTCTTAGGCTGAGATTGTTAGCAAAACCATATTCTACTCTTCTGAGAGACTTTATCTATCCATGTGCCTGTCTATCTATCTATCTGTCTATCTATCATCTATCTATCCACAGAGAGACAGAGTGCATGCACAAATGTACAAAATTAAGTAAATGTATAAATTTAAGTAATATACATCCATATCCATAATGGGGTCTACTTTTTCCAAAGATGTAAATAATACTGTAAATTCCAAATAGTCTGTGTCTTTTAGTGATAATCTTGATGATGCATTTCCAGAATTTCAATCCTATTTTTAATGTTTTAATCTTGAACTTCATAATTTATTGGAAGCAAGAGTAATTCATCCTAAATGTTTTTCTTGCATTTCACCTTGTGGAGTGTTTCACATCTTTGGAAATGCACCCACCTTCTATAAAAACTACACTTTTTATGCCCATATCAGTGGTGTAATTTTTCCACTTCAGCTTCTTTATGTGAAATACTTAAGGAAAATGTGATTATTCAACTACTTAAATAATGGCTAAAGAGAAAAATTTCCCTGAAACAAGCATATTATCTGTATGTTGTGCCCAGAATAGTCCAGCTTTACGCCGTTGCTCCAACATGACCATGATCCCTGTTTACTTTACCTCTTCAAAGTCTGGACCATAAATTCCATCGTCACGTATATGATGGGTGTTGAGATGTCATGTTGGTATGTGTCCCTCAAAGATTAGACACAGATTTGTTGAAATCTGTCTGGAAAGTGACTGCGTTTCATGGGGGTCATATAGTGTATATACATTTTATATAATTTAAGTGACTGCTCTATTTTTAAAATATTTCCAGATTTTGGTTATGAATTCTAAGTAGTCACACTTCAATGCCATTGGTGAGGAATGGATTTCTTGTGACCATGGAAAGGGGAAATATAAGAGGGGAGTGTACGTGTTTCACAGAAGTGGGGTGAGTCCAAAGTTTAGGTGCTCAAACGATGCATGTATTGAACTAGGCCACACTCTGTAAGGCCCTGTGTTCAACATTATGGGGTTGCAAAACTGAATGGGATACACTTGTAATGAGGTACTATCATCTTGTTGAGCGACAGTGATAGAATACATATGTTCATTCTTACCTCCGCAAGATGCGTAGGATTTCTTTCCTTTCCTACACTTTTATCGCCATGGGAAAATATTTCCGTCACAGGTCAAATGTGTACCTAGAGCAATGTGGCGGGAGATGACAGGGGTGATGGTGAATACAGAGACACATTAGCTCTCTCCTGGTGAGCATGCTATATATATATATATATATATATATATATATATGTATATATATAGTTTTTTTTTTACTTTTTCCCCCTGTTTGATGACTTTTCCTTTCCCAGCACAGTTATGCAAACTAGTGAAACCTTTGTATTTGGCGGCCAAAGACTGTTCTTAAAAGTGACCTTTATGCACATCATCTGTATGATAGACAGTATGAAGTTGGGAGAAGTCCAGGCGCATTTGGGTGAACGCTGAGAAATATCACTTGACAGAGGTTTAAAGATCCTGTTGGAAAGAGTAGACTGTGGATATGGAAAGATCATTTGAGGGCACACTAGGAAAACTTAAATTCCAGGTTATGGGGAGTATCACTTATTTCTGAGCAGTAGGCTTTGATATTACTATATGAAAATAGCTAAAGATAATGAGCAGGACTTGAGGGATAAATGTCTCAAATGCTTTATTTCATTTAATGGCCAAATTGATTTTGGGGTTATGCTTTGGTAGGTGGTCACGGTAGTGAAGAATAAGGCACAAATTAAAGAGTTGCATAAATTAGGCCTAGAGAGTTAAAAAGGAATATTTCACTGCAATTACCATATGGCAAAACTCAAAAGAAATGACAATGTGTGTATGTCGTCTATTTAGTGAAATGAGACATTTAGTGGAAGAACAAGAAATTTCTTTGGAATCTGAGGTTGAACAATGAGATTGTCCAAAGGCCTTGGAGAGAACTAGAATCTGGACGTCTAATTCTACTTCTTTTTTTTAATTTTTTTAAAATGTTTTTATTTATTTTTGAGACAGAGAGAGACACAGAATGAATAGGGGAGGGGCAGAGAGAGAGGGAGACACAGAATCGGAAGCAGGCTCCAGGCTCCCAGCCATCAGCACAGAGCACGACACGGGGCTCAAACTCACAGACTGTGAGATCATGACCGGAGCCAAAGTCGGACGCTCAACCGACTGGGCCACCCAGGCGCCCCTCATTCTCCTGCTTTTCTTCATATGCTGGTTTAATTCCAGTTTCTTGGCAAAGAAGATTGCTGTTGCACATGGCACAGAACATGGCCACCAACTCCTCCTTTGTTTTGCATTTAATGGCTTCAGCCACGGGTCTTAGAACAAATGTGTTCTCTTGGTTTATTTCTAAAACTCCCAAAATGGATGCGCGGGATCACATGTTGGTAACGTAACATGGATACCTGATGACAATATCTGTGTACAAAATGAGAGCGAGTATTTCTTTGAAGAAAAGGCTATATACTGATAAAATTCGTAGATACTCACTACAAGCGTTCATGGGCATATAACTGGGCCAGTAATATTTGATTCATTTAACAAAATTTTACTGAGTGTCTAATATAGAGCACATAGCCTGGCAGACAGTGGAATGAATACTGGACTAGGTAAGCTTGAGTCCTGCCTCCAAGGAAGGCAAATAGATGTTTTTAAAATTACACTGTATTTCTTCTACATACTTAACTCCCCGGATATTGGAATAAAATGGACTTACGTATATAAATCACTTAAAATGCCTGCTACATAATAAGTACACGCCATTTGTAAGTATTCGTATCAAAATAGTCAAACATTCAATTGTGTGCTGCTGGAAAGATTCTTACAGATCTCGCATTGCTTTGGATGAGACTCCCAACGCCATCACTTCTAGTCAGGAATCCTCCTGGTAGGGAAAAAATATCGGAAACGAACTATTTTAATCAAAAAGGTGACATTATGAACTCATTCAACCATCTGTGAGGATGTCAGCTGCACTGGTAGAAATCATTTACAGTGAACAGAAATGACCTTTTGAAAACTTAAGCAATTGGGGGGCTTATTGGAAAGATAAAAGTGTTCTTCTATAACTAAGGAAAAGCTGAAGAATGAGGCCTCAAAGACACAATCCAGAGGAGAATGAGGAAATAGGCAAAGCTGGAACTAATGGGCAGGGTTTTGAGGTCAGAACAATCAGATCCAATGAGCTTTAATGCTCTGGGTCCTCGCATCACTCAGCATCAGGTGAAAACCTCTGGAAAGGAGCTTCTGGTTCACCCACAGTGGGTCATGTGCCTCTGCGCTGGCCAAGGTCCCTAGGCTGAAAATTTTATGAAGAATATGTTAAGCAGTAGAGGCAAAAGTAGGTAACTTTGCACGTTCTAGAAAAAGGGAGAAGGTTTGCAGGGCAGAAAAGCAAGAAACATCTGGTATACCACACAAGGATTCCGCTGCAAGTTCTACAGATTGGATAAGAAAAAGACAATATTCTTCACCTTTCTTTAAATCAAATTCCAAAGTATACATTTTCTTTAAGATGCCTAGAGCATGATTGTTGGTGGTGAAAGTTTTTACTTTTGATTTCTCTGTGCTATGCTTTTAGAAAAAAAAAATCACTAAATTATAACCTAAGCTGCCTTTCTCTGATGTCCATGTCTCTAAGAACATTACCCCACAGAGCAGAGATCTGGATGAATCATTTATATGTGAAATTAAAAGCAAAACCATTTTTCACTCTGCATTTTGTTCCAAATGTGTATCATTATTGGTAAGACAGCAATTGTCACTTCTCTGGATGCCAACAGATTGTGGGGTTTTTGCTTTTGTTTTTTACCATCTCTGAGCACTGGGATGTCCCTTTTCAAAACAAATATTAAAATGTAAAAGAAAAGTTTATGTTCACTTGAAAAGTTCAAGTATGGTCCAGGTTGGTCAAATGTATATGTTTTCTCTTAATAACTATTAAACTATTAGCAGATACTACTGACTATTGGCTCTTAGAAGTTCCTCTGAAAAATGTTTTTCAGTGTTTTTTGTTTCACTGGAATTCCCACATATAGTTGCAATAAAATTTGAACTCTATGTTGGAATAGATGACAGTCAAACAATGTTAATCACTTATCTTTCAAATAAGAAACCAAGTCTGGGGGCTCCTGGGTGGCTCAGTTGGTTGAGCGCCCCACTTCGGCTCAGGTCATGATCTCATAGTTCATGAGTTTGAGCTCCACGTTGGGCTCTGTGCTGATGGCTCAGAGCCTGGAGCCTGCTTCGGATTCTGTGTCTCCCTCTCTCTCTGCCCCTTCCCTGCTCATGCTCTGTCTCTCTCTGTCACTCAAAAATGAATAAACGTTAAAAAAATTAGAAAAAAAAAAAAAAGAAGCCAAGGCTGTACTTGGGTAGAAATGAGGTAAACTCCCCAGCCCAGTGAGTGTGATCAGATCTCTATAAATTTCTCTGATGTCAGGGAATCTGGAGAGAAGATATTGACCCTATAACTGTTCCCACTCAAGTCACAAATAAAGGTGGTCCCGAGCTGCAATCTATATATCCATGTTCTGTTTTTCTTTCTTATATATTCCGTTGAATAACACGCACTCTGTTATCTTTTATCACAACAACACAGCATCCTGAAACTGTCAAGCTCCCCAGGAATGAGCTGAATTTGTCTTTAAGATACCATGATATATATACAGTAAATATTTATATATATATATACATACATATATATATGTGTATATATATACATATAAATATATATGTGTATATAAACCTATAAATAAAATAAATGTATATATATATATACACATATACATATATACATATATGTATATATATATACATATACATATATGTATATATGTATATGTGTGTATATATATATATATATATATATATGTATAATGTCCCTGGGGAGAAAAGACTGAGACTTGGGTTGAACTCAGTCACTTGAATCCTGGACATTTTTCACCTGTCTGCCCACCTGTGCTCCAGGCTTTCACATCCAGTTTCTCCCCTAGATTCTGGATCTATAGGTCAAGGAAGAAAGTCCAAACCAAAGAGGATGTTTTCAATGATGCACAATAAACACAAAAGGTGACTGATAAAATTTATTGAGAATCTGTTCTGCTAGCCTGCGATAAAAAGAAGCAACTGTGACTTGCTAGGAGGAGGTAATCAGCTGACCAGGAAAACAAGCTAAAAGTGTGTGGTGGTAAGTCATTGAGTGTAACAGTGGACACCATGGATTGCTGATCGCTGCACAAGCCCTGACCAGATCATGTGATTGAAGCACGATGTAGCTCAACTGGAGGTGACGACGGATTGTGTCGCAGGACCGCTGAGTCTTAAGGGTGGTCAGGAATAAGTGAGGTCAAAATGGCTTGGGGAAATGGCTCTGGACAGTAGGAAGGACAGGCATGAGGCTATAGAGACTGACAAAAAGCACGTCGAAGCCTTGGAAGAAGGAAGACCCAAAATTGGCTTACATATGAATCTGTTGTGAGTCAAAGTGCTCACCAATAATAATTGGCGAAATCAAGGAGTTCAAGAATTTTAATTAAAAAGATGGTAGGAGAGGTGCGAGCAGAAACTCGGTATATGAGTACCAGAAGTGTTGAGATGCTTTCCTCAGGCAGAGGTATGGCTAAAAGGGCACTTTATGCCTGAACTATATGTCTTGCATACTAGATGCCTTATTTCTCTCTCCCTGTATATCCAAGCTCCTTTGAAAGAAAATCAAGGGGCGCACGATGGCTCAGTTAAGCGTCTAACTTTGGCTCAGGTCATGATCTCATGGTCCATGAGTTCGAGCCTCGCGTTGGGCTCTGTGCTGTCAGTTCAGCGCCTGGAGCTTGCTTAGGATTTTCTTTCTCTCTCTCTCTCTCTCTCTCTCTCCCTGCCCTTCCCCCACTCATGCTCTGTCTCTGTCTCTCAAAAAATGAATAAACATTAAAAATAAAAACTTTTCGGGGCGCCTGGGTGACTCAGTCGGTTAGGCGTCCGACTTCGGCCCAAGTCACGATCTGGCGGTCCATGAGTTCGAGCCCCGCGTCCAGCTCTGGGATGATGGCTTGGAGCCCAGAGCCTGCTTCCGATTCTGTGTCTCCCTCTCTCTCTGCTCCTCCCCCGTTCATGCTTTGTCTCTCTCTCTGTCTCAAAAATAAATAAACGTTAAAAAAAAATTTAGAAACTTTTCAGTAACAACATCAGTGATATCAACCCACTGATTTCTTCATTTTATTTTGAGATAATAAAAATATGTGGCAGAAAGACATTGGAAAGAAAATGGCAAGTAATTGCTAAATAGCTGGATTATTCCTGCTTGTTCCTTTGGCTCCATTCTCTGTCCTACCAGCTTGGGACCTTGAAGCTGAATCGTGTGCCCAACATCCACAGAATCCTTCACCCCTGACCTTCAGTTGTGTTTAGGCAAAGGAAGTCACAGAAGGGAGGGACAAGAATGAAATTCAGATTTCCATTCTTCCATTTCCATCCATGTTAGGTCAACATGGCTGAGTTCTTTGGCCAAAAGTTGTTTCACTCAAGAGGGCCCCTAAAGACCCTTCTTCCTCTATCTCTGCTGGTAACCACTCCTTCCTTCCTTCCAGGGTTGGGATGGTGATGGTGCCTCAGTTTTAACTATTCCTGGGTACCACAATCCCTCAGGATTTCCCTATACCCTAATTTCCGTTTTATAAATAGTTGCCTTTTTCCTTCATAATCATCCAAATTGAGCATGCCATCTGCTGTCACGTCAGGACCATAGAAGCAGTGTGAGGACACAGACCCTTAGAACATCCTGTGATTGAGATGCAAGATTGAGTACAGTGTAACCGGGTAAGCGGGTGGCGACAGGACACAGGTGGCCCAATGCTTCCAGTAGAATCATACTTGAGATGGAGTGCCTTTTCAGCAAGTGGCCCTGGGAAATCAAGCCCCTGTGGCAATTCGTCACTCTGGCATCCAAAAACGATTATAAAGAAGAGGCCTCAGCTCATTTCCTGATAACTCTAGTACCCCAGGAATACAGAAACTTAAAATGGTTCAGCATCCAATTTGTGTCACAGGAATCATCAGAGACGTCTCATGACGAGTGTGTGGAGACCCTCATTCCTTGCAGATACAGCTGAGGACAACGCACACTATCTGGTGGACAGGGTCTTTGACACCAGAATGATGGGCACTGGACGGGCCCTGCTACCAGCGATGGGAACATTTAAATAGACACAGCAGAGTCTGGAAGATGCAAGCCCCCATCTGCCTGAGGGAAACCTCATTCTACACGAATGATTTTCAATTACATTTCCTGAAGCACTTGCCTATAGGGAACTCCTGAAGGTGCCGAAGCATCTGCCATTGCCTTGAGGCCCATAGATTTACATTCCATCGTAACCCAGGGAGAGAAGTACAAGAGTTTCTACACTAAAAGATGTACCCTCGCGATTCTGTGCAGGCAGTGGCATATAGAATATATATGATAATGGATTCTAAGATGTTAGGACGATATAAGCCCAGACCTTTAGTTAAAACGAACACACTCACCTAGGATTTAATGGGTCGACTCCAGCATCAGATAGTGGCACTTACTTTCTGCTGGTTGTGCAGGTGAAGTCCGGATGCGATGCTTACATAAAATAAGCATGCTGAGAAGCTGAGACATTTTTGGTACAGTGTAGGAAGAGCCAAAATTTCAGGAGGATGGCATTTCTTGAAAGGATTATGTGCAGGCAGGAAGCTTAGCCTCTAATCATGCTCCCCAAGAGGGCCCCAAAGGCACTCTTCCTTGATGCAAAATAATTTCGTGAGGACTCCCAGCGTCCTTGAAATTTTTCTCTCATTCATAAATCAGAGAGAGGAGTCTGTGGTGAGAATGTGGTGGTAGAATTAGGTTCTCTAGTCTTGGTGAAAATAAAGAGATTCGGGAAAAAAAGGGTAATTTGACCCATAGGGATCTCTGAATTTCCAGGAAAGAAATGCACCCTAAAATAAGTCAAAGGGGTGTTTCCAGAGACTTCTCTCAAACTTCTGCCAGTGCAACCTTTGACTATTTACCAGGACGACTGTAACAAATTCCCTGAGGCCAAAGGTGTCCAGGAACACCTGTAGCTGACAACATTGGGCTTTACTGTTTGCTGTCACAAGGGAGACCACGCACAATGGAGAGTCCTAGCAAGGGGGTGTTAGGAGAGGACAATGAATTAGCCAGGGTTGTTCAGAGAAAAATAACCAACAAGATGTGTATGTAAATGTATTACATAGAGAGTTAAATACAGAGTTAAGGAATTGGCTCACATAATTGGGGAGGTACATGTCCAAAATCTGTAGGATGGGCCAGCAGACTGGGGAAGACTTGGAGTCCAAGCCCAAAGGCAATATTTGGCAAAATTCCTTCTTTTTTCAGCAGGCGTGTGGACATGGTGGGAATAAGTCTGTGTTCTATATAGGCCTTGAACTGATTGGATGAGGCCCACCCACATTATGGAGTGTAGTCGGTTTTACTCAAAGCCCATGGATTTAAATGTCAATCTCATCTAAAACCAGTCTCACAGAAACATCCAAAAGTATGTTTGACCAAGGAGATGGGCTCATGGCCCAACCGACTTCGTGCATAAAATTAATCATCAGAATTACATTAGGATTTGGACTTGGGATAAGAGGTTTTGGAAAGCGTCCAGAGAGGTAGGACTTTGCTCCAGCTTGGGTCCCGTCAGAGACAGGACGAATTCACTGATTGTCACCCGGGTGCTTTTTTATCTGGGAGGTCAGAGCAACGTTAAATCTCCCCTTGAATCTTGGCATCTTGAAACCATCCTTGTTAACCAGATGGAAGACTGGTAAATTCTGCGGCTTCGCAGGCATTTCTTTATCTGTTTGTCTGTGCTTTGACATTACAAAGCCATGGTTGGTTTTGGCTTTTTGTTTGTTAGTCTGTTTTTGTCTCTTTCTACCACGATGACCTCATCTGTGTTTTGTGAAATTCTTGATGGTGAGTAAGAGGTACAAGGGCCTGGCCAGATTCCAAAGAATAGATGTCAATACTTTTTTTTTTTCTCTTTCTCTCTCTCTCATACTAGTCACCAAAAATGGAAAACACCCATAACGTCTTTGAAATGGCATTCCAATCTCTGGGACTTGAAGTGCCCTTGTGGAGAAAGCAGGTGTATGGAGGCCTAGTTGTACACGCAGTCTCGGCCGAGGCACCTCACAGCTGTCCATGGCGCCCTCCCCAGAATTTCAGATCATGTGGTGGGAAGAAATTTGTTGGTTACTGTGGTACCAAGTAGCATCCCCCCGAAACCCTCTTCTATGGTCTCATCCCATTACCTCCGGATGGGGAACCAAAAACAACACTGCGTTCCTGGGATCACAGAGATTACAGGCGCCATCCAATTCCAATAAAAGGATGCAAGACACATGCCACCAAGGAACTTGCCTTTTTGGCTGTTGCGAAAGGCGAGTATGGTGAAGTAGGACACATAAACCGCAGATAAACCAGAGGTATACCAGCTCAAGTTCTGGTCAGCCACGTTGATGATGTTCCCAGAGAGCGAGTGGTTGGGCATGCCAGGATATCCTTTCTCAAAGGAGAAATGTGGGGGAGCCTGGGTGGCTCTGTCAGCTGGGCATCCAACTCTTGATTTTGGTGCAGGTCATGATCCCAGGGTGGTGGGATCAAGCCCCGTGGTTGGGCTCTGCACTGACTGGAGAGCCTGCTGAAGATTTTCTATCTCCCTCTCTCCCTCTGCCCCTTTCCCCAGCTCGTGCTCTCTCTCTCTCTCTCTCTCTCTCTCTCGGAAAAAAAAAATTTTTTTAACGTTAAAAGGAGAAATGTAGCGCTGCACTTTGCACTTCCGTCCCCCAAAAAAGAGGGAATGAGGGAATGGCAGATGGAAAATTAGTGACAACGCATGTGGACCTGTGACGTCATCAGCCTTTCTCCAGCCAGCTCTGGTGGACCATGCATCCTGGTTTGCCTGGACAGTTCCAATGTGTGGCTGCTGTCTGACAAAATATCAAGTACCCTCAATCTCAAAGGTGTCTCTGTTTAAATGATGACACACCACACACACACACACACACACACACACACACATTTATCTGAGTACAGTTGGCATACATTGTTACATTAGTTTCAGGTGTACAATTCAGTGATTTCACAAGTTCATACATTATGCTGTGTTCATCACAAATGTAGCTACCGTCTTCCCATTACGTGGTGACTGTATCCCTATGCTCTGCTCTTTATTTTCGTGACTCACTCACTGCATAGCTGGAGACCCGTATCTCCTTTTCCCCTTCGCCCATTTTGTCCAGCCTCCTCCCCTACTTAGCAACCATCACTTTGTTCTCTGTATCTGTACTACTCATTCTGCTTTTGGTTTTGTTTGTTCTTTTTTGAAAGATTCCACTTAAAAATGAGATCATTGGCACTTGTCTTTCTCAGTCTGACTTATTTCACTTAGCATAATACCTGCTAGGTCCATCCATGGTGTCTCAAATGGCATGATCCCATCCTTTTTTTTTTTTTGATGGCTATGTATTATTGATTGTGTATGGATACCACCTTTTCTTCATTCGTTCTTCTACTGATGAACCCTTAAATTGCTTCCACGTCTTGGCTATTGCAGATAATGCTGCAATAGACATAGGGGTGTATATATCTTTTCAAGTTAGTGCTTACATTTTCCCTGGGTAAATACCCCGTAATGAAATTATAGGACCATGTGGTACTTCTGTTTTTAATTTTTTGAGGAACTTCCATACAGTTTTCCACAATGGCTGCCCCAGTTTGCATTATCACCAACAGTGCATGAGGGTCCCCTTTCTCCATATCCTCACCAACACCTGTTGCATCTTGCATTGATTTTAGCCATTCTAAAAGGCACCAGGTGATATATTAATGTAGTTTTGATTTGCATTTCCCTAATTATTAGTGATGTTGAGCATCTCTTCTTTAGATAACTGTCTGTTTAGATACCCTGCCCACTTATGAATTGAATTATTTGGTGGTTGGTGTTAATTGTATGAGTTCTTACGTACTTTGGATATTAACCCCTTATCGGATCTATCATTTGCAAATTCATTCTTCTATTCAGTGTTGTCTTTTGTTTTGTTGATGATTTCCTTTGCTGTGCAAAAGCTTTTTATTTTGATGTAATCCCTATAACTACAAGGATTTTTGCTTTTGTCTTCCTTGCCTTAGGAGACATATCTAAAAAAAATGTTGCTATAGCTGATGTCAGAGAAATTACTGCCTGTGTTTTCTTCTAGGATTTTTATGGTTTCGGATCTCACATTTAGGTCTTTAACACATTTTGCATTTATTTTTGTGTATGGTGTAGGAAATAGTCCAGTTTCTTTTCTTTTTTCTTTCTTTTTCTTTTTTTCTTTTCTTTCTTTCTTTTTTTTTTTTTTTTTTTTTTTGCATGTTGTGGTCCAGTTTTCCCAACACCATTTATTGAAAAAATTCTTTTCCCCATTATATCTTCTTGCCTCCTTTGTCAAGATTAATTGACCATATACATGTGGGTTTATTTCTGAAGCTTCTATTTCTTGTTCTTTTTAAAAAATGTTTTAATGTTTATTTATTTTTGAGAGAGAGAGACAGAGAGAGAGAGAGAGAGAGAGAGAGACTGAGTGCAAGTGGGGGAGGGACAGAAAGAGGGAGACATAGAACCCGAAGCAGGCTCCAGGTTCCAAGCTGTCAGCACAGACCCTGATGTGGGACTCAAATTCATAAACTGTAAGATCATGACCTGAGTTGAAGTCAGAGGCTCAACCAACTGAGCCACCCAGAAGCCTCATCTTTTACCTTGTTCTTTGATACATGTCTCTATTTTTGTGCCAGTACCATACTGTTTTGAATACTATAGCTTTGTAGTATATCTTGAAATCTAGAATTTTTATACCTCCAGGTTTGTTTTTCTTTCTCTGGATTGGTTTGCCTATTTGGGGTCTTCTGTGGTTCCATACACATTTTAGTGTTATTTGTTAGATAACAGTAGTTTTGCCAGTTTTTTAGTTTTGCTAAAAATGCTGTTGGTATTTTGATAAGGATTGCATTCAATCTGTAGATCGCTTCAGGTAATAAGGAAATTTTGACAATATTCTCTTCCAATCCATGAGCATGAAATATATTTCCATTTTTTTGTGTCGTTTTCAATTTCTTTCATCAGTGTCTTATCATTTTCAGAGTACAGTTCTTTCACTTCTTTGGTTAAGTTTATTCCTCAGTATTTTATTCTTCTGGGTGCAATTGTAAATGGTGTTGTTGTTGTTGTTGTTGTTTTGATTTCTTTTTCTGCCACTTGATTGTTAGTGTATAGAAACACTACTGAGTTCTGGGTATTAATTTTGTATTATACCAAATAACCGAATTCATATATCACTTCTAGTGGTTTTGTGATGAAGTCTTCAGGATTTTCTATGTATCTATAAATGGTTTAACTTCTTTACCGATATGGGTGACTTATTTCTTTCTGTTGTCTGACGACTGTGGCTAGGACTTCCAGTACTGTGGTGAATAAACGTGGTAAGAGTGGACATCCTCGTTTTGTTCCTTACCTTTGGGGAAAGCCCTCACTTTTTCACCATTGAGGATGAGGTCTTTCATATTTTCATATAAAGCCTTTATGATGTTGAGGCATGTTCCCTCTAACCGCATTTTGTTGAGTTTTTTATCATGAATAGATGTTGAATCTCGTCAAGTATTTTCTCTGCATCTATTGAGATAATAAATCGTGTAAAAACACAGTTAAAGATATATGTAGAACGTGTCCCTGAAACCTTGCAAATAAAGATTTACTGATGCCCAGATGAGATGTGTTTCCAAATGGGAACACAGTCATGAGACTGGTGAAGTGGATACTAGGTCTGCCCCTGACCATCAGGTTCTTCAAACCAGGAATGCAACCAGCAGGGGAGGGAGTCACCGTATTGCCAAGAGGGGTTGACCCAGGCTGCAGCGTGGAAATTGGGTTTATGCCAAACGTTGCAGGGAAGAATTACACGAGCCCCAGAGTATTTCTGAGATGCCTTCCAGCACTCCTCTTTCCAAAAGCCCTGATCAATGGGACACTATGGCAGCTAGACACCAAAGAAGGTAAAGAAAAATAAAGAACCATGTCCAGCCAAGCGCTGCCAAAGGAAGCAGAACAGAAGATGTGTAATTTAATAAGTGACTTTAGCATATGTGTCTTATAAAGACATCCCTCAATAAGTTATATGAAGTGCACAGACAGTGGCTAAGAATTTTGATTTTCAAGGGGTGTATGGTTGAATTGACATCTCCCCCAGATGACTCCATGGCTGAAAGGACTTCGTATGGATTCTGGAAGCAAAATGGGTGGTCCCTGCTAGAAATCTCCAATACACCCAAATCCAGTCACACCTCACCCTTCTCACACTGCCCTTTGCTCCAGAAAGCTGGCTTATATAAACAATGCAATTGGGCCTCTTGTCTATTCTGGTTTCTCATTAAGTGTAGCCAATAGGAAGTTCAGCAGGAGATCAGAGAGGGAGGAAGAGGTATAGACTCCCAGGGTTTCTTCACATAGTGTTACTCTGTCTGGCTTCACCCCTCAGTCAAGGGTCAAAGTTCCTGTTGGGCAGCCTTCTGCACACACCTCTGCCATGACAGTCTCTGGTATAGGCTTTCTGTGTCCCTTCCTGTTGGGCCTGGAGCACTGGTTTCTCTATATTTTGCATACCTCTTTCCCCATCTGCTAAACTCTTCTCAAATCTCCCAGTCTGAATGTAATGTCTGGTTTTGTTTTGTTCTGTTTTTTTCAGAATCTCTGACTGCTACATAGACATGAGCATATGGTTTCCCAACATCCCAATAGGGACATCTGTTGATTGATTTACAGTGTGGAGCCCACACAGACATGGGAATTAGCAGTACTGCTTGCCTGTGGGATTAGTATTGATGGGTGGAGATGTAAAAGCAAACGTGGGGAAATTTTACATGCCAAGAACCCCCTCCAAGTCCGTGGAGCTAAGTAGCTAAAGCCCCTGGCTGACCCTGAGCTTTTTATTCCTCAGGAGACCTGGTGGGCTCTGAGCAGGCTAAAAGCTGGTATAGTTAAGAGTGTTGGTACTATAACAAAAGGATAGATTGCAGGAATTTTCCTAGAACGAGTCCTTAATCTAGAGATCCCCTAGACCATTCATGCATTCTACCAAGCATGAATGTAACAATTTTCCTCTGAGTATTCCAATCAGCCAGGAGGCAAAGACAGAAGCATGGGATTGAGAGTTCCCCGACAAATCATCTTGCAGTTGAAGCCAAATACAATATGCCCCTCATAATCTGAGCTGGCTATATATATTTTTTTTCTCCCAAGTTAAATTTGAACAGCCAGCCATCAATTTCTGGACATTGGAGAAAAAGTAGCTAATGTGAAAGAAATAGACAAAGACTAAGTTGGAGCATACTTGGCTGGGAGAAAAACACCTAAAGTCCAGAAACATCTTCATTTTCATAAATATGAACATCAACATCTTCATAAATATAAATGATATTACATCCACAAAACATTTAGAGAATATAGAAGAGCCTCTGGAAATCAAAAGCATGACAGCAGAAATAAAAACCTTAGCAGAGGACTTCCTCTGTGTCTCCAAGGAATTCGAACAGAAAGAAAAAGATAAGAAATATAATAAAATAATTTCCCAAGAGGTAGACCTTTTGAAAAATAGACAATTTGGGACAAGAGACAAAATGAGATAAATAAGGATATCATTAATGAAATAATTGGAGGAATTTTTTAACAAGTTCCTAAGCACTCGTAAATTAAAAGAAATAGATCCAAAAGAAAGAAAGAAAGAAAGAAAGAAAGAAAGAAAGAAAGAAATATCATTAGGAAATTCCAGAGCAGTTACAACCAAGAGAAGATTCTACAAGATTCCAGAGAGAAAGAGAGAGAGAGTTTGTGTAAATAGCAACACTGGAAGCAAGAAGCTAGAACTACTTCTTGAAAATTCTGAAGAAACACAATATCCAACCTAGTATTATATCACCAGCCAAGTTACTAAAGAGTATGATGGTAGAATAAAAATATGAGATATTTAAAGTCTCAAAATATTGACTCCCCTTGCACTGTTGCTGAAGAGGGACTAGAAGTCTGTGCTGACAAAATGAAAGACTAAATGTGGGCAGGCAGATAGGGGACCAGCAAACAGGTGTCCAATAGAGGAGAAGGGCATGGGTGTCTCTGTGGGGACTGTATCAGTGGGTGGCATGATGGCCATTGCATCCCCAGAGCAGTGGGACTCAAGAGACAGAAGGTTGAGGACTGTCATCTAGATGCCATTGTACTATCTCCTATTTTCTCTTAGCTTTGATGCTGAAGGGAATTATCACAGGTCGGACCCATACCAAGACACTGAATATTGCAAGAAATGATATTAAAGCCTCATGTCCCTCCGCAAAATCACTGCTTCTTCTCTTTTCTCTGAATTGTAGCTTATATTCTACTTGTAACACCAGAAGTTAGTTTTGTCTCTATTTGATAATTATTTTTTTTTAATTTTTTAATGTTTATTTTTGAGAGAGAGAGAGAGTGGGGGCGGGGCAGAGAGAGAGTGAGACACAGAATCCGAAGCAGGCTCCAGGCTCCGAGTTGTCGGCACAGAGCCCGTCGCGGGGCTTGAGCTCACGAACCGCGAGATCATGACCTGAGCCGAAGTCGGACACTTAACCGACTGAGCCACCCAGGCGCTTTTGTATCTGATAATTAAATATAATCATAACATTCATACCCTTCTTGGCTTCTCTTGCTCCAAATCATGGTGCGTGTGGTTGTGATACACTCATTTACGTTGCTTTTAATTTCCTGAATCACATGAGTGTATCCTAACCTGTTTATCCGTTCTACTGTTGGTGAATATTTGCTTTGTGCTATTACAGATAATGCTGCTACAAAATGATTTTGTACACGTCTTGGTGGATATGTCTATGAACTTTTTTTGTATCTAATCTGGAATATAGAATATATATATAATTTTCCAAGGCGACTCCAGTGGTCTGTACTACCCTGGCTGGTGTATAGGAATCCCTATTGCTATCTGTCTTTACCAACATGAGAATGTATAGTACTTGTAATTGTATCTCTTCTAGGAGTAGTGGCAGCCCATTGTGGTTTCACTCAGGGAGGAATTGGGTGTAACCAGTGGTCAAAGTCAAGGTTCCAGGGGTATCCTGTCATTTGGAGCTTGATGGAGTTACTACACTAATCCAGTAATATTAGCGACTTGATAGTTCTAAGTTTTAAAATACTATACTTCCGCTGAAACAGTCACAGATAAACAGCGAATGTGCTGTCACATTTTTTTTCCTGTGAGTACCTACTACAGAGGCATTGTTTATGAAAATAAGGAGGTATGTGCGTGAATGTTTTTAGGAAGGAGATAATTCAGTGCAGAAGGAGAGATAGAGAAAGCAAGAAGAAGGAAGGAAAGAAGGAAGGGAAGAAGGAAGGAAGGGAAGGAAGGAAGGAAGGAAGGAAGGAAGGAAGGAAGAAGGGAGGCAGGGAGGCAGAGGGAAGGAAGGAAGGAAGAAAGGAAGGAAGGAGGAAGGGAGGCAGGGAGGCAGAGGGAAGGAAGGAAGGAAGAAAGGAAGGAAGGAGGAAGGGAGGAAGGAAGGAAGGAAGGAAGGAAGGAAGGAAGGAAGGAGGAAGGAAGGAAGGAAGGAAAGAAGGAAGGAAGGAAGGAAGGAAGAAGGGAGGAAGGAAGGAAGGAAGAAAACAAGAGAAAGAAAATGTAATTTCCATTCTTTTCCTTGCCTCCCTGCCCTTTATTTTTAACAACAAATTTTCCTCAGAGGAATAATAGTATCACGTAAGAAAATTCTTTAAATTGTGCTTGCTAATATAATTAAACATTGAATAGAGGAGGTGAGAGGAAGTGAAGTGTGCCTGTGTATAAGGTTTAGAAGATATGGCTGCTCCTGCGGGGTGTGCAGAGATGGGCATGTGTGCCTTTTTCGAGGTTCTAAGACACAGTGACACGGCCAAAAGATTTTGATGACAAAGAATTGTTAAATACACTTTTCAAAACATCTTGTTTCCGTATCAAGAAAAGTAAAGCACCTGACGTCAAAGGAAAATTCCAGCTCCGCAACAAATTCTGTTAGAAAATGCTAAACGCTAACCTAGCTTGCAGCACAGTGTTGTAAACCTAAGATTTGATATGCTCATCATCGCTAGGACAAGCTAACTATACATTTTTATATTTGCTGTAAGACATTATATAAAGGAAACGACTCCCATGAAGAAAATTACTGGCAAAATGCAACCAGGTAAACTCAACAAGAACATATGCTTTTAGCGATAAAATCGTGGCATTTTTTTCATGTAAATCATATGAGATATTTAGAAGGATTTAATCAGAGTAGACCTTGTTGTGCTAAGCGTTGGCATTCAAATGTGGTCATAATCTTACGTAACACCACATTGACAAAAAGACCGCCGGTCACACTCTCTTCTTTAATTGCCTGCCGAGTCAGCCTGAAATCTATGCTCCAATAAAAATGCATTTCAATTAATTACACACTTTATTTATTTATGCACACAGCAATCACTGTGGTTTATGAAGAGAGAAGGAAGAAAAAAGAAGCCCGAACTCACTAGCTTGTTCTCAAACTTCTAAAAATCTCTGTACTGGATGTTGTTCTGTCATATGTGCCAGAGATAAAATATCTTCGAAAAACATACTTAAAATAAGTTGATATTTAGTGAGTAGCTGAAAATGCAAAACATTGTCTTGGAATAAAGCCACTCCCAAACTGGTGTAACCTTGACATCAGTCTTATCAAACGATCAAAATCAAACAATGCCAAAAGCTAAAAATCATAACAAAACTTGTAATAAATAAGTGGTTCTCCATATGAAAGCTGACCTAGGGGGACCTGGGGGGCTCAGTCAGTTGAGCATCTGACTCTTGATCTTGGCTCAGGTCATGATCTCAATGGTTTGTGAGTTCGAACCCTGCTTTGGGCTCTGCACTGACAGTGTGGAGCCTGCTTGGGATTCTCTCCCTCTCTCTCTGCCCCTACCCCACTCATGCTCTCTCTCTCAAAATAAATGAATAAAATTAAAAAAAAGAAAGCTTATCTAACTTGAAAATAGTTTTGTACAGCATTTTAAAGTAATTTTTTTTTAATATTTATTTTTGAGAGAGAGACAGAGACCCAGAGAGTACAAGCAGGGAAGAGGCAGAGAGAGACACACACACAAATCCGAAGCAGGCTCCAGGCTCTGAGCTGTCAGCACAGAGCCTGAGGCGGGGCTCGAACCCACAAACCATGCGATCATGACCTGAGTCGAAGTTGGATGCTTAACCAGCTGAGCCCCCCAGGCACCCCTCTTTTGCACAGCATTTTAAAAATAGTGTGCATAAAACATGTCATAATGCATATATTTGCATGTTTTTAAACTCTTTGCCGGTGTGCACATGCACACACACACACACACACACACACACACAATCACTAGCATCTGTGAGCCAGACAAAATCTGACTTGAGGCTTAGCTGTGGGATGCACCGACCGCGATGGGCTCTCCATTTATCTGCTTCCGCAGGATTTCACCTGTGCTTTCACGTGCTTCGGTGTAACACAGAAGAGGCACACTCGTGTGCCTCCCAAGGTGAATGTTTGCATAGGTCACGAGGTAAGTCATATGAGATTTCAGTAAATGCCGAACATCATCACCATCATTGTCATTATCTTGCTGTGTGGCTGCTATCCTCGTGATTACGAGTTGTTAAGGATAGACTTGTTATCTTGGAAGACAGTCTACCAAAAAATACCTTCTACTAGGTATTTTATTATCCCAGGAATGGCCCCTACAGGACAGAGATACACAGCTTTCTCTCGTCTGTTTCCTTCCCACCATCAGACTGGGGAGAAAATATTTATAGACTTGAGCTTGCCGTGGAGGAGTGATATTAATATTAAGTGCATGGTGAAAAGACCACATTTTGAGAAGGAACGTCAGCTCTGTGAAGAGTTTATTTTTGCAACTTGTCTCCAGTTAAAATCATATGACATCTTGCAGCCTAGTCTGATGTTCTAGGGGAAGGAACAGGAGCCGGTTTCAGTGGTGGGGTAATCCTGCTTTCCTGTGAATTCATGCCTAGAACTGAGCTGCGTAGCAACGTCGTGGTCCTGAGCCTGGTGGAAGGCAAGACACCTCTAGAACCAGGTAACTGAGGGTTACCAGTCTGTCATCTATATGTCTTAGTGTAACATACAATGCACAAAAAAAAATAAATAAATAAATAAATAAATAAATAAATAAATAAAGTGGAAGGGCACCTGGGTGGCTCAGTCAGTTAAGCATCCGACTTCGGCTCAGGTCATGATCTCACAGTTCCTGGATTCGAGCCCTGCATGGGGCTCTGGGCGGACAGCTCAGAGCCTGGAGCCTGCTTGGGATTCTGTGTCTCCCTCGCTCTCAGCCCCTCCCCTGCTCCTACATGCTTTCTCTCTCTCTCAAAAATAAATACGCACTAAAACAATTTAAAAAAAAAAGGAAACTGGGTAACATATAATCATACTAGATTAGAAATAAATATAAAATGAGTACAGCCTCCAACACCCTAGGAGTTCCCATTGGATCGCTTTCCATCCACAGCCACATCGCAGCACAGGGAACTACCTTCCTGAACTTTCTGAGAGCGCCTTCCTCGCTTTCCTTTTTAAGGCAGCCTATCATATGCTTCCTTGAACAGCATGTTTAATGATTGCTCTTTGCATCCTACAACTTGTATCACACTTCATGTGTTCTTTTGTCCCCTGCTCCTTCACACAAAATTCTCACTGCCGCGCAATTGATGACTGTGTACAGGGTGGTAACCTCCTCACGGTCACTTCCGTAGAAAATTCGGCTACATGAACGTTACCCAAGGTATTGATCGAGCCACTTTTTGACAGACACTTTTCATCTTCTTCCTTCTTTTTAACTACCGTGCCATGCTGTGCTTATACCTCAGGCACACACAAGTGGACTCTTTGGGGACATTTATCCAAGCATGGAACACTAGGGCCTTTGTAGTCAACACTCGCAAATGCTGCCAAAGTGGATTCCAAGTGGCAGGTGCCAATTAACCTTCCCCTTTGAAACATATGGAAGTTTCTGTTGCTGAAATTCTGTTCGTTTTGTCTTGTTTTTGTTTTTGCTATGTTCTGACTTTGAAATTTTGGGCCACCAGATTGTTTCTAATTGCTGCTCGCCGGGGTTTTAAACAACATTTTTCTTGATACTAAAATGTTTCTTATTGGGTGGCTGGGTGGCTCAGTCGATTTGGCCTCTCACTCTTGACTTCAGCTCAGGTCATGGTCTCACGATTCGTGAGATCGAGCCCCGCGTCGGGCTCCGCACAGATAGTGTGGACCTGCTTGGGATTCTATCCGTCCCTCTCTTTCTGCCCTTTCGTCTCTCTTTCTCTCTCTCTCTCTCTCTCTCTCTCTCTCTGTCTCTCTAAAAATAAATAAATAAACATTTAAAAAATAAAAAGTCAATAAAATGTTTCTTATTAAGCAACCTTCACATACACATAAGGAACCTGAGGTCCTCATGATCTAAAATATATTATCTTCTACAATCATTATAATTTTGACTTAAGTAATTAAGTTTTTAATCTCCTGAATCTGATTGTTGTGTATGGGCAGGAGTCTTATTTTTTTGTTTCTTGTTTTTTTTGTTTTGTTTTGTTTTTTTTTTTTTTGTTTTAACATCTGAGAAGTCTATCAGCTTATTGTCCAACCAACACTTACTGAAATGACCGTTCTTCTCATCCGGCTCCATAGAGGCATCTCAGCCACACATCAAGTGTCGGCTCAGGGAGCTATTTATGGGCTTTGTGTCCTGTCTCATCTGTCTCTGTCGCTCTCTGCACTACAATCATGCTGTGTTAATTATATTAGCTTTATTTTCACTCTCACTAGCTGATTGAGCAAGGCTTTCTGCTTTATTCTTTTTCATCAAGTGTGTCTAAACTCCCCTTGCTCTCTTCATTTCCATGTGAATTTTAGAATAAGCTTGTTAATTCTCATGAAATACTCTGTTGGAGAATTTGATTGAAGTTGGGTTAAATCTACAATTCAATTTTTCAGATGATTGATGCCTTTGATACATTCAGCCTTACAATCCCACAGAACATTGTATACCTCTCAGCATCCATAGGTCTTTAATTTTGCCCAGCATAATTTTGCCACAAAGTCTTGGGTACAGTTTATGACACGTATTCTTAGGTACTTTAAAATCCCATTAATTTATGTCTCGGCGTTTTAGCAATAACCCTTTGTATTACTTTGCTTTGGTCACTCCAGGGATTATAGTCTACATTCTTACCTTTTTAGTTTACTTAGAGTGAATTATGTACCATTTCCCATAAGATGCAAAAACCTTGAAATTATATAGAATCCATTCATGGTGACTACCATTTCTCATGCAACTGTTAACGTATGTAGTAGCTCTATGTGTCAAAAAGAACTTAAGAGAAAAATCACCTTTCACATTTACCCAGTTCTGATGCTCTCTCTTCCTTTCTGAGGATATAAGTTATTATCTGATATTGTTTTGTCTCAGCCTAAATAACCTTCCTTAGAGCTCTTGTGGTCAACTGGTAACAAATGCACTTATCTGAAAATGTGTTTACTTAACCTTCCTTCTTAAAGGATATTTTCACTGGCTATGGAGCTCTGGGTTGGCAGTTTTGTTTATCTTTTAGCATTGTAAAGATATTGTTTTCCTGTCTTCTGGTCTCCATTGTTTATGACAAGAAGTAATTGATCATTTGTAACATTTCTCCCTGTATGTTTGTGTGTGTGTGTGTGTATACACACACACACACACACATACACACACACACACACACA